>NC_080163.1:49928958-50528958 GCF_950295315.1 Erinaceus europaeus | reverse complement strand
GATTATTATGTGTCCTGATGTCTTCATGTCTGGGTTGATTCTGTTTGGAACTCCCTGAGCCTCTTCAATCTTAATGTCCTTTCTGTTATTCAGGTCTGGGAAGTTTTCTTCTATAATTTCCTCTAAAATGTTTGCTTCCCCTTCCTCTCTTTCTTCCTCTGGCAGGCCAATTATACGATTGTTACTTCTTTTGAGATCATCCCATATGTCTCTGTTTTTGTTTTCAGTGTCTCTCAATCTCTTTTTGAGCTCTTTCACCTCTTTATTAGTTTTCTCTAACTCATTCTCTGTCTGACTAATTTTGTGGTCTGCTTCTGTTAGTCTGATTTCCCTTCCCTCAGCTTCTTTTCTCAATTCAGCTATTTCAGCTTTCAGTTCTCTAATTGCCTCAAGATAATCAGTATTTTCCTTGGGGGTCTCAACTGTTATTTCCCTAATACTGCCATTCCTTTCCTCCAATGTTGTTTTCATTTCTGTGATTAATAAGTTTATTATTGCTTACATACTTTTCTTATCTATGGTTACTTCTGGCTGATTAGTAGTTTCCTCTGGTTTCGTGTCTTCATTCATTGTAGTAGCAGTTTTATTTGTTTTTGATCTACCCATTTTTTGATTCATGTGTTTTTTATTTTTATGTTATGTTGTTCCTCATTTGTTGTGTTTGATTACAAGCAACACTGTACTAAATACCTTTATGATAAATGCAATCACCAACCTCAGAAGTTGCAATAGCAACTGAAGCAAGGACTGAAGCAGTTTAATCACTACCAGTTAGCCAAACAATGCCTCCACACCATGAAAAAATAGCAACCAAGTCCTAATAAAGAAGAAATAAAAAGGAAGAAAGGGATAGCAAGAATAGAAAATTATGCAAATCTAATATTCACTGTTTATTCTAGGGGTAGCAAGATAAGAAAGGAAAGTACAGCATAGATACACACATAGAGAGTGCACTATGAGTCAGATTCATTCCCCAAAATAATCCACAAATGAATATCAGTGAATTCAGAAAGCCAAAGATGAAGGAAGGAAGAAAGGTAGACAAGATAAAAAGAAAGTGAAACAAGAAAGAGAAAAGAAAAAAGATAAGAAAAAGAGCTGTAATAAAAGAGCAGTGAAAGGTAAGTTTTTTAATTGATTAATTAATTTATTTTATTTTATTTTTTTAATTAGCTAGGAGGAGGGAGAAGGGGAGAGTGGGTAGAGAAAGTAGGAGTAGTGAAACCAAGTTCCTCTCGCAATAGATAAGACGCCAGTCCCCTAGTAATGAAAAATAACCTAAGAGTTAATTCTGGTCAACCTAAGGGGGGGGGAAGATACACCTTTATATAATATTAATAATAAAATAGAGCAGGGTAAAAAACCTGTCCCAGATTGCCTCAAGCCTCCTGGGCAGAGGCAACTGATTGCTAAGAAAGTAAAACAAACAAACAAACAAAAAAAAAAGCAGAAAAAAACTCAGGAATAGATAAGAATAGCAGGAATAGACAAGAATAGCAGGAATAGACAGGCAAATCTACTATCCACTGTATATTCTAGGGGTAGTTAGAGGAGAAAGGGAAATAGAGCAGAAATACATGCAGAGAGAATCCACTGTGAGTCAGATTTCTTCCCCAAAATAATTCCCAAATGTGTATCAGTGAATTCAGAAAGCTGAAGGAGGAATGAATAAAGGATGACAAGAATAAGAAAAAGAAGAAAGAGAGATAGAGAAAAAAGAAAAGAAAAAGAGAAGAAAAATAACAGTAATAAAAGAGCAATGAAAGGAAAGAGTTTTATTTATTTATTTATTTATTTATTTATTATTATTTAAGTAGCTAGGAAGGGGGGAGGGAGAGAGTGGGCTGGGTAGGTGTTGTTTTCGATGGGTTATGTTGTTTTCACTGGGCTGGCTTCATGGGTGGGTAACAGATGACCAGGGACTCCTGGTTGAGCTGTAGGAAGTATCTCTTTATTCATGCAGGACTCAGCACAATCTAAGCCGAGCTGAGCTAAACTAAAGGTACTGTAAAACTCACAATGCTGTCTTTATATATACTTGCGAAGTAGGGTGGAAACAGGATGTGACATAGAGAGGGTGGAGAGAAAAGTGACTGGTGAAAATCAGAGTGTGACAAAGAGGGGGCAGAGCAGGCGAGAATCCTATCACTGAACCACAAATGCCCTGGAGGGAGGGTGGAACTTGTTAACAGTGGTTATGTAAATAGAATGAAGTGGTTATGTAAATAGAATAGTGTTAAGCAGGGGGGATTTAAACCAAATGAAACAGAAAGGGTCTCATGCATACCAACAGGTAGGTAGGAAGAGTGAAACAAGTTACTTTAGCAGTGATAAGATATCCAGTGTCCCAGCAATAGAAAATACACTAAGAATTAATTCTGGTCAACCTGAAGGAGAGGGGTAAAGGGATACACGTTTATCTAGTATTGATAATAAACTAGAACAGAGTAAAAAAAACTGTCCTGTCTTCAGATTGGATGGCTCCAGATTGCCTCAGGTCCCCTGAGCAGAGGCAGCTGATTGTTGAGAAAATAAAGCAAAAAACAAACAAAGAAACAAAATAAAAACCTCTGGTGGTCTTTCCCTGTCTGAGTAATGCTCTGCTTGGTGGAATATTTTGCAATATTTGTAACTGGAATTGCCACTTAGAAAGAAAAAATGCCAAGGGTTTCAGAAATAAATAGAATTAGAATGAATGACACCCCCTGGTAGGACAGGAATCTTGGTAAAGAAAGAATCTCAGCAGGGGAGATTGCTAGGAGCAGCTCTCTGGCCCCTATGAACTGGTTATGTGGGGGAGGGGTCAGGGGTGTGCTTCGGGAATAATAATTAAAAAAATTTTTTTCCTTTCTTTTTACTCTATTTTTTAACCCGAATTGAGTTATAGTCACCTCTTTGGTGTCACCACTATGACCCCTTATTGACTGTCCTGCTAAAGGCAAAAAATCCTACAGTTTCCAGTAGATGCTGTTGGAGCTCAAGCCACTAACAGCTTCTCAGTCTGCCATCTTCCAGAATCCCTGATTTTTTACTTTTCATTGACAAGTTTTTCTCTCTGAATAGGTAGAGCCTATCTTTGATAATTTATTTTATTGGCAATTGATTTTAAAAAAATAGGTGATATATATTTCTGGCCTACCATATTCCATTGAGTGTAGTAAAAGAAGAGAGTAGCTAGGACTGGGAGAGAGGCACCTAGCAGAAGAGAAATATGGGTGTGTGGCTAGCAGAGAGGGCTGATAGCTACTTAGCTAGCTAGCTAGCTAGCACTATTTGAATGGACAAGTTGGTAGATAGGATTGTCACTGCTAGAATTTGCTGATTTGTGGCCATAAAATTGAAAAAATTTTAATACCAGAAGATGTCAGTCCAGGAGGTGAAACTCAAACATGCTTCCACAAAAATCAGCTGGCTAAAAAAAGAAAGTTAGGATCAGGTAGTCAGAAGGGAAAGAAAAGTGAATAGAATTCTGCCCAGGATGAGTAGTTACAGAAGTACTATCTTGATCCTTGGAAATTCAGAATTCATGAGAAGACCTTGGAAAAGTAGAACATATACAAACTTTTAAATTAATAAACCTTATTACAAGATTCATATGTTTCAGCTTGGTGAAAGTATTAGATTTCTTGTTATAGTTTTCTTCCACTATGAAATGACATAGACAAACATTACTTCTTAAACATATCCATGAAATTTCAAAGATAAATTTTGTGCAAGTACTTCATAAATATTGTAATATCTACAGACAAAAATCAGTTGTTTGTCATAAGGAAAATTAAATGCCTTTAAAACAGAGATTCTGCAATAGATAATTCAGCATCAATAGATGAACAGTTCAATATATTCCTTTCTTTTTTATTTCTTTATTGGGGAATTAACATTTTACAGATGACAGTAATTACAATAGTTTGTACATGCATAATATTTCTTAGTTTTCCACATAATAAAACAACTCCCATTAGGTCCTCTGTCATCATGTTCCAGGACCTGTAATCTTCCTCCTACCTTATCCACCCCAGAGTCTTTTACTCTGGTGCAGTACATCATCAATACATTATTTTCTATAGTAGGTAGAACTACTAAAAGTAAGGGCAGTAAGGAAATAGAAGACTATTATTAAACAGACATCTATAGAGCACTCCACCCAACAAGAACAAAATTGATTTTCTTTTCAAGCTCACATGGACCAGTTTTAATAACTAGACCATATGTTAGACCATAAAACAAGCAAAAATATGTTAGTAAGCCTGAAATCATGCAAAGTACATTCTCCAGTTACAAAGGAATAAAATTAACTATCACTACAGAAAGAAATTCGGGATATTCACAGTTATATGGTAATTAAACAATACATTCCCAAATAACAATTGGATCAAAGAAGAAAGCAAAAGAAGAATGAAGATGTTCTTTGGTGTGAAGAACAATGAAAACTCAGTATAGCAAAATGTAAATGATTTAATGAACACAGTGCTCAGAGAAACTCAAAGTTGTAAAATATCCACACTGTAAGAAAAGATAACATCTTTACTATTGTGAATAATGTTACAAAAAATACGACATGAATATATCTCTTTAAGATATCCAAGACAAGGAAGCAAACTAAATAAACTTTGGAAGATGTATAGATCAGGACAATGTGGCATCTTCATAAAATGGAATATCATTTAAGTTTCAAAAGAAGGATGCCTTGAAATGTCCAATAATATATGTGAACCTTGAGGATATTAATGCTAAATGAAATAAACAGGACACAGAAGGACAAATACTGCATGATTCAAATTATAAATCAAAGTAGAATCAAACTCATTGAATCAGAGAGTATAATGGTGGTTATTAAAATCCTAGGAGAAAGGGCAATGGAAAATTAGTAATCAATGGGCATCAGGTAAGAATTATAGCAGACTAATAGGTTCTCAAAACATGCTATGCAACACTGTGCCAGTTGTCAGCAATAATGCTTTCTAAACTTAGAAATTGGTATAATTTTTCAAAAAACAAACATTTGGCTTCATTGATCTGTTGTATGGGTCTCTTATTTTCAGTGTTGCTTACTTCCACTCTAATTTTAGTGATTTCAGTCTTTCTGGTTGCTTTAGGGTTCCCTTGTTTCTCTTCTTCAAAGTCTTTAAAGCTTGCAGAAAGGTTGTTTACTTGATACTTTCCTTGTACTCTAATGTGTGCTTCTATGGCTATCAGTTTCCCTTTAAGTACTGCTTTAGCTGTTTCCCAAATATTTTGGTAACTCATTTTCATTTTGGTATTCATTTTCATTTGTTTCTAGGCACATTTGAGTTTCTTGCTTGAGTTTCTCTAACCAAGTAGTTATTAAGCAGTATGATGTAGAGTTTTCAAATTTTGTGACTTTTAGTAATTTTTTGTTTGCTGTTGAGTGCTAGCTTTACTGCACTGTGGTCTGAGGAGATACTTGGGATGATTTCAATGTTCTTGAATTTGTTGATACTATCTTTGTATCCTAATGTGGTCTATCTTTGAGCATTTGCTGTGTGGATTTGTAAAGAATGTGTATTCCAGTTTCTTGGGGTGAAGAACTCTGTAAATGTACAGAAGCTATAGTCTGTCCATCTCTTTGATTAATTCTCTTATTTCTTTATTGATTCTCTGCTTAGTTGATCTAAGTGTGAAAGTTTGGTGTTGAAGTATCCTATTATTACTGTATTACTATTGATGTATTTTTGCAGCTCCTGCAATAGGTGTTTGATGTATTTAGATGTGCCCTCATTAGGTGCATATATGTTAATGATTGTTATAGCTTCTTGATTAATCCTCTGATCATTGTATAATGATCTTGCCAAACTTTTATTACTTTATTTCATTTAAAATCTATTGTGTCAGAGATGATAAGACTGTTCTTGCTTTTTTTTTGGTCCATTGTGTATGACAGTTTGCCATCCATTCATTTTAAGTCTGTGTTTGTATTGTTGGGTCAGGTGGGATTCTTGCAAGCATCATATGTTTGGGCTTTGTTTTCTGATGCATCCTCCTAGTCTCTGCCTTTTAATGGGTGAATTTAAGCATTGGCATTTATTGATATAATTGGTTTAATGTATTGCAGTGCCATTATTCAACAATTTTTATTTTCTTTGATATATGGCAAGTATTTTGGTGATATTGTTGTTTACAGGAGGTCTTATAGAACCTCTTAACATATATCATGTATGGGTATGAAACTAAACCACTAAGATCTTATAATTTTCTCACTATTGATAAATCAGTAGTAATAAAAATATTTAAAAAATAATAGGGAAAATGAGACAAAGAGAAAGTTAGGAGGAAGGTGACACAGAAAATATAAAGAGTTCAATAGCAGTAAATATAATTCAAGAATAAGATTTGAATGTAAAAAAAATTCCTCAGGCAAAAATAAATGTTTTATCTATTCTACTGAGAAGAAATTCTATATATTTCTTAGGACTATTTGTTTGGGCACCTTAAAATATTAAATTAATCAAAAAATATAAGTAAAACATGAACCTGTTACCGTAAGTACCCTGTTTTGTTTATATTGCCAAATACTTTACAACCATGTTCATTAAAAAAAAAAACTTAACTATTTCTTATTTGTTTTGTTAATTGGATCATTAAATGTAGCATATAAAAACCAGAAGCAGAATTTTCTGTTTGAAGGATAAAATTATTTAAATGTCCATTATTGCAGTAAGGAGCAACCAAAAAAATCCCAACATGTAAATGAAAACTAAAAAAAGTCATGCCAGGCTGAGGACATAACAAAGTTATCAAAATATTTTTGTGAGTTGGGTGGTAGCACAGCAGGTTAAGTGCAAGTGACACAAAGCGCAAGGACGGCATAAGGATCCCAGTTCCAGCCCCGGCTCCCCACTTGCAGGGAGGTTGCTTCACAGGCATTGAAGCAGGACTGCAGGTGTCTATCTTTCTCTCCTCCTCTCTGTCATCCCCTCTTCTCTCCATTTCTCTCTGTCCTAACAATGACAACATCAATAACAATAATAACTACAACAATGAAAAACAACAAGGACAACAAAAGAGAAAATAAATTAAAAAAATATTTTCATGCCTGAGTATGTAATATTGTAAGTTCAATTACAGAAACCAACATAAATCAAAATTGAATAGCAGGAGGCTGGATGGTAGGTAGCATACCCAATTAAGCACACATATACACAAGGATCTGGGTTTGAGCCACTCACGGGAGAAACACTTCATGAGTGGAGAAACAGGTCTGCAGGTGTCTATCCTTCACTGTCCCTCTCTATCTCTTCTTCTCTCTGTTTCTATCTGTCCTGTAAAATAAAAAGAAAAGAAAAAAAATGTGCAGTGCCCTGATTAATAACAATAATTATAATCATCATCATCTTATGGATTTACTGACTATAAAATTAATAGATCCATAAGATAATAAATTCATGTTGTTATTCTTGCTTTACAAACTAAGACAAAACATCATACAGGGTAACACATTTAAAATATGGGACAAAATCCGTATTCTCGAAATTTTCAAGTTGTTTTGGTACACAAATTCAATACAAAATGATATTTTTTGGGGGGAGGGTTGGTATTACAGAGGTTAACATAAACTATATTCATGCATGAGGCTCTAGATTCAGTCCCCAGCACCACAGTAAATGAGAGCTGAGTAATGCAGAAAGGAGAGGGGAGAGGGGAGAGGGGAGAGAGAGAGACCATATGATAAAATACTATTTTGTTTCATTGAACACATAGTTGCCTCCTAGCTACAGAGATCACATTTAGCTATGTCATGCATAATTAGACAGCATTAAAAAAAAGGTCAAATATGCAGTAGATTTCTAGCTAATTGTTATTACATAAGAGATTAGTTAGCACAAAATTTCAAAGGAAATTGATCTCAATTTGTTGCTTTTCAACACCAAAAAAGTTAAGTTGCACATGTTTTTCAGTTTATCTTAAATTCATCTGAATAAAGCAATCATTCCAACATATCTTCAGCATTTTGCAATGTCAGATGTTGCTTCCAGCTGCAAGAAAATTTATCTTTTGTGCTTTTTTATGCTCTAAGCAACTTAGAATGTTTACATATGTAGAAACAGTAGCTCCATGCAGAGTCCAGCACCCAAGAGGTAGATGTTTCTATACACTATTAGACAATCTCAAAGACAACATTGTCAAGTACATAATGATTGGCTTTTCATATGGGGCCCAACATTTCAACAGAGCCTTTATTATTCATACAATCTGGATTTAGTTCATCTTCCATAGACACTCCAGATTAAATTTCCTTCATTATCATTATAGAACTAGATGAATAAGTGGCACATCTGTTCATGAAGTAGTTTATTATCTGTTCAGATGAGAGTTGGGATGAACAGAAAAATAACTATGGAGAAGGCAAATGCACCCGGATTTATACTCACTGTGAAATGCAGGACCAGCTTTAATATCTTTGAGAATCCACTGGTACCCCCTCCCCTCCACTGAATGGGGAATTATTACTTAATGAGTTGGGAAGTTTGTCATAGGGAAAAATGCAAAGCAGACAGGAATCATACCAAAACAAACACATATAAACCTATGATGTGAAAGGGGTCTAATGAAGACCTATATTGTTAAATCCAATTTCCAACCCATCCTTCCAAAAGAAGCTTGAGGATGTGTAAATATTTCCTCAACAATCTCAAATCAGAAATTTCTCATGCAAAACAAAACTGCATAAATACATCTGCTGATAATGAAGGCATCAAGATATTACAGCAGTACCATTTGCAACAGGTTTACAATCTTTTAAAATTTTAAATTAATTTAAAATTTAATAAAATTTTAATTAAATCTTTTTCTCACTGTTAGGCTTGCAGCATCTATAAAGTCTAAAGAATCGATGTACCAAACTCTCATACAATAAGGCATTTGACTGCAGTGTGATGTGACTTCCAATGCATCACAACCAAAGTTATAAAATTTAATTTAGTGTGGTCCCGGAGGTTGCACAGTGATAAAGCTTTGGACTCTCAAGCATGAGGTCCTGAGTTCGATCTCTGGCAGCACATGTACCAGAGTGATGTCTGATTTTTTCTCTTTCCTCCTATCTTTCTCATTAATAAATAAATAAAATTTTTTTTTAAATTTAATTTAGCTTGGTTTTTGTTAATATACAGCAAGTCCTCAATTCATATAATTTAATTCAGCCTAATTTTGTTATAAGATTGATAAGAAAGAAATGAATATATGTGTATATATATATATATATATATATATATAGAGAGAGAGAGAGAGAGAGAGAGAGAGAGAGAGAAGAGAGACCAAAGCATTATTTATCTCTGGCTTATGGTGGTGCCCCTTTCCCCTGCTCCTTCAGGTTGACCAGAATTAACTCTTAGTGTATTTTCCATTGCTAGGGGACCGGGTGTCTTATTCACTGCTAAAATAACTTGTCTCACTTTTACTACCGCCCCTACCCATTCTCCCCCCACCCTGCATAGCTAATTAAATAAAAAAATAAATTAAAAAAAACTCTTTACTTTCACTGCTCTTTTATTACTGTTCTTTTTCTTATCTTTTTTTTTCTCTCTTTTTTCTTCTTTTTCTCATTCTTGTCATCCTTTCTTCCTTAATCCTTCAGCTTTCTGAATTCACTGATACACGTTTGGGAATTATTTTGGGGAAGAAATCTGACTCAGAGTGGACTCTCTCTGTGTGTATCTCTGCTCAACTTCCCTTTCTCCTTTAGCTACGCATAGAATATACAGTGGATAGTAGATTTGCATAATTGTCTATTCTTGCTATTCTTGTCTAGTCCTGAGGGTTTTTTTTTTTTCTTAACAATCAGCTGCCTCTGCTCAGGAGGCTTGAGGCAATCTGGGACAGGTTTTCTACCCTGCTCTATTTTAAGATTAATATTATATAAAGGCATATATCTCGCCCCCTTTAGGTTGACCAGAATTAACTCTTAGGGTATCTTTTATTGCTAGGGTAGTGGGATATCTTATCTACAGTGAAAGGAACTTGTCTCATTACTTGTACATCCTCTACAGACTCTCCCTTCTTCCTCCTCATAGCTAATTAATAATAATAATAATAAAATAAAAAATAAAATAATCAATTAAAAAAACTTTCGTTTCACTGCTTTTTAATTACAGCTCTTTTTCTTATCATTTCTCTTTTCTCTCTCTTGTCTCTCTTTTCTTTATCTTGTCATACATTTCTTCCTTCTTTTTTGTCTTTCTGAATTTGTGAATTATTTTGGGGAAGAAATATGACTTAGAGTGGACTCTCTATGTGTGTATCTCTGCTCTATTTCCTTTCTCCTCTTGCTACCCATAAAATATACAGTGGATAGTAGATTTCCATAACTGTCTATTCTTGCTATCACTTCTTTCCTTTCTCTTTCTTCTTCACTTGGACTTGGTTGCTATTTTTTCATGGACTGGAGACATTGTTTGACTAACTGGTAGTGATTAAACTGCTTCAATACTTGCTTCAGTTGCTATTGTAATTCAGTGTTGCTTATACTCAAGACACAACAATTGAGGAACAACAGAGCATAAAAATAAGAAACACATACATCAAAAAAATTGGTAGATCAAAAACAAATAAAACTGCTACTACAATGAATGAAGACAAGAGCCCAAAAGAAACTACAAATCAGACAGAAGTAACCATAAATAAGAAAAGTATGCAAGCAATAATAAACTTATTAATCACAGAAATGAAAACAACATTGGAGGAAAGGAATGGCAGTATTAGGGAAACAACAGTTGAGACCCCCCAAGGAAAATATTGATTCTCTTGAGGCAATTAGAAAACTGAAAGCTGAAATAGCTGAATTGAGAAAAGAAGCTGAGGGAAGGGAAAGCAGACTAACAGAAGCAGAAAACAGAATTAGTCAGACAGAGGGTGAGTAAAAGAAAACTAATAAAGAGGTGAAAGAGCTCAAAAAGAGATTGAGAGACACTGAAAACAAAAACAGACATATGGGATGATCTCAAAAGAAGTAACAATCGTATAATTGGCATGTCAGAGGAAGAAAGAGAGGAAGGGGAAGGAAACATTATAGAGGAAATAATACAAGAAAACTTCCCAGACCTGAATAACAGAAAGGGTATCAAGATTGAAGAGGCCCAGAGAGTTCCAAACAGAATGAACCCAGACCTGAAGACACCAAGACACATCATAATCACAATGAGAAGGAGTATGGATAAAGAAAGGATCCTAAGGCTACAAGAGAGAAACAAAATTCACATACAGGGGAAAACCCATAAGATTATCTGCAGACTTCAACACTCAAACTCTAAAAGCCAGAAGAGAATGGCAAATTATCTACTGAGCCCTGACTGAAAAAGGGTTTCAACCAACGATAATATATCCCGCTAGACTTGGATTCAACCTAAATGGAGAGATCAAAACCTTCTTAGACAAACAAAATGTAAAGGAGGCAAGCATCACCAAACTGGCCCTGAAAGAGGTTCTAAAAGACCTCTTATAAACAAGAACATCACTATAATACTTGCAATATATAGAGCAAACAAAAGGTTTTTTTTTTGAACAATGGCACTACAGTACATTAAATCCATAATATCAATAAATGTCAATGGCTTAAAATAACCCATCAAAAGTCACAGAGTGTAGGGATGGATCAGAAAACATAACCCAACCATATGCTGCTTGCAAGAATCCCATCTGTCACAACAAGATAAACACAGACTTAAAGTGAAAGGATGGAAAACTATGATACAGGCTAATGGACCACAAAAAAGGGCAGTAACAGCCATTATAATCTCAGACACAATAGATTTTAAATTAAATAAAGTAATAAAAATAGGCAAGGACATATCATAATGATTAGAGAGGATCAATCAGACAAGAAGACTTAACAATTATTAACATCTATGCACCCAATTAGGGACCTTCTAAATACATCAAGCACTTACTGAAAGAATTTCAAAAATGTATCAATAGTAATACAATAATAGTGGGAGACTTCAATACCCCACTCTCACACTTAGACAGATCAACAAAGCAGAGAACCAACAAAGATACAAGAGAACTGAATGAAGAGATTGACAGACTAGACCTCTTGGATTTTTTCAGAGTCCTTCACCCAAAAAACTGGAATACACCTTCTTTTCAAATCCACATAACACATACTCAAGGATAGACCACATGTTAGGCCGCAAAGACAGCACAAATAAATTCAAGAGCATCGAAATCATCCCTAGTATCTTCTCAGACCACAGTGGAGTAAAACTAACATTTAACAACAAACAGAAAATTATTAAAAGTCACAGAATTTGGAATCTGAACAAAATACTCCTTAAGAACCACTGGGTCAGAGAGTCACTCAAGCAGGAAATTCAAATATTCCTGGAAACAAATGAAAATGAAGACACAACCTATCAAAATATTTGGGACACAGCTAAAGCAGCACTGAGAGGGAAACTTATAGCCATACAATCACATATTAAACAACAAGGAAATGCTCAAATGAACGACCTTACTGCACACCTCAAGGACCCAGAGGAAGAGGAACAAAGGAACCCTAAAGCAAACAGAAGGACAGAAATCACTGAAATTAGAGCAGAAATAAACAACATCGAAAATAAGAGAACCATACAAAAGATCAATGAAACCAAATGTTGGTTCTTTGAAAGATTAAGCAAAATTGACAAACCCTAGCCAGATTCACCAAACAAAAAAGAGAGAAGACAAATTAATAGAATTGTAAATGATGGAGGAGATATCACAACTGACACCACAGAAAACCAGAGAATCATGCAAAACCTTTATAAAGAACTATATGCCAACAAGCTAGAGAATCTGGAAGAAATGGAACGATTCCTAGAAAAATATGCCCTTCAAAAACTGAACCAAGAAGAACTACAAAACCTAAATGCACAAATCACAGACAAAGAAACTGAAACCGTTATTAAGAATCTCCCCAACAACAGAAGTACTGGAACAGATAGCTTCACAAACGGATTCTACAAAACCTTCAGGAAACAGTACCCTTCTTAAGTTTTTCCATAAGATTGAAGAAACAGGAATAGTCCCTTCCGCCTTCTATGAAGCATTCAACATCACCCTGATACCTAAAGAAGATAGGGACACAACAAAAAAGGAAAACTACAAACCAATATCTCTGATGAAAATAGATGCCAAAATATTAAACAAGATCTTGGCCAACCGGATACAGAAACATATCAAAAAGATAGTTCATCACGACCAAGTGGAATTCATCCAAGGAATGCAAGGTTGGTTCAACATTCGTAAGTCAATCAATGTCATTCACCACATTAATAAAAGCAAACCCAAAAACCACATGATTATCTCAATAGATGCAGAGAAAGCCTTTGACAAAATCCAACACCCATTCATGCTCAAAACTCTACAAAAAATGGGAATAGATGGGAAATTCCTCAAGATAGTGGAATCTATATATAGCAAACCTACAGCCAATATCATACTCAATGGACAGAAACTGAAAGCATTCCCCCTCATATCAGTGACTAGACAGGGCTGTCCACTGTCACCGTTACTCTTCAACATAGTATTGGAAGTTCTTGCCATAGCAATCAGGCAAGAGAAAGAAATCAAAGGAATACAGAATGGAAGGGAATAAGTCAAGCTCTCACTATTTGCAGATGATATGATAGTATACATAGAAAAGCCTAAAGAATCTAGCAGAAAACTACTGGAAGTTATTAGCCAATATAGCAAGGTGTCAGGCTACAAAATCAATGTACAAAAATCAGTGGTATTTCTTTATGCAAACACTAGACCTGAAGAAGAAGACATCCAGAAATCACTCCCATTTACTGTTTCAGCAAAATCAATCAAATACTTAGGAATAAAGTTGACCAAAGAAGTGAAAGACTTATATACTGAAAACTATGAGTTGCTACTCAAGGAAATAGAAAGTGATACCAAGAAATGGAAAGATATCCCATGCTCATGGATTGGAAGAATAAATATCATAAAAATGAATATTCACCATAGAGTCATATACAAATTTAATGCAGTACCCATCAACGTTCCACCAAGCTTCTTTAAGAGAATAGAACAAACACTACAATCATTTATCTGGAACCTGAAAACACCTAGAACTGCCAAAACCATCTTAAGGAAAAGAAACACAAATGGAGGCATCACACTCCCAGACCTTAAACTATATTATAAAGCTATCATCATCAAGACAGCATGGTACTGGAACAAAAATAAGCACACAGACCAGTGGAACAGAATTGGAAGCCCAGAAATAAATCCCCACACCTATGGACATCTAATCTTTGATAAGGGGGCCCAAAGTATTAAATGGAAAAAGGAGGCTCTCTTCAATAAATGATACTGGGAAAACTGGATTGAAGCATGCATAAGAATGAAATTGAACCACTTTATCTCACCAGAAACAAAAATCAACTCCAAATGGATCAAAGGCCTGGATGTCAGACCAGAAACAATCAAATACTTAGAGGAAACCATTGGTAAAACACTTTCCCACCTACACGTCAAGGACATCTTTGATGAATCAAACCCAATTGCAAGTAAGACTAAAGCAGAAACAAAACCAATGGGACTACATCAAATTGAAAAGCTTCTGCACATGCAAAGAAACTATTAAACAAACAAAGAGACCCCTCACAGAATGGGAGAAGATCTTCACATGCCATACATCAGACAAGAAACTAATAACCAAAATATATAAAGAGCTCAGCAAACTTAGCACCAAAAAAGCAAATGACACCATCCAAAAATGGGCCAAGGATATGAACAAAACATTCACTACAGAGGAGATCCAAAAGGCTAACAAACATGTGAAAAACTGCTCTAGGTCACTGATTGTCAGAGAAGTGCAAATTAAGACAACAGTAAGATACCACCTCACTCCTGTAAGAATGGCATACATCAAAAAGGACAGCAGCAACAAATGCTGGAGAGGTTGTTGGGACAGAGAAAGCCTTTTACATTGTTGGTGGGAATGTAAATTGGTACAGCCTCTGTGGAGAGCAGTCTGGAAAACTCTCAGAAGTCCTTCCATATGATCCAGTAATTCCTCTCCTGGGGTTATACCCCAAGGACTCCATAACACCCAAGCAAAAAGAGGTGTGTACTCATAGAGTACACAAAAAGAGGTGTGTTCATAGCAGCACAATTCATAATAGCTAAAACCAGGAAGCAACCCAGGTGCCCAACAATAGATGAGTGGCTGAGAAAGCTGTGGTATATATACACAATGGAATACTATGCAGCTATCAAGAACAATGAACCCACCTTCTCTGACCCATCTTGGACGGAGCTAGAAGGTATTATGTTAAGTGAGCTAAGTCAGAAAGATAAAGATGAGTATGGGATGATCCCACTCATCAACAGAAGTTGACTAAGAAAATCTGAAAGGGAAACTAAAAGCAGGACTAGACCAAATTGTAAGGGCACCAAAGTAAAAGCCTTGTGGTGAGGGGTAGACATGCAGCATCCTGGGACAGTGGGGAGTGGGAGTGGGTAGGAGGGATGGGTCACAGTCTTTTGGTAGTGGGAATGGTGTTTATGTACACTCCTAGTAAAGTTTAGTCATATAAATCACTAGTTAATATGAGAGGGGGAAAATTAATTGTATGTCTTAAAGTTCTTAAAACCCAGACTGAGTCTTTTTAATATAGGATGTGTATTTGATATTTGGACTCTCTCAAAATCCTAGACCAAGTAGATCAGAAGCAACCAATAGCACAGCTATATACAAGATACTGGGTACTGTACAGCAAACCCTAACAAAAGGACTTTTCAAAGTTAACCCAAATACCAAATAATGTGATGATAACAGTAACTATCCATTGTCTTTTTGAACCCTAAGACAGCAGAAACCTCACATCTCCACTATAGAGCCCCTACTTCCCCCAGTCCTGGAACCTTTGGATAGGGCCCACTTTCCCGTATGCCTCTCCCAATCCATATCAAATAATATTGCATCCGCCGATCACAACCTAATCAACACAACAATTGCCACCTCAACATGCTTCAGCTCAGACTGTGTCCAGAGACTTCACATGTGGAATGACAACCCTTCCGCTTCATTTCTCGGGTGAGACCTTTCCTTTCATAGTATTCTCTAATTCTATCCCAGGTGGTTCACTTTCTAACAAAGTCCCCAAACCTAGATATACAGCAGTTTCTGTGAGAGAGAGCATATGTTCACACATATCCATAAACTAGTGCAAAGTATATACCTGAAAGCAGAAGTACACTAGAGTTTGCAGTGAGTACCTCCCTAACACTTCCTCTCCACTATTCCAAGCTTTGGGTCCATGATTGCTCAACAATTTGTTTGGCTTTGTATGTTAACTCTCTTTTCAGCCACCAGGTTTCAGATGCCATCAGGATGCCAGCCAGGCTTCCTTGGACTGAAGACCACACCAATATGTCCTGGAGCTTTGCTTCCCCAGAGACCCACCCTACTAGGGAAAGAGAGAGGCAGACTGGGAGTATGGACCAACCAGTCAATGTCCATGTTCAGCAGGGAAGCAATTACAGAAGCCAGACCTTCCACAATGTCCCTGGGTCCATGCTCCCAGAGTGATAGAGAATGGGAAAGCTATCAGGGGAGGGAGTGGGATATGGAGATTGGGTGGTGGGAATTGTTGTAGTTGTACCCCTCCTAACCTATAGATTTGTTAATTTATCCTTTCTTAAATAAAAGATAAATAAAAAAATACTTTTAACTATGTTCATTAGCTTATTCACATTAATTAAAATTGAAATTCAAATTAAAAAATAAATAAAAAATAAAAGCAAAAATGTTTCCCTAAAACCAACAGTAAATTTTTCTTCCACCTCAATGCTCCTTTCTAATTTTGAATCAGTCCCTGTGGACTTAAACTTGAAATTATCTTAGTACTTTAAACACAATTTCTTGAATCAATCATTGATAAAAGTAATGGCTCTAATTGTTACCCATACCCAGAAAAGTGATATTGATTCTTGTTTATGTTTATTTTTAAAAATAAACATTAAGTTTAATTATATGTTTGTATTTATTTATTATTATTGGATAGTGACTTAAAAATTGAGAGGGGAGGAGGAGATAAGAGAGGAAGACATAGAAAGACACCTATGATCCTACTTCACTACTTGTGAAGTTCTCTTTATGCAGTTGGGGACAAGGGACTTGAACACGGGTCTTGCACATTGATGTGAATGCTTAGCCAGGCGTGCTACTGCCTGGCCCCTTGATGTTGATTCTTCATACTCCAAGGCTGCAGTCCAAAGAGACAGAAATGAGATGAAGGGGCAGCTCCATATCATAGAGTAGATAGAGGTCTTCTTGTAGCTTTTTGTTGGAATCTGTACGGTTTTCTGTTTAAATTCTCATGTCAACTGCAAATAGTGATAGCATTATTTATTCTCTTTTCACTTGAATTACCTTTATATCATTTTAGTAGCTAAGTTTTCTGGCTAACACTCCACAGTCATATTAATCAGGGGTGCTGAGAGTAGACATTCTTGTTTCATTCAAAGATTTGTTTCTCCAAATCTTTGAGTAAAACAGTTTTTTTCACATTGAGCATGTGTACATTTGTGTGTGTGTGTGTGTGTTTGCTACTATTTATTAATTCTAGTTTTTCATTAAATAAATTTGATCTTATTTTCTGTAAAAACAAATGGAAATATTGTCAAGGCTATAGGGTAAGAGGGGCACATTTCCACACAGTGCCCCCACCCCCCCGAGCTCCATATCCAATCCTCACTTTACCTAAGGTAATTGAAATATTTAATGAAATTCTTATCAAAATCTTTTTTTCCCTAACCATTCTTAATAATTCTACCTATTTTTTTCTTTTTAAAAAAATTTATGTTTTTGTTTAACTTCATTCAAATTAGTGATTTAGTACTGATTGACAAGATTGTGGGATAAGAGGGGTATAATAATTCTTATAATTCCCACCACTAGTATTCCATATACCCTAACCTCCAAAGACTAGTTTCCCTAGTCTTTATCCCTCTAGGAGTATGGACCAAAGATCTTTATTGGGAGCAGAACGTGGAAGGTCTGGCTTCTGTAATTACTTCTCTGCTAGACACGGACATTGACTGGTTGAACATTACCCCCAGCCTATTTCTATCTTTCCCTAGTGGGATAGGGCTCTGGGGAGGTGGGGTTCCAGGACACATTGGTGAGGTTGTTTGCCCAGTATGGTAACATGGTAGCATTTGCAACTTGGTGGCTGAAAAGCAATAAGATATAAAGCAGAATAATTTGGTGGTCCATGAGGTGAAGCAATGGATAAAACATTTTATTCTCAAGCATAAGGTCCCAAGTTCAATCCCTGGTAACACATGTACCAGAGTAATATCTGGTTCTTTCTCTCTCCTGTTTTTCTCATTGATAAATAAAATATTTAAGGGGCTGGGTAGTGGTGCACTTGATTGAGTGCATATGTTACAACATGCAAGGATCCAGGTTTGAACCCCAGTCCCCATGTGCAGAGGGAAAGCTTCAGGAGTGGTGAAACAGGGCTGCAGATGTCTCCCTGTCTCTCTCCCTGTCTTTATCCATATTCCTCTCAATTTCTGGCTGTCGCTATCCAACAAAAATAAAAAAGTAATAAAAAATATTTTTAAAAAACAACTGGCTTAATATCCAGAGACCTAAGGGTTAAAGTATAGCAGATGAAATTTGAGGCCTTATATTTTATATATATTCTAAGAAGCCCATGACTTTACTCATTTTTGACTGAGTCCAACAGCTAACATGAAGGTGAGCTGGCTAGGAGTATTTTCTGGGAAGATGGTGTCAAAGTTGAGGATAGGACTAGCAGCTGAATAAGGGGAGGAGAAAGGCTCTCAAATATGGGAAAAGTATATAAATACCATTAACTGAAAACTCCATAGATCTGACCTGGGGTCCGTGTCTATTCATATTCACCACAGGAGCCTGTGTAACCTCTTCATCCCTATAGGTCTGAGCTCACATATGGTCATAGCCAGGAACATTCTAGGCTGCACTCATTTCAGGACCAGTCTTCCTTGAGTTACAGAGTATGTTGACCCAGGCTCCCACCAGCGAGTTGGGCAATTTCTACCACTGTTGTTCTACATTGAGGGAAAGGTACTATAAAATCCACAAGAGGGTTTATGATGTTGTTCTTCATAGAGATGACCAGTGATGTCTAGGCTCATAATATCTATAATGGGAATCCCAGGATTCCCTGACCAGGGCACCAGGTGATGGAGTGGCCTAGTAGTGACCAAAAGAACCATCAATGAAGTGTGATAGTCTCTTGCCCTTATCCAGTTTTTATAGTTCTTACTTTATCTGAAATGGTTAGGCTTAGAGTGGTTGAGCAAACTGAAATGGGAAGTATGTGAGAAGGGTAGCTAGGTCTAAGTAGAAACTATTTGATTAAGTACTTTATTATTTTTATTTATTTATTGGGGAATTAATGTTTTACACTTGACAGTAAATACAATAGATTGTACATGCATAATATTTCTTAGTTTTCCATATAATAATACACCCCTACTAGGTCCTCTGTCATCCTTCTTGGACCTGTATTCCCCCCACCCCCACCCCAGAGTCTTTTACTATGGTACAATACACTAATTCCAGTTCAGGTTCTACTTGTATTTTGCTCTTCTGATCTTGTTTTTCAACTTCTGCCTGAGAGTGAGATCATCAGATATTCATCCTTCTGTTTCTGACTTATTTTAGATTAAGTACTTTATGGTGTCTTTTTTAGGTCTATTTGCTTGCTGCACATATTGAGTCACTGTAGAGTTTTGCACACTTTTACTTTAAGGTATATATATTCCCCCAACTTATGGACACATGTGCATATGTGCCCTATCTCATGGGCCCTCGTGTATAGTCTATCAAAATCTTAATGGCATTCTTCAAGGAAGTATAACTATAAATTTAAAATTTTTCATGGATTTACAAATACCATGAATAGGCCAGTAATTCTGAGGGGAAAAAATGGACACACTATGCTCTGATTTCAAATTATACCACAAATAAATAGTATGAAAAGAGCTTGTTATTGTTATTTTATTTTAAAAGGAAAATAATAGGACTCAGGAGGTTGCCCAGTGAATACAGAGTAAGAGGTCCTGAGTCAAATATAAATAAAGTTTGATGAAGAACAAATTACATGAAAGCAAAACAATTACTATGATTGACTCTTTTTCTTCAAGTAGAATAATTTGAACTTAAACTTACAGAAAAACAAATGGACAACCAATTTCATACATAACATAAATTTTCAAATAAATATAAAACCATCATTTGCATATAATATTTTATAAAATTTACTGTGTATTGAGGCACAAATCATCACATTATATGAAACATATTTTCAGTACTAAAGTCACATTCTCTAAAAGAAGTAAAAACTCAAAGGAAAGAGATGTGTAGCAGGCAAAAATGTGATTTAAATACACAAGCCTGAGGATTGTATCTGTGCTCATCACTTCCCAATAAAGAGATTCCTCCAATATAACCACAACTGTTCTGTCATATATCTCTAGTTTACATAACTTCAGGATTACATACCCTTGAATATTCAATTATGTAAAAACTCTATGGGTCCAATTTCATGGCTCAGTTTACCTATCTTTGAAACTTTAATGTTTTTTCCTCTCTCTTCTCTGTCAGCTTTCATGATAGAAATACTGAATAAGGAACAGAATTCTCTAGATGAACCTCTAACTGGAAAGGCTTGGAAGTTTCTACACACACAGACACACACAAACACACACACACATACATACACACACACCTCTTTCTGCTGCTAACTTGGGCTGGTTGTGTTGTATTGTAGGACAGTAAAAGACTCTGCAGAAGGATGGGATGTAAAAGGATGTTTAAAAGGGACATAAAAGGGTGAAAGGATCTTTAGAGTCCTGGTACATGAGAGTGGAAAAAAGACCTAATTTTGAAGTGAGAATATTTTGTACATACTTGTTAAGGGGAGATGAGAAGTTGTACCCACATCAACAACTGTACAGTAAATCATTACCCCCCCAACAAAGTGATTTGGAACAAAAATGTCTATAAACCCTCATATCTCAAAGGACCACATGGATCAATCCCTCCATCACCAGTGCAAAGATGAAAAACATCATAGTCACTCAAGTAAAAGTATTTCTCATGTGCTGCATTAACTCCTGAACTTACTATATTTGACACGCCTCAGAAAGTTCTGCCACGAAGAATTCAGTCTTAAAATATAGGAAAATAGTAATAAAAACAACAATACCAAATGCACAAAAAGGTGTGAACAGCTGAAGTACTAGTTATCTGACACTGAAAAAGCACCATTTCTCCAAACAGTCATTGCTGATAACCAAGGACAAACCTTTTATTTTTCTATGACAAGTCTTTTTACATGGAGGGATGATTGATGAGTTTACAGAACAAACAATGCCCTAATAATGCATATACACATGCCTATCACCATTTAGATTCCCGTATTTATTTGCTAACTTTCACAAGTCAAGGCAGCCCTCATAATGATTTTGATAAAGAAATGTGATTCATACCTGGATGGCTGCAGAGAACATTTAAAATACAAAATCAATTTAGTACCGATTAGCCTTAGAATATTATTTATGTAATCTGTCACAATGGCAGATATTAGAGAGAACATTTTTCTCCTTCCTTTAGAACAGTTTATCAATCACCCTTGCTACTGACAAGTGCTTAAGAGGGGGACATTTATCAGAGTGTATTAGAAAACTCTAAAAATAAAAACTGAAACTAGTGTTTATAAGGAGAATATGGGCTTGCAAAGACTTGAGAACTGACTAGTCTCCAAAGTCACTGCAGGCAATAAGAGAAGTCAAGCTTGTGGAATTGCACTGGTAGAGTTCTGGAGTAGAGGGGAGAAATCCTCTAGAGGATTTGTGAAACTTGTACAGAAATGAGGGAGTTATACAACACAATGATTAATAACAACATGAAATGTATTGATAATTCAGTATTTATCAGATTTGCATATGTCACAGAATTCAGGTTACCCACTGTAGCCAAACAAATAATAAAAGCCTTGTTGTGCTATTCATCTTGAAAATGGGAAGAAAGTTAAGTTGTATAGACAGAATGACAAATGAAAGTCTTATACTCACTGTTTCCTTTTTGAAACTCATTCAACATCTCTAAAGATAGTTTCTAGGCATGTTCTCCAGGAGACTAAAAGCAATTTTCTTAATATATATCAGAATTATTTAGGAAACTTTAAATGTAAGTCACTAAAATTCATCTCAAAGCTAAATACTCTGTATAATTTGTTGATTTACAAAATAGTCCCCATACACAGAAAGCAAGGAAAATCCCAAGTAAAAGGCTGCCCACTCCAGATTGGTAAAACAGCAGTTTAATTTGCAAGAAGACTAATTTACAGGACTTATCTTGGGTGACAGAAAGACAAGTAGTGGTCCAAGAGGCGGTGTAGTGATAAACTTTGGACTCTCCAACATGAGGTCCTGAGTTCGATCCCTGGCAGCACATGTTCCAGAGTGATGTCTGGTTCTCTCTTGCCTCCTATCATTCTCATAAGTAAATATTTTTTTAAAAAAAGAAAGAAAGATTTGCTGTACAGTATCCAGTATCTTGTATATAGCTGTGCTATTGGATGCTTCTAATCTACTTGGTCTAGGCTTTTGAGAGAGTCCGCATATCAAATACACAGCCTATATATTAAAAAGATTCAGTTTGTGTTTTGAAAAACTTTGAGACATACAATTGATTTTCCCCCCCTCTCATATTAATCAACTACTGATTTATATGTCCACACTTTGCTAGGAGTGTACATAAACACCATTCCCACCACCAAAAGACTGTGACCCATCCCTCCCACCCACTGCCACCCCCCACTGGCCCAGGAAGCTGCATGTATACCCCTCACCACTGGGTTTTTACTTTGGTGCCCTACTTACAATTTGATCAGGTCCTGCTTTTAGTTTCCCTTTCAGATCTTCTTACTCAACTTCTGTTGATGAGTGGAATCATCCCATACTCATCTTTATCTTTCTGACTTAGCTCACTTAACATAATTCCTTCTAGCTCTGTCCAAGATGGGTCAGAGAAGGTGGGTTCATTGTTCTTGATAGCTGCATAGTATTCCATTGTGTATATATACCACAGCTTTCTCAGCAACTCATCTGTTGTTGGGCACCTGGGTTGCTTCCAGGTTTTAGCTATTATGAATTGTGCTGCTATGAACATAGGAGTACACACCTCTTTTGGGTTGGGTGTTATGGAGTCCTTGGGGTATAACCCCAGGAGAGGAATTACTGGACCATATGGAAGGTCCATGTCTAGCCTTCTGAGAATTTTTCAGACTGCTCTCCACAGAGGCTGTACCAATTTACATTCCCACCAGCAATGTAAAAGGGTTCCTCTGTCCCCACATCCTCTCCAGCATTTGTTGCTGCTGTCCTTTTTGATGTATGCCATTCTTACAGGAGTGAGGTGGTATCTTACTGTTGTCTTAATTTGCATTTCTCTGACAATAGTGACCTAGAGCAGTTTTTCATGTTTGTTAGCCTTTTGGATCTCTTCTGAGGTGAATGTTTTGTTCATATCCTCTGCCCATTTTTGGATGGGGTCATTTGCTTTTTTGGTGCTAAGTTTGCTGAGCTCTTTATACATTCATTCTAATGGAAGGGTTTTCATCCATTACTTCAAAACAGTGTCACCAGAGTATCTGGATAGATGTGAATATTTCCATTTCATACTTGAAGAGATTCAGACAAGGGAAGTTAAGTATTTAAGTTGAAGTCTCCTTTTGTCCTTGAATAAGGATGTTCACAGACTATAAGAAAGGTGAAATTGTTCTGGGCCTCCAATTCATGGAACACAAATAGCATAAAATCTGCTATCTCTAACACCTCAGGATTAATTAATTAGCAAGTGTCACCATATTTTGTCATTCTAAATGACAATGGGCAGGATCTATACACAAATTGTGCCAGTACAGTATATGAAACCAATTCTATCTTTTGAAGTTTCAGATTTTTTTCCAGAAGTTAAATCTCCCTCTCTCTCTCTCTCTCTCTCTCTCTCTCTCTCTCTCTCTCTTTAAAGTAGTTATTTAATAATTATCAATAAGATTGTGGGGCAAGAGGGGTACAATTCCCACCACCAGAGTTCCATATACCTTCCCCTCCATTGGAAGTTTCCCTATTTATCCCTCTGGGAATATGGAGCAAAGATTTTTTTATGGACTGCAGATGGTGGGAGGCCTGGCTTTTGTAATTGTTTCTCCACTAGACATGGGCATTGATAGGTCAATTCATCTACCCAACCTGTTTCTATCTTTCCCTAGTGGGCCAGGGCTCTGGAGAGTTGGGGTTCCAGGACACATCAGTAAGGTTATCTGCCCAGGGAAGTCAGGTTGTCATCATGACAGTATCTGCAACTTGGTGGCTAAAAAGCATTAGGATATAAAGCAAGGAAAATTATTTAATGATTATGAACCTAAAGTTAAGAATATAGCAGATGATATTTGGAGTCTTCATATTAGAAGAAACTAAGAAGTCCATTTTAAGTATATTCTAAGGGGCCCATGATTTTACTAAATTTTACCTGAGTCCCACAGATAATATGCAGGTGGGATAAAAATTATTGTCTGTAAAGATTGTGTCAGAGTTGGGAATAGGACTAGAAATCTGGATCAGGGCAGAGGGTGACTCCCAAATATGGGAAAAGGGCGAGGTCCTGTAGAGGACCATAAGAGGGTTTATGATGTTGTTCCTTATGGATAAGTCCAGTTCTTCTTCTTCTAGCGTTTGCCCTTCTTCCGTAGTCAGTTAAATGGCTTTGAAAGTGACTGGGATCCATGTGGATTCAGTCGGCTAGGAAGGATCGTCAGTTTCCCCAGTGATGGTGGAGAAAGGGATTTATTAAAGGTTTAGGCCCACCACCAAGGATTCCCTGTCTAGGGCCCCAGATGATGAGGTGGCCTGATAGTGACCAAAAGGCCATCATTAGAGTGTGCTGGTCTCTTGCTCTTATCCAGCTCTTTATTCCTTACTTTATTTGACAGGCTTAGCCTTATAGTGATTGAGGGAATTTTTTTAATATCATATAAATGTGACCATGATTACCTTGAAGACCAGTCTGACCATAACACAACTTCAAAAATATTATTTTCCCATCTAGCATTTATTTCACTGACAGACTGTAGGGTTTTCTCAAAAGTATGATTCACCTTTAAAAAAAAAACTATTTTAGTACATTTAATTTTTAATTTTTATTATTTATTAATTGTATAGAGGCAGCCAGAAATTGAGAGGAAAGGAGAAGAGAAAGAGAGATAGAGAAAGAGAGACACCTGCAGTACTGCTTCAGTACTCACAAAGTTTTCCCTGAAAATGGGGACTAACTGGGGGCTTGAACCAGAGTCCTTGCACATTGTAGTATGTGCACTTAACCAAGTGTGCTGCCACCTAACTCACTGATTCACCTCTTTGGTGGAAAAGGGTGGTCAGGGAGGTGGTGCAGTGGATAAAGCATTGGATCCTCAACCATGAGGTCCTGAGTTTAATCCCCAGCAGCACATGTACCAGAGTGATGTCTTTCTCTTCTCCTATCTTTCTCATGAATAAATAAATACATTCTTTAAAAAGAAAAAGAAAAAAAAAGATGGGCAGAGAATGAAGGGAAGAATAACTTTTCTTATCAGATAAATATTAGTTCTCCAGCTCTGGTGATGCCGAAACTAGTGCCTTGTCTCCATATTATTCCTGTGCCCCTCCAGCAGGCATACACCTGGCTAAGGGCTTAAACAGATGATATAAAGAAAAGGAAGTCGGGTAATTGTGGTCACCAGTCTTGAAAACTTTCTGGGAGTCTAGCGGTAGGTAACACAGCCCGTTAAGCGCACGTGGCGCAAAGCGCAAGGACCAATTAGGATCCCAGTTCAAGACCCTGGCTCCCCACCTGCAGGGGAGTCGCTTCACAGATGGTGAAGCAGGTCTGCAGGTGTCTCTCTGTCTCTCTTCCTCTCTATATCCCCCTTTTCTCTGAATTTCTCTGTCTCTATCCAATAACAAATAAATAAATAAATAACTTTTCAAGCTAATGGTAAGCTTACTTAGTTTTACCATTTTTTAATAAGATCTCTTTTCAAACAAGATGTAAATCTCTTACATGATATCTCTGGATTCTAAAACTAGACTTTATATGTTCTATCTCAGGTCTTCTAAGTTAAATGGTTTCTTTATATAAAAACTCCTAGACTCATTATCAGAATCACCATTACATTTGTCATGATAATAATATTTTATGGAGTTTATGTCTACGTGAGGTGTTGCTATACACTGTCTATGTGCATCATCTGCTTTAGTTTTAAATAAATATTTGGGGACAGGCAATGGCACACCAGTTTTGTGCACATGTTACTAAGTGCAAAGACTCAGGTTCGAACCCTTGTTCCCCACTTGCAGGCGGTCCACTTTAGTGAAGTAATTCTGTAGGTATCGATCTTTCTTTCTCCATATCTATCCTCTCAATTTCACCCTGTCCTATATAGTGGGGGGGAAAAAAAGAAAAAGTAACCCTATTGGAGATTGAACTCATGGCTTCATGAATGAGAATCCAACACAAGTCATTGTGATAGCCCCCCAGTCTGCTAGGATAAACTCCGTATGTTCATTTCTCTACCTGTGTTAGGTTATATTAGATTAGATTTCATCAGATTGCATTAGATTAGAGGAGATTCCTTCTCAGAAATTTTCTAAATTTGACAACAGAATTTAAGCTTCAAATGTTTTGTCTTCTTTTCTTTTGTTATCTGCCTTTCTTCACTTGGGCTTCACCTTTCTGAACTGACAGAGAGGGAAAGACAATACAACATCTAAGCTTCCCCAAGTGTGATGGGAATCAGCCTTAAACTTGGGTCTACAAGTATCCTTTCAGATAAGCCATCTTGCAGAACCCTTGCCTTTTTTATTTTTATTTGTTCTTTTTTACAGTCTTGCCTCCTGTGGAGGACAAATGCCTGGTGTGGAGTAGGCACCGAATAGCTTTTAATTGAATTTATGTTAATATAATATGCATTGATTGGACAGAAACTGAGTGACATCAAGAGCCAGCCCTACTAAATTAATTTTTAATGAACAATTAACAGCAGTCTGTGGAGACAGCATAATGTATTGTAAATCTGGAGTCATGCAAACTTTTATTATTATTATTATTATTTATTTTCCCTTTTGTTGCCCTTGTTTTTTTATTGTTGTAGTTATTATTGTTTTTGATGTCATTGTTGTTGGATAGGACAGAGAGAAATGGAGAGAGGAGGGGAAGAGAGAGAGAGGGAGAGAAAGAAAGGTACCTGCAAACCTGCTTCACCGCCTGTGAAGAGACTCCCCTGCAGGTGGGGAGTGGGGGCTTGAACCGGGATCCTTAGGCCAGTCCTTGTGCTTCGCTCCACATGTGCTTAACCCGCTGTGCTACCGCCCAACTCCCCATGTAGACTTTTATACTCATGAAGACCACAGGTTAATGTATAAATTAAATTAATCCATATGTCATAATCAAGGAAATAAACATAGCATTTCATACCTTATAAGTAACCCTTGATAGTTATGAGAAATCTTACATAAAGCACCACAGAATTGGTACATAGTAAGATTTTAATATTGTTACATGACAACAGAAGCTTCATTTAATTAACTATTTATCTTATTTCATTAACTATTTATCTTCTTACTAGAAGTGTTATTGGGATCTCTGTATGGAACTTGAATTAGCCCTATTGTAAAGTCTGACTTCTACATTCATTATTCAACTCCCATCTGCAAATGTTCTAGAAATGCTATTGAATTCTAGTTTTATAAACACAAATAGCCTTGCCAGAATCCTCAGTGGAATCTGTCTGAATGTAAATGATAAGCCAGTGTGATGACTGATCAGTGGAGAGCAAAGATGGGCTGGCTTTCATTTTAGGCAAGAATGGAAACATGCATCCATGGGAAACAGAAATTATCAGATTGGAGGAAAAATATTGCAATAAAAGAGGCTTTTATGGTTCTTAGACGATATCTTTCTGCTATCAAGTATCTCAGAGAGTAGGTTCCTTTTGTATTCTTTGACAATGAAACAGCATGTTCAGCTGGAGTTTTCAGTAGAAATGTGTGTGTGTGTGTGTGTGTGTGTGTGTGTGTCTGTGTGTGTGTGTGTTTGCGCACATGTGTATGTGTGTGTGTTCAAACTCAGCTTTTGGCAAATGAAGAAAAACAATTTCAGCACAAATCAGAAAACCCATGTTCTCTAAAGAGGGGAAAGAAAGTTAAGATTTGCACAAAGAGATCTTTTTATTACTAAGCACATCCAAAGCTATTTGCCTTCTCTTGCTGCAAAAATTTTCTTTGTTCTTCTCAGCATCAGCTCAGTAGACCTAGAAATCAGTCTCCCTGTGGTCAGGAGCCAGCACTAGCCTTGATTTGTGTAATCCAGGCTGCACATCACCAGACAGTTTGCCTACTCTCGACAGATGTTGCAAACCAGAATCCAGATTTGCCCATCCTTTTTCTGGCAGCTTTTCTGTTTCCTTTTCTGAGATCTGATGTTTCCTTGTAGTACATCTGCCTGAAGAACAGTTGCATTCAACAGGGCTATTTTTCAAAGATAATTCTCTACTATTTGCTGATAAAACCCAGAATGATCACTACATAGATTTCTTACAAAGTGGAGGGAACAGGACTTATTCAAAGTCAACAATGTCATCTGATGCGTTTGGTTTCCATAAAATAAAATAACATTTTCATAGTGAAAAGTGGACTGCTTTGATATGGAAGAGAAGACACATCACAGGATTATTTTTCTATGACTGAAAATACTGAAATTGGTCTAAAAGACCTTTTTTTTTTCCTTTTTTTAAAAATTTACTTATTTATTCCTCTTGTTGCCCTTGTTGTTTTATTGTTGTAGTTATTATTGATGTCATTGTTGTTGGATAGGACAGAGAGAAATGGAGAGGGGAGGGGAAGACAGATAGGGGGAGAGAAAGACAGACACCTGCAGACCTGCTTCACCGCCTGTGAAGCGACTCCTCTGCAGGTGGGGAGCCGGAGGCTCGAACCGGGATCCTTATGCTGGTCCTTGTGCTTAGCGCCACCTGCGCTTAACCCGCTGCGCTACCACCCGACTCCTCTAAAAGACCTTTAAAGATAACTTTATATACTTGTAAATCATGCTATGCACAAAAATATTTGTCAGATCACTCTTTTACACAGACATTAATTGCCTGTTTTCTGTTTTGCTAACACACTAATTTCAGAAGCGTCTAGATGAAATTTCTCTGGAAGCCATACAGTAAATAAAATTTGTTATGAATGGTCTTCAGCTTACTGCCCAGGAATATTATTATGGCCATAAGACAAACTTTGAAAGAAACCAACATGGAGTCGGGGGTGGTGCACTGGGTTAAGCACACATAGTAGGAAGCACAAGGATCCAGAAAGATCTTAGTTAGAGGCCCACTCCCTTGCTCCCACCTGTGGAGGGAGGGTCACTTCACAAGTGGTGAAGTAGGTCTGCAGGTGTCTATATTTCGTTCTCCCTATCTTTCCCTCTCCTTTCAACTTCTCTCTGTCTTATCCAGTGGAAAAACTGGCCTCCAGGAGCAGTGGATTCATAATGTTGGCACCAAGCCCCAGTGATAACCTTGGAGGAAATAACAACAACAACAAAATAAAACAAAATAAACAAACAAAAACCAAGATGCACGGTCCCTACCATTTCAGATCCATTTTGATAATTTAATTTGAAATTAAGAGATACCCGAGATACCCACTTGGGTTATCTAAAGCAAGTACAAGGATAGAGAAGACACATAAACCTTCCACATAGTAATGTGTGAGCTTAACCAGACATGCCACCACCTGGCCCCTAGTTATTAGTCTTCTATCTGATGTATGTTGTGTAAACATCTTCTCTCATTCTGCAGGGTGCTTTTCTGTTTTAGTGTTGGTTTCCTTTGCTATACAGAAGGTTTTCAGCTTGTAGTCCTAATAATCACTTTTTCTTTTGTTTTCCTTAGTGTTAGCCTTGAATCTTTGAAGACATTTCTGAGGTATAGATCGTGAAGTCTTCTGCCAATGTTTTCTTCTATATATTTAATGGTTTCTGAGTTAATGTCCATCTTTGATCTATTTGGAGTTGACTTTTGTGCATGGTGATATGGAGAGGTCCAGTTTCATTTGTCTGTACATTTCAACCTAACTTTCCCAATACCATTTGTTGAAGAGACTCTTCTTTTTTAATTTAATGTTCTGGGCCCCTTGTCAAAAGTTAGGTGCCCAAAGGTGTGGGAGCTTATTTCTGGAATTTCGATTCTATTTCACCAAAGCCAGTTTTCAAGAGGAGTAAACGCTTGTTTCATAAAACGGTAAGCAGTCTGTATCACCACAATCATAGTCAGTGGTTTTATGCATTTAACATAAGGACTCTCACAGAAACATAAATACAAACTGATTTTTAAAATCACCGCTTAGTGAACATACCAATATTAGATTCCCTGGAGGATATAGAATGTATTAGACATGAAATACACTCACAAGGTCTCTCTTTTTCAGGAAACGATGAAGCATGTATGAAAGATGAGTATTAGTACAAAGTAGCAATGGAAAGATATGCACACAGCTATTGATCATCTGCTTTGGAAACCGAAATTACTTTTTTTTAAATTTTTAACTTATTTATTTATTTACTGGCCTCCAGAGTTATTGCTGGGGCTCGGTACCTGCACCAAGAATCCACTGCTCCTTGAGGCTATTTTTTCCCCTTTTGTTGCCCTTCTTGTTTTAGCCTTGTTGTGGTTATTATTATTGTTGTTGATGTCATTATTGGATAGGACAGAGAGAGAGAGGAGGGGAGATTGAGAGGGGGAGAGAAAGACAGACACCTGCAGACCTGCTTCACCACCTGTGAAACTACTCGTCTGACGATGGGGAGCTGGGGGCTCGAACTGGGATCCTTGAGCCAGTCCTTGGGCTTTGTGCCACATGCACTTAACCAGCTGTACTACCGCCCGACCCCTATTTTTAATTTTTTAAATTTATTTAATTTGATAGGACAGAGAGAATATGAGAGTGAATGGAGATAGAAAGGGAGAGAGAGAGAGAGAGAGAGAGAGAGAGAGAGATAGAGAGAGATACAGACCTGATTCACTATTTCTGAAGCTTTCCCCTTACTGGGGGGTTTGAACCTGGGCCCTTGTGCACGGTAATGAAAACTGAAATTACTCCCCACACCTATGGACATCTAATCTTTGATAAGGGGGCCCAAAGCATTAAATGGAAAAAGGAGGCTATCTTCAATAAATGGTGCTGGGAAAACTGGGTTGTAACATGCAGAAGAATGAAATTGAACCACTTTATCTCACCAGAAACAAAAATCAACTCCAAATGGATCAAAGACCTAGATGTCAGACCAGAAACAATCAAATACTTAGAGGAAAACAATGGTAAAACACTTTCCCACCTACACCTCAAGGACATCTTTGATGAATCAAATCCAATTGCAAGGAAGACTTAAGCAGAAACAAACCAATGGGACTACATCAAATTGAAAAGCTTCTGCACACCCAAAGAAACTATTAAACAAACAAAGAGACCCCTCACAGAACGGGAAAAGATCTTCACATGCCATACATCAGACAAGAAACTAATCACCAAAATATATAAAGAGCTCAGCAAACTTAGCACCAAAAAAGCAAATGAACCCATCCAAAAATGGGCAGAGGATATGAACAAAACATTCACTACAGAGGAGATCCAAAAGGCTAACAAACATATGAAAAACTGCTCTAGGTCACTGATTGTCAGAGAAATGCAAATTAAGACAACAGTAAGATACCACCTCACTCCTGCAAGAATGGCATACATCAAAAAGGACAGCAGCAACAAATTCTGGAGAGGTTGTGGGGACAGAGGAACACTTTTGCATTGCTGGTGGGGATGTAAATTGGTACAGCTTCTGTGGAGAGCAGTCTGGAAAACTCTCACAAGGCTAGACATGGACCTTCCATATGATCCAGTAATTCCTCTGAGAGGTGTGTACTCCTATGTTCATAGCAGCACAATTCATAATAGCTAAAACCTGGAAGCAACCCAGGTGCCCAACAACAGATGAGTGGCTGAGAAAGCTGTGGTATATATACACAATGGAATACTATGCAGCTATCAAGAACAATGAACCCACCTTCTCTGACCCATCTTGGACAGAGCTAGAAGGAATTATGTTAAGTGAGCTAAGTCAGAAAGATAAAGATGAGTATGGGATGATTCCACTCATCAACAGAAGTTGAGTAAGAAGATCTGAAAGGGAAACTAAAAGCAGGACCTGACCAAATTGTAAGTAGGGCACCAAAGTAAAAACCCAGTGGTGAGGGGTATACATGCAGCTTCCTGGGCCAGTGGGGGGTGGCAGTGGGTGGGAGGGATGGGTCACAGTCTTTTGATGGTGGGAATGGTGTTTATGTACACTTCTAGCAAAATGTAGACATATAAATCACTAGTTAATTAATATGAAAGGGGGAAAATCAATTGTATGTCTCAAAGTTTTTCAAAACACAAACTGAATCTTTTTAATATATAGGCTGTGTATTTGATATGCGGACTCTCTCAAAAGCCTAGACCAAGTAGATTAGAAGCATCCAATAGCACAGCTATATACAAGATACTGGGTACTGTACAGCAAACAATAGCAAAAGGACTTTTCAAAGTTAACCCAATTACCAATAATGTGATGATAACATTAACTATCGATTGTCTTTTTGAGCCCTAAGACAGCAGGAACGTCACATCTCCAATATAGAGCCTCTACTTCCCCCAGTCCTGGAACCCTTGGATAGGGCCCACTTTCCCGTATGTCTCTCCCAATCCATATCAAATAATATTGCATCTGCTGATCACAACCTAACCAACACAACGAATGCCACCTCAACATGCTTCACTTCAGACTGTGTCCAGAGACTTCACGTGTGGAATGACAACCCTTCAACTTCATTACTCAGGTGAGACTTTTCCTTTCATAGTATACTCTAATTTCATCTCAGGTGGTTCACTTTCTAACAAAGTCCCAAAACCTAGATATACACCAGTTTCTGTGAGAGAGAGCATATGTTCACACATATCCATAAACTACTGCAAAATATATACCTGAAAGCAGAAGTACACTAGAGTTTGCAGTGTGTACCTCCCTAACACTTCCTCTCCACTATTCCAAGCTTTGGGTCCATGATTGCTCAACAATTTGTTTGGCTTTGTATGTTAACTCTTTTCAGCCACCAGGTTCCAGATGCCATCAGGATGCTGGCCAGGCTTCCCCGGATTGAAGACCCCACCAATGTGTCCTGGAGCTCAGCTTCCCCAGAGACACACCCTACTAGGGAAAGAGAGAGGCAGACTGGGAGTATGGACCATGTTCAGTCAAAGCCCATGTTCAGCGGGGAAGCAATTACAGAAGCCAGACCTTCTACGTTCTGCAACCCTCAATGATCCTGGGTCCATGCTCCTAGAAGGATGGAAAATGGGAAAGCTATCAGGGGATGGGGTGGGATATGGAGATTGGGTGGTGGGAATTGTGTGGAGTTGTACCCCTCCTACCCTATGTTTTTGTTAATTAATCTTTTCTTAAATAAAATAAATAAATAAATAAAAGAAATAAAAAAAATTCAAGATAAAAAATTACACACCACAGTTAAAAAAAAAAAGAAAATTGAAATTACTGAGCTATAATATCTAGCTAAGGAGGATTTGGAAAAGAAATAGTAATTATGCTGAATCTCTGTCTTTTTATAGGAATTTTTTATTTTAATTTATTTATAAAAAGGAAACACTGACAAGAGCATAGGATAAGAGGGGTATAATTCCCACCACCAGAACTTCATATCCTATACCCTCCCCTGATAGCTTTCCTATTCTTTAACCCCACAAAATGGAGACCCCCCAATTCTTCATGTGCGCTACTCCAGCCTTTAGGTTCATGATTAGTCAACAACTTGTTAGGCTTTATAAGTTAACTCTCTTTTCAGCCGCCAGGTTCCAGATGCTAGTATGATGCCAACCAGACTTCCCTGCACAGACAACCTCATCAATGTGTCCTGGAGCTCAGCTTCCCCAGAACCCCGTCCCACTAGGGAAATGAGAGGCAGGCTAGGAGTATGTGTTCATGTGTTAATGCCTATGTTCAGCGGGGAAGCAATTACAGGAGCCAGACCTTCCACCTTCTTCATCTCACAATGAATCTTTCTTTTTTAACATAGAGACAGAGTCATCCACCTTGTGCATCTCACAATGAATCTTTCTTTTTTAACATAGAGACAGAGTCAGAAAAGAGGAGAGAGAGAGAAAAAGAGAGAGAGAGAGAGAAACAGCACTGAAACCTTCTTCAGTGTGTGGGGGGCTAGGCTCAAATCTGGGCCACACACATAGCAAAGCACTACACTATCCAAGTGAACTATTTTGCTGGCCCAAGCTGAATCTTGAAGTTAACTAGTAATCATACTCTAAAAGGTGGAGATTCCTGGCAATGTGTGTGTGCTGAGAACAATTAACATTATGTGTTACTCTCACAGTTAAAAAGTTGAATCTTTTCTTTATAGACAAGAAATAGTTTCTTTCATTGAGAAAGGAAATTAAATAAATAAATAAATAACCTCTATGTTAACTTAAGGAAAAGCACTTACTGATCGGAAACTAAAGGCAAAGAAGAAGAAATTCAAGATGACATGGCTACTTGGAGTCTGATGCACATAAAAATAGCATTGCTTTCTAACAGCAGGGGAGAAGAATTTAGAAGCAAGGCCATATCAGTTCTGCACATTATTAATTGAAGGTTATGTAATGATTTGTTCCCTTTTATGAAAAGTTCTTCTAGCAGGGTTTTTCACTCTTTAAGTGAAGACAAACATGGAGTGGGGAGATAAATTGCTATGGTTAATTTTGCTATTCTATTTAATAAATTTTGTCTTGGATCAGTTATACATCCCTAGAAAATCTGAGCAGACAGTACAGAGGTTTCCACATAATGTCTGCCTTTCTACATGCATACAACTTCCTCTACCATTAGCATCCTATTCCAGAGTGGCACATTTGTTACACTTGATGGGACTATGTTGAGAAAGTATTACCATCTAAAGCCTACAGTTTACTCTAGGGTTTACCCTGGGCAGTATGCATTCAGTATGTTTTTGACTGATGTATAATGACAGGTATCTTCCATTAAAGAATCAGACAGAATCAGTCACAGACCTAAACATTCTATGTGCTCTATTTACTGCATCGTTCTCCCCTGTCCTTGACAGACTTTTATCAGTTTTCCTTTCCAGAGTTTCATATAGTTGCAGTTAGAATCATGTTGTGTATAGCATATTCAAATTGGCTTCATTTACTTAGTAATATGCATTTAACTTTCCTTCATATTTTTTCATGGCTTAGTAGCTTGTTTTTAAGTGTTAAATAATACTCCATTATCAGGATCAACACAGTTTACGCATCAATTCACCTTTTGAAGGAAATCTTCTTTACATACAATTTTAGGCTAATCTTATTAAAACTGCTATAAAACTAATGTGCAGATTTTGGTTTGGAATGGACAAAAGTGTTTAGACCATCTGCACCAATATTAAGGAGCACTTAGAGCTCACAAATAGAGTATAGTTTATTTTGTAAGAAACATTAAACTGTCTCACAAAGCGAATGTAGTAGTTTGCATTCATAGGAATAAAGAATGATAGTTTCTGTTGTTCAATATCCTTATCAGTTCTTGGTTTTGTAGTGTTCCAGATTTTAGTTATTCTAAAAGGTGTGCTGTGCTTTCTCATTGTGCTAATGCATAATTTTCCAATAACAGGATGTCAAACAAAATTTTATATGCTTTCTTTGGAGAGATGTTTGTTCAGGTCTTTGACCCAATTTTTAGTCAGTTTGGTTACTTTCTTATTGTTGAGTTCCATGGATTAGGCATATATTTTGAATAATAATCCTTTAAAGATTTTTTTAAAAAAACTTTCTCCTCATCTGTGGTTTGTCTTTGCATTCTCCTGAGACTGTTCCTGATACAGCAGACATTTTCATTTTATTGATGCCTGGATTATCAATTATTTCCATCATAGATTGTGTCCTTGGCATTGTATTTATAGTTGTTGCTATACTCCATGTCATTTCCTGTTGGTATGCATGAGACCCCTTCTGTTTCATTTGGTTTAAATCCCCCCTGCTTAACACTATTCTATTTACATAACCACTTCATTCTATTTATATAACCGCTGTTAACAAGTACCTCCCTCCAGGGCATTGGTTCAATCCCCACTGTTTCATGATATGTTTTTGCTCCACCCCCCCTCCTTGTCACACCCTGATCCTCTCCTTGTCACACTCTGATTGTCACCAGTCACTTTTCTCTCCACCCTCTCTATGTCACACCCTGTTTCCACCCTACTTGGCAAGTATATATAAAGATAGCATTGTGAGTTTTAGAGTACTTTACCTTGAGTTTAGCTTAGCTCGGCTTAGATTGTGCTGAGTCCTGCATGAATAAAGAGATACTGCCTACAGCTCAACTATGAGTCCCTGGTCGTCTGTTACCCGCCCGTGAAGCCAGCCCGGAGAAAACAACCTAACCCGTCGAAAACGACAATTTCCTATATTAGCAAGTTAAGGTTTTCATAGGATGAATCTTACTCATTCTATAAATCTTTTATAGAGTATGAAATTTGTGATTAAGAGAAAAACCCATTTTTAATTTCTAAACTTTAAAATTTTCATATAGATAATGGTGAATCACAGACTTGTTCTAGTAACTAAATTGGTTTATCCAATCCTAAATCTTAAAAACAGCTATCGTGTTCATCAAATCAATGTGATTTCAAACATTTAGATATTTAAAAGATGATCTGTCAATTAGCCAGCTATTTCCAAATGCTATGTACTTGGCATTATGTGTACAGCTGGTTCTAGGACCATTAGTTGCTTGATGGTCTTTTTGCTTTTCAACCACATGTTTGGTTTCAGGTAGAAACATCTACCTTCACTTTAACATTGTACTAGTCTTAAGCATATGCTCAAGCAGTTAATAACCAATATTCCAGGTTAAACAATGCAGGGATGATTTAAATAATTGCAGATTCTACTTTAAGCCCATTAACTAAAATATCTAAGAAGTGCAATTTTTAAAGATGGAGGCAAATAAGGATTCTAATTATCACCTGTGTTGGTTGTTGTGTTATTGTCATGTTAGTGTTATCTTCTCTAAGTTTGTATTCAGATCAAGACTTCTATTTATGAAGTTGTTTCTTAGTATTCCAGCTGACAATAAGTATCATTAACGGCTATAAGTAGCCCCTTGGAGCCTTAATTTTCCATTTACAGACATGCAGTTGTTACACTGATGTAAACTACAATACAGGATACAAAATAAGGAAATAGTCATAGCATTGTAGTAGATCGGTTTATATACTTGATCTTTTTTTTTGCATTAATCCTCATACTAAAAGTAATTATAAACAACAAATGGTTATAGCTATATAAATCACAATGAGATTGATTAAAATAAAGTTGAGATATAGGCCTGTAATCCTTGAACTGATTAGATTGCAATGCAGTTGAAGCAGAAAGCTATAATCATTAGACTGGAGAAGATAATTAACAAAGATAAAATAATTAGGTATTATGTGGAAAAAAACATTACTAGGTCTTTAAAATGTTAGTATGATCTGTATGTGAGATCTGAATAAATACAGAGTGTATTAGGGTTGTCTGGAGAAACAGCTCACACATTAGATACACTAGATTGTTAGGTGGATGCACAGACAAATGTGAGAAGAATTCTTATAGGGATTGATTCATGCAGTTATGATGATTGTGAAACCCCATAATTAGCTTTTTATAAACTGAAGAATGGAGGGAAATTGGTGCAATAATTTGAACCATGTCAAAGCCTAAGAACTAAGGGAATTAGGCTATAAATTCTAATCTAAGTCCAAAAGCCAAAGAACAAGGGATATTATTGTAAAAGAGCAGAAGGTGGATAACTCAATTCAAACAAAGAAAGAATTCAATAATCCTTAGTCCTTTTGTTCTATAGATATCTTTAAAGAGTTGGAAAAAAAGAAGACTACTCACAGTGGGATAGCTGTTGCTGAGGAGTTATTCTGATGCAGTCTCCGCCCCCAGGTTTTACTATGCCCCGCGAAACCCTAGCATTGCCCCCTTCAACCAATCCTGGCCCTACATGTCACCCCTGGTTGTCGCCCAATAAAAAGCCCCCTCACCCCCCCCTCTGGGCTCTCAGCTCTCCCTCTCTGAGGTCTTGCTCCCTGCTCTCACCCCGTGGTCAGGTAGTGGGGACGGCCATTGCCGGCTGGCTCCACGTGGTCTGAACCAAACCCCCCATCCTATAATAAAGATTTGTGTACCCCTTTGCTCTGGACATCCGCTCTCTTATCCATGGTGCAGCCCGACACCAGACCACCACAACAACATCTGGCGCCCATCGTGTTCTGTACCCACACCACGCCCGGCCTGATGTCTCCGAAACCGCCCAGACACAGGTAAGTGGCATCCGCCCACTTCTGTGGCCCCACGTTTCCCTCTACCATGGGAAATTTCTCGTTTTATGAGGAGGTGTCCCAGTCATTATCTCTTGACCTGGGACAGATTCACGCTGTCGTAAATGGTTTAATTTTCGCTACCCCTTGGATTTTTTTAACTGTGGTCGCCACTTTCAAGATATGTAAAACGTGGTATGCCATAAGGATAGTGACCTTGAGGCTGAGGTATGAGAGTTAAATCACATGTGCTTAAGACTTAGACGTCCTAAGCGATCAGTGGCTAAACCCAAGAATTCCGTTCCCACAGACACTCACATGTGTTCAAACGCTCCTCCTCTGACCCCGCCTCCTTCCGCCCCGGTTTCAGCTCCTCCTGAGGTTTCTGCGTCCCTGAACCTGCTCCTGGCCCCTGCCGCCTGGTTTCAGCTCCACCTGCAGCTTCCGTGTTCCTGACCCCACCGCAGGCCCCTGCTGCCCTGGTTTCAGCTCTGCCTGCAGCTTCTGTTTTCCTGACCCCGCCCCTGGCCCCTGCCACCCCGATTTCAGCTCTGCTTGAGGTTTCTGCGACCCTGATCCCCCCCCTTCCCCTGCCGCCCTGGTTTCAGCTCCGCCTGCAGCTTCTGCGTTCCTGACCCTGCCCCTGGCCCCTGCCACCTCGGTTTCAGCTCTGCCTGAGGCTTCCTCATCCCTGATCCCACCCCCTGCAGATACGTCACCATTAAGGGACCTAGTGGCTGAGATACGAGAGCTAAAGGATATTTTTTCAGCATTTAAGGATTTTAAACCATGTGCAGTCTACCCCGGGAGCTCCGTCCCCGTAGATATGCGTTTAGTCTCCCCTGGAGCCACTACAGCAGTTTCTACGGCACTTTCCACTTCTGTAGCTCCCTCTCCCATGCCATCGGACCAAATCCACACATTCCCGGTAAACTTGGCCCCTTCTAAACAAAACCCTCAGCCGTGGCAGCCATATTCCTCTAGAGTTCTGGAACAACCAGAAAAGAGGTCAGGGAGGACGGAATGCATTCTCCATGGACCAAGTCCATCTTGAGGAGTTTTTACCAGCATTTAAATACACCACAAGACTGGAAAGATCTGGCTCATGCTGCACTCCCAGACCCACTCTATCTTCAGTGGCAGGCATGCTTCCGCGATGAGTGCTCTAGACAATCGCAGGAAAATAGTAACAAACAGGTAGAATGGAATTCTGATGCTTTGGTTGGAGCAGGAGCTTATGAATCTGGAGCTCAGCAGGCAGAAGCCAGGTTTCCAACCGGTTATTTTGAACAGGTACGCATCTGTGCAGCACAAGCATGGGAAAGGGTGACCACACCTGATGTAGATCCGTAAGCTCCCATTAACTCTTTTCACCAAGGCTCTGATGAATCATTGGCGAGCTTCATCTCAAGGGTGAAGAGAAGCTTAGAGAGAAAGGTTTATAATCCTGACATCCGCACACTACTCCTGCGCTCTATTGTCTGGGAAGGCATGACATCACAATTCCGTCAGGTATGCCTTAATCTTAAACACCTACACCCAGATAATTGGATTCTAGCGACACAGGAACTTACATCAGGCAATTATGGGGCACCCGCTACGATGCAGGTCTATGCAGTTGCCCCACGTAAGCAAAACGGGGCCTGCTTTCAGTGCGGTCGCCAAGGACATTGGCGTAACCAATGTCCTGATAAGTTGCGACCACACCTCCAGTCAGGGAAACCACGCCTCCAGCCAGAGCAACCCCATTTTCAGTCAGGGAGCCAGAGACCACGTACTGTTTGTCCAAAATGTCGTAAGGGGTTTCATTGGAAGAGAGATTGTTGGTCCCAATTTCATAAAGATGGTTCGCCCCTGAATGGTACAAATTCGGGGCTTGAGATTTTGTGGACCACTCCTGTTTTAGAACAAGGTCACCCTTCTATGACAATAAAGATTGGCAATATTCCTTTTTAAATTTTTGATTGACACGGGGGCAGCAAAGACAATTTTAAGGCAAGAAGAGGTTCCCCAAGATTGGGAACCCATCCCTGGACCCAGTTTACATGGAATAGGAGGGATGACGAGAGCATTTTGCACACGAGACTCACTTATGTGGGAAGACCCAGAAGGTTCTACCGGACACTTCCGCCCTTTGGTAGCTAATATTAGCACCAACTTACTGGTCAGGGATCTTCTGGAATGTCTTAATGTTAGGATATCCACAGATGCCTCTGCAGAGCGTAAAACTCATTCCCGTGATACTAGGTCTATTCAGTACCCCCAATACTAAATGCCACTGTTCGTAGCCAAACACCCCGCTTAAGCTGGCTTTCTAATGAGCCTGTCTGGGTGAAACAGTGGCCTTTACCTAGGGATAAGCTAAAAATTTTAAAAGAGCTCGTCCAAGAGCAGTTGTCCTTGGGACACATTCGTCATTCTTGAAGCCCATGGAATACTCCTGTCTTTGTGATTAAAAAGTGCTAGGGAAAATGGCGCCTCCTTCAAGATCTCCATGCAGTAAATAAAAACATGCAGGTCTGGGGCTCCCCCCAAAGGGGTTTGCCTCTTGCTTCTGCAATTCCCATGGGAATTCCAATCATAGCTATTGATATACAAGATTGTTTTTTCTCTATCCCCTTGTATCCGCGAGATTGTAAACGTTTTGCCTTCTCTGTCCCGTCTATTAATAACGCCAGCCCTGCTGATAGATTTGAATGGGTGGTGCTGCCCCAGGGTATGGCCAATAGTCCTACAATTTGTCAGGAGGCTGTTAAATCTGCCCTGGTCCCATATACTCATAAGGGCCTTAATATTTTTCATTATACAGATGATATTTTAATATGGGGAAAATCAGATACAGATCTCTATGCCTTACGTGATTTTCTCATTCCTGCATTAAAGAAAAGCGGCCTTAATGTAGCCCCTGAGAAGATACAGCTAATCCCTCCAATATCCTTCCTAGGTTCAGAGATTTCTCTAACGCAAATTCGTCCCTTAAAACCTAATGTTACCTTCCCTTCTAACCTTACTTTTGCTTCTTTACAAAGTTTTCTAGGAAATTTAAATTGGCTTAGGCAGTATCTCTATCTGCCCACAAGCTGCCTCCAACCACTGTTTGACCTGTTGAAAGGAAACAAACAGCCCTCTTCAAAACGTAAGTTGACTCCTGAGGCCTCCTTGGCACTGGAAAGGGTTAACCAGGCCCTCCAGGACATGCACCTTGTTCGATTCTCCCCCTCCTCTCCGGTAAACCTTCTAATCTTCAACTCCACCCCCACAGTAGTAGGGGCACTGTGGCAAGACCATGGGGTTCTCGAATGGCTTCACACGCCAGTAGGAGGAGCTCCAAGACTCCTCACTGAGATAGATGCGTTAGCATTCATGGTTCGCCAAGGGAGAAATAGGTCTCTGCAGGTCTTAGGGAAAGAACCGGATTTAATCATTCTGCCCTTTTCTCTCACAGATACAGAGTGGCTTATACGCCATCATTCCCACTTTGCCATAAGCTTCGTGGGGTTTCCAGGACAAATAGATAACCATTTTCCTTCTAATAAATTGATAGCTTCTTTACCTCTTCTGCCTCTACTAGCACCTAAACTTTTCTCTCGGGATCCCATTCCCTCTGCTCCTACAATCTTTACTGATGGCGGAAAAAGGGGAGCTGCTGCCCTTATATATTACCCAGACAAACAATCTCCTAAACCTTTCTTTACTGAGCTTCCTGAGAATTCCCCTCAGTACAAAGAACTTTATGCTGTTTTCCTTGCATTAAAAGCTGTACCAGAATCCTTCAACCTTTTTTCTGACAGTGTGTATACTGTTAACTTACTTCCATGGCTTGCTCATTCTTATGTGAAAATTGATGACAACCCACTTTCCCCTCTCTTGATTCAAATCGCCTCTATGCTCTCTTCTCAAACCCAACCACTATATATTCAGCACCTTCGTTCCCACAGCCCTCTTCCTGGTTCCCTGTCCGAAGGGAATGCTGCAGCTGACCGCCTTGCCTCCACAGGAGCTCTCCTAGTCTCTGTCTCTGATCCTGCTGATTTCCATTCTCTAACCCATGTTAATCTTAAAGGCCTTCGAACTCGATTTCCTGATGTTCCATTACCACAATTAAAACATATCCTAGCTACATGCTCTTCCTGTGCAAGTCTCATAAAGACACCTGCTATCCAGAACCTTGGGGTTAACCCCCGAGGTTTAAAAGCTAATGCTATTGGGCAAATTGATGTCACCCACATACCAAACTTTGGCAAACAAAAATATGTGTTTGTCTCAATTGATACCTTTTCTAAATTTATGTGGGCTACAGCTCAGATAGGAGAAAGTGCTAAAAAGCTTGTAAGCCATATGCTCTCTTGTTTTGCTGTTATGGGGGTCCCATTATTTTTGAAAACAGACAATGCAGCTATGTTTACAAGCAAACAATTTAAAGATTTTTGTTCCCTCTGGAATATTACTCATACCACGGGCATTCCCTACAATCCACAGGGACAAGGCATTGTTGAGAGGGCCCATCAAACTCTGATGGCTCAACTAAATAAAGATAAAGGAGGAACATATCCCCCAATATCCAGCTAGCAAAAGCCTTAACTACATTAAATATCTTTAATATTTACAATAACTCGGCCTTACCCCCTATTATTCTTCACTGGCAAACACCATCTACCCTCCCATCTATTAAGGTCAAATGGAGAGACCCACTCGATAAAATTTGGAAAGGGCCTGACCTATTATTGACCATGGGAAGGGGTTTCACATGCAATTTTCCTCAAAATTTCTCTAAACCTGTCTGGGTTCCTGCCCGCCATGTCCAACAATACCCGCAGGATGGCGCTGTTATTCCTGAAGAACAAGAAATACTACAAGAGGACCAGATGAAGGATACATCCCAGGACCCGTAATATGACATAGCAGAACCCACAAAATCTGGCTCACAGAGACCTCTCTCCTACCCTTTCCCTGTATGTCTTATATTATAACTGGCCAGTTGTTTTTGTGAGTGAGTGTGTTGAATGACAAAAAAAAACAAAACTTTTTTTTTTGCATGACCCATCTGCTTGGAGTACTCTAAAAGGTAATTGGCTTTATATAAAAATGCTGGACGCAGTCAAAGTTTCTGGAGACGTCCAGAAATATTCCAATTTTTTTTTCTTTCTCCCTCTTTTGAATTTTATATATAGTTTTGGTATATATGTAAGTGTTTAGTCTTAAACTGTGTGACTAATGACAGATTTAAATTTGTTTTTAAATAATGTGTTTTTATAACAAAAGTTCTTTTTCCTCCAGTTTGTTATAACTAAATGTTTATGGGTATGTCTCAAGTTTGGTAACACTAACTTAACGGTCAAAAGTGTAACCCTACAGCTACACTTTTACCAGACAAGGTAAAAATTAATTTGTTAAGGTAACTTACTATTTAAGTAAAAGTCTAAATGTTCAACGTGACTATTAATTCCCAAAACTAAACTATATAAATTTTATATACAGGACACCTTTGAAGGGCCCCCAAAGGTGCCCTGTAAACTATCTTGTGGAAATTAATGCACAACAGATCTGGCATCAATTTGGCACTGTAAACGTTAAAATCATTGTCACGAATATGCGTTAACTCTCTAAGCAATTTGAGTCTGTTTAAAATACATATTTTAGCTAAAATTGGTCTCAAGATCCTGCAGTAGAGGCTGCTGCAGGAGGTCACATTAGATGACCTTTAAATAAAATCATAAAGAGATTCTAAACCAATTATAATCATCAAGGTATCAACTATAACAAACCTATAACTTGTTACAAGTTCAAATTAACCACTAGAAGCAGATTGTTTGTGTTTCTTTCACAGGAATCCCGGAAAAACCATCTGAACCCCTGCACACCCTGACGTCACCCACTAGATGGCACGACTACCGTGGCACACCCCCCGAAACCCTAGATGTCACTCAACGCGATCTGAAGAACCTGATACACAGACTCCAAGGACAGAACTTTCTTCATGCCTGGTTACCGTTCCTGCTTCTGACCTGCTTGTCACGTGTTGGCAGTGCCAGCTGGCTATCTACAGAAAAGCAACATTCCATCGGCTGACCTCCCTCATGCAGCGTTGCATCCCCTGCCAATTCTTCCCCTAGCCATCTACTTCGGACTGAGACTTGTATTGGACTTTCTGGCATACCCTATATACATTTTACACAATTTTGAAGCAACTTATTTCCCTTCACGCTGCTGGTTTTTCATAGACTGATCCTGAGTAATTCATAGACTTTACAGGCTGTTGCCTTGAGGACTATACAATGCCAAATAGCCCCTCTGTTTGGTGGGTCATGCCTCCCGCCTCCCCCTCATTATGTACCCTAGCCCCTTTCCCCACCCAAGCAGGAAATGTTCCTTTACACACCAATCCTTCCCTTCACACCACACTGGCTTTTACTACTCCCCTACTTGTCCCTTCCTATTTTGTTATATCATTTAGGCTTATGCCCAAAAGGTTTCTGCCCCATGATAGTCTTTTACAGACTTTGTACATCTTATGCAATTACTAGATAGAAAGATAGAAAAGATGTAGAGATATTGTGAAGAGATGGTTGAGCAGGCTGCGCTTAAACCTATGAGATGAGTCTCTCCAGGTAAGTCTCTCTCTCTAAAGAGGGGTTGAGCACAGGAGGACTCATAAATCTCACAAGGTTCATAGCCATTTAAGCCTTCCCTCCTCCACAGAAAGTCCTACATCTTCCCACCTGAGCATGGCATTCCTCTAAAACATTTAAGCCTGCTCCATTCCATTTTTCTTGACTGTGTCCATTTAGATATAAAGGGATAGGAGGAGATGTTGCTGAGGAGTTATTCTGATGCAGTCTCTGCCCCCAGGTTTTACTACGCCCCGCAAAACCCTAGCATTGCCCCCTTCAACCAATCCTGACCCTACACGTCACCCCTGGTTGTCGGCCAATAAAAAGCCCCCTCAACCCCCCCCCCTCTCTCTGGGCTCTCAGCTCTCCCTCTCTGAGGTCTTGCTCCCTGCTCTCCCCCCGTGGTCAGGTAGTGGGGACAGCCATTGCCGGTTGGCTCCACATGGTCTGAACCAAAACCCCCCCATCCTATAATAAAGATTTGTGTACCCCTTTGCTCTGGACATCCGCTCTCTTTTCCATGGTTCAGCCTGACACCAGACCACCACAACAACAGATAGCCATTTGCTTTACTCAGTTCATAAAATCAACTGTTAGCCTCTTTAAGAAACACCTTACCAGGCATACGCAGACATAATATTTTTTCTTCTCTTTTCTTTATTTATTCCCTTTTGTTGCCCTCATTGTTTTATTGTTGTAGTTATTGTTGTTGTTGTTATTGATGTTGCTGTTGGATAGGACAGCGAGAAATGGAGAGAGGAGGGGAAGACAGAGAGGGGGAGAGAAAGATAGACACCTGCAGACCTGCTTCACCTCTTGTGAAATGACTCCCCTGCAGGTGGGGAGCCTGGAGCCAGGGGCTCGAACTGGGATCCTTACTCCAGTGCTTGCGCTTTGCGCCACATGTACTTAACCCGCTTCGCTACCGCCTGACTCCCCCAGACATAATATTTTATTTTATTTTATTTTATTTTATTTTATCTCTTTTTGTTTTTATTGGGGAATGAATGTTTTACATTCAACAGTAAGTACAATAGTTTGTACATGCAAAAGATTCCCCAGTTTCCCATATAATAATACAACTCCCACTAGGTCCTCTGAATCCTTCCTGGACCCGTATTCTCCCCACCCAGCCACCCCAGAGTCTTTTACTTTGGTGCAATATGCCAATTCCATTTCAGGTTCTACTTGTGTTTTCTTTTCTGATCTTGTTTTTCATCTTCTGCCTGAGAGTGAGATCATCCCATATTCATCCTTCTGTTTCTGACTTATTTCACTCAAAATGATTTTTTCAAGGTCCATCCAAGATCTGCTGAAAACGGTGAAGTCACCATTTTTTACAGCTGAGTAGTATTCCATTGTGTATATATACCACAACTTGCTCAGCCACTCATCTGTTGTTGGACACCTGGGTTGCTTCCAGGTTTTGGCTATTACAAATTGTGCTTCCAAAAACATATGTGTACACAATCTTTTTGGATGGATATGTTGGGTTCCTTAGGATATATCCTCAGGAGAGGAATTTCAGGGTCATAGGGTAGGTCCATGTCTAGCCTTCTGAGAGTTCTCCAGACTGTTCTCTACAAAGGTTGGACCAATTTACATTCCCACCAGCAGTGTAGGAGGGTTCCTTTGACCCCACACCCTCTCCAGCATTTGCTGCTGTTACCTTTTCTGATGTGTGACATTCTCACAGGAGTGAAGTGGTATCTTGTTGTTGTCTTTATTTGCATTTATCTGACAATATGAGACTGGGAGCATTTTTTCATGTGTTTATCGGCCCTTTGGATCTCTTCTGTGGTGAATATTCTGTCCATGTCCTCCCCCCATTTTTGGATGGGGTTATTTGTTTTCTTGTTGTTGAGTTTGGCAAGCTCTTTATATATGTTGGTTATTAAACTCTTGTATGATGTATGGCATGTAAAGATCTTCTCCCCTTCTGTGAGGGGTCTCTTAGTTTGGGTAGTGGTTTCTTTTGCTGTGAAGAAGCTTTTTAATTAGATGTAGTCCCATAGGTTTATACTTGCCTTAGTCTTCTTTGTAACTGGATTTGTTTCATTGAAGATGTCTTTAAAATTTATGCAGAAAAGAGTTCTGCCAATATTTTCTTCTAAGTATCTGATAGTTTGTGGTCTAACATCCAAGTCCTTGATCCACTTGGAATTTACTTTTGTATTTGGTGAAATACAGTGGTTCAGTTTCATTCTTCTGCATGTTTCAACCCTATTTTCCAACACCATTTGCTGAAGAGACTCTGCTCTCCCCATTTAATAGTCTGAGCCCCTTTGTCAAAGATTAGATGTACATAGGTGTGGGTGCTCACTTCTGGGCTCTCAATTCTATTCCACTGGTCAGTGTGTCTGTTCATGTTCCAGTACCAAGCAGTTTTGATGACAATGGCCCTATAATACAATTTGAGATCTGGGAGTGTGATGCCTCCAGTTGTTCTTTTTTCTCAAGATTGTTTTGGAAATTCTAGGTCTTTTCTGGTTCCAGATAAACATTTGTAGGATTTGTTCTATTCTCCTAAAAAATGTGCTTGGGATCTTGATGGGGATAGCATTAAATTTGTAGATGGCTCTGGGTAGTATATTCATTTTGATGATGTTAATTCTACCAACCCATGAACATGGAATATCTTTCCACTTCTTTGTTTCTTTTTCAATTTCCTTAAGTAGTGACTCATAATTTTCAGTATACAAGTCTTTGGTTAGGTTTACTCCTAGATATTTTATTGTTTTTGTTGCTATAGTAAAAGGAATTGATTTCTGGATTTCAATTTCTTCTAGCTTAGTGTTTGTATAGAGGAATGCCATTGACTTTTGAATGTTGATTTTGTAGCCTGACACCTTACTGTATTGCATGATGATTTCCAAAAGCTTCTTGCTGGATTACTTAGATTTTTTCTGTGTATACTATCATGTCATCTGCAAATAGGGAGAGTTTGACTTCTTCTCTTCCAATCTGTATCCCCTTAATTCCTTGCTCCTGCCTGATTGCTATGGCAAGAACTTCCAACACTATGTTGAATAGTAATGGTGATAGTGGAGAGACCTGTCTAGTACCTGATCGGAGTGGAAATGCTTCCAGTTTTTCACCATTGAGTATGATGTTGGCTGTAGGTTTGCTATATATAGACTCCACTATCTTCAGGAATTTTCCATCTATTCCCATTTTTTGTAGTGGATGCTGTATTTTGTCAAAGGCTTTCTCTGCATCTATTGATATGACCATGTGGTTTTTGGTCTGCTTTTGTTGATGTGGTGGATCACATTAATTGATTTATGTATATTAAACCAATCTTGCATGACTGGGATAAACCCCACTTGGTCATGATGAACAATCTTTTTAATATACTGCTGTATCCGGTTGGCTAGAATTTTGTTCAGTATTTTAGCATCTATGTTCATCAGAGATATTGGTCTGTAGTTTTCTTTTTTGGTGTGTCTCTGTCTGCTTTTGGTATCAGAGTGATGTTAGCTTCATAGAAGCTTGTAGGGAGTATTCCAGTGTCTTCAATCTTCTGGAAGACTTTTAAAAGTAGAGGTATTAGTTCTTCCTTGAAGGTTTTGTGGAATTCATTTGTAAAACCATCTGGTCCAGGACATTTATTTTTGGGGAGATTTTTGATAAGTGTTTCAATTTCATTAGCTGTGATGGGCCTGTTCATATTATCCACTTCCTCTTTACTTAGTTTTGGAAGTTGGTAGGTATCTAGGAAATTGTCCAATTCTTCTAGGTTCGCTAGCTTGGTGGCATATAGTTGTTCAAAGAAACTTTGCATGATATGTTGAATTTCTGCGGTGTCTGTTGTGATATCTCCTCTTTCATTTACTATCCAATTTATTTGGGTCTTCTCCCTTTTTTGTTTTGTGAGTCTGGCTAAAGGTTTGTAGATTTTGTTCACTCTTTTGAAGAATCAACATTTACTTTTGTTGATCTTTTGTATGGTTTTCTTATTCTCAGTGTTATTTATTTCTGCCCTAACTTTAGTGATGTCTGTCCTTCTTGTTGCTTTAGGGTTCCTTTGTTCTTCTATCCCAGACATAATATTTTACCAGCTTTATGGACATCCTACTAAGTTGACACTTTAAAAAAACCTACCATACAAAATAAGTATGGTGCTGGCGAACTGGGCAAAATTGTTATGCAAAAAGAGGCACCAAAGTTCCCGGGTTCAATCCCTGGCATCACGATATGCCAGTGATAAGCAGTGCTCTGGTAAAAACAAATAAACACACACATGCACACACATGTTTTATTAACTCAAATTACATGGTAGGATATCAGAAATGTCTACAGAAGGTAAACCACTACTTATACCTTAAATGGTTTCCATCTATCTTTTTTGTCTGTGATATACAAATGAAAACTAGGAATAGAATTCAGGTTTAAAAGGAGTTGGGGGACAAGTCAAGGCATCCCTGACTCATGATGCTACAGTAGGTCTCTATTTGCAAATCAAAAAGCCCTTCCTTCCTTCCTTCCTTCCTTCCTTCCTTCCTCCCTCCCTCCCTCCCTCCCTCTCTCTCTCTCTTTCTTTCTTTCTTTCTTCCCTTCTTCCTTCCTTTATTTCTTTTCTTTCTTTATCTTTCTCTCCCTTTCTTTCTCCCTTTATCTCTTTCTCCCCCTCTCTCTCTTTCTTTCTTTCTCCCCTGTGTAGAGATAAAGAGAAATTGAAAGAGTAGAAAGATACAGAGAGGGAGAGAGACAGAAAGACACCTATAACACTGCTCACCACAAATTAAGTTTTCCTTCTGCAGGTGGGACCAGGAGCTTGAACCCAGGTCTTTGCACAGTGTAATTTGTGCACTTAACCAGGTGCACAACCACTAGCCCCTTATCTTTTCATATTTTGATTACACTGAAATTCTCAGGTCTCTAATTTTCAATTTCCTTGGCTTAAAATAAATACAGAGCATTAAAATGTGTTTCTCCTCCAGATACCTACCACCATAACTATCCTAGGGAGTGGGGCCAGGATAGAACTGCAAGAAACAATGTATTATGTTTAAGCAATTGGGAGTCACAGTCTGCCCCAGAGTTTTAACTTCTGAGAAGGATAACACTAACCTTAGACTTATCTTCACAAGATCACTACCAACACTGACAGTAAAGTCTACCTATACAAATAAAAAAAGCTGAATCTTATGATGATGAGCTGTGTCTCATGACCTATACAAACAAGCACAATTGGGAGAAGGTGAAAAAGTAGTTAGCCAGCACTCTCATCAGATGAGATAGACATAGTAGAAAAGATAGATTATGAGTAACATGAACATATTTCAGCAGAGCAAATGCAGTCATATTGGGTGAAGTAACCACAACATTGCAATCTATCAAGCAGATTGTACCATTCAAGCAATCACATGTCTGGGCAATGGACCAATACATTTCATAGATGAGAATATGATTCTTCCTAAGGAACTACATCTGAAGGTTAGTCTTAAAAGTCTAGCAGCCACTATGACAGAGTTAAGAATTATCCTCAAGGTGTACATAATCTTCTGACCTCAAAGTCAACCCTCTTTCAAGCAATGTCAGAGAGAGTAGGGCATTCTATCCCTGAATATTTGCTTAATAAAGACTGATATAAGCTTTAAAAAAGGCAAAGACAAATATAGATTGATGAAGCCATCATGGGAGGACACATGTAATATCAGGCAAAAGAATATATTTGAAAATAAAACTATACTTTTTAGTTCATACCATGTCACGGCATTAGACAAAGTGTTTTGAAATTAAGTATATCATTTAATCCTAACATGCTGCATAGTAATACTATTATATTTTCTTTGCAGAAAATTTTAAAAGAGGAAATGAAAAAAGAAATAAGGAGTCCACCAAGAATAGAAACCCTCAAAGAAATAATAATATGCTCAAAGATTGTAAGTAATTTGCCTAAAGTCAGACAGAATATTGGTTTCATACTATGTCAATTCAGCTATTCTAGGACTCCCCAGAATCTTTTCCATGTATGACTCCAAATTAGGATTACCTACAAGAGACATTAGTTATTTTTGGCAACAATGAACCAACAGGAAATTCACTTTGGAAGTTCCTATTATTTAGAAAGAGGTAGAAAGTACTCTGTCCTTACTTTTCTCCAACTTGAATCTAGGTCTTCCCCCTGACTGGGGTTTACTAATAACTCCAGATCTACCAGAAGATAGATGCCCCATGAAATCTAACAATGGCAATAGCCATGATTCATATTCTCTCTCATCTCAGGCATGAAATATTTTTAAATAACCATTATGCAGCTATCTAGAGCAATACTAAGATTTATTGGTTAAAATGCTGCTTTATTTTGCTAAAGGAAAAAATATATATTTGTAACTTTCTCCCAACACTATCTAGTTACACAGAAAGATTCCTAATGCTACCAATAAATCAAAAGGTAAGAACAATATATTGATAAATACATATGTAAAATGTACAAAAAAGGATAGCATTTGTGAACTATATCTCACTATTAAAGCAATATATGGAAATAGTATGCCCATAGCCAAGAGCTAACATATATGATTCTATTTATATAAATCAAATTGCTTTTACCCCAAAATATTCATAAAGGTCCCACTCAAACAGATATAATGCCTAACTCTCTTTTTCAGAGAACTCTACTGCACTGTGTGGAAGTTCCTGAGAGTGCTGGATCTTGATAGGTGATGGTTGGCACAAGCAATGCAAGAATACTTACTTGTCATTTGCAGAAGTCCTACATTTTCTCCTATTCATAGCCATTCTGATGATTACCTGAGCAATTTTTTCTGATGACACATATTTCTTATAGCCATTGTTCTCACCTTTGGATCATAAAGCATTTTCCTTGAGTCAAATCCTCTTGTGGTCTAGAACAAGCCCTGAAATTCTTGTAATTGTGCTCTGAATCACATTTTTGATAATTTCCTATATTTTCATAGCAAATTCATAGGATTAAAAAAAACAGAATAGCAGACCTTATTACTTCTATCAAACATAGCTGTTTTAGAGAAAGTGTTTTTAAAAAAGAAGAAAAAGCACATGGGATATGGTGGACAAGATAGTCCAGTAAAATCTGGAAATAATTTAATGTGAAATGGCTGGACCCACACTCATCTTCTTAAGAATTAATTTCTTTTGTTAGTGACCTCTGACACAATATACATAGAATAATCCAAATGCATAGCTGATGAAGACAGAATTTTTGCATTCAAAACGTGAAAACATTCTAGGGGACCCAGACAAGGTTATAAATATGAATCTTAGTGATCTGGGAATTTTGAGGGACCTTTAAGGTTTTCTACTAGACAATTCATGTTATGCTTTATATATATATATATATATATATATATATATATATATATATATATATATATATTTTCGTTGGTTCCATGGCCTTGAACATGCACATAAGTCTGTTTTTTCATTCTTTTTATTTCAGATATAAATGGAGGAGGGTGTTCTATGACTTCAGATTCTACTATTTTCCATACTTTTCTCCTTTGTACCTATAAATGCCCTCATTAGTTTGTGTCCTCAATGATGCAAGGCCTTGGTGTACCATGGTGAAAAAAGACCTAATGTAGGGATATGAGTGTTTTGCAAATACCTATCAGATACAGATAATAAATTTGTAACCATTTGCCAACAACTGCACCATAAACCATTATCTCACAAAATAAAGAAAAAGAAAATGTAGAAGATACCCTATATTAAAGAAAAATTGTAAGACATTGTAATCTTCAAATGATAGCTTATGACACTGAAAGCTATGATAGCTATTTAGTTTCAGAAATACCTAAAAAATATTCAGAAGCGGGAATCCTGCGGTAGCACAGCAGGTTAAGCGCACATGGCGCTAAGTGCAAGGACCAGGGTAAGGATAGTGGTTCAAACCCCTGGTTCCCCGCCTGCAGGGGAGTCGCTTCACAGGTTGTAAAGCAGGTCTGCAGGTGTTTACCTTTCTCTTCCCCTCTCTGTCTTCCCCTCCTATCTCGATTTCTCTCTGTCCTATCCAACGACAGCAACAACAACAACAATAATAATAACCACAACAATGATAAAACAACAAGGACAACAAAAGGGGAAAAAATTGTCTCCAGAAGCAGTGGATTCGAGGTACAGGCACTGAGCCCCAGCAATAAACATGGAGGAAAAAAAAATATTCAGAAGCAAATATAAAAATGAGTTGTATAATAATAAAAATACTGGAGAATTATTTATGCAAACAGTATCTTGTTTTACCTGCTTTCCACAACTCCCTTTCTTAATTGTCTGGTATGTTCCACTCTGGTTAACTATTCCTTTCAGATTAGCCATACTAGTGAAAATCATAGGAACTATTACACTTATATGCTAATAACTATGCAAATACTCCTTCAGATGAATAAAATTCCCATGAAGATTTAGGATAGAAGTATTACGAAAAGTGTGGGGAAAATTAAGATCACTTAATTTTTAAGTGCTAAAGCATTATTTTCTATATATAAGTACATCAACTGGAACTTGCAGAAATACGACAGAAAAGACTACTGGTCTTTTGAACGGTGAAATAAAAACCTCATAATACACTTGCAGCCTTCTAAAATAAAATATAATGATTAAAATGTTTAGCACATAGAATTTGTGAGAAGATCACTCAACACTGGGCTCATCAATGTCTTTTTTTTTTTCTTTATTGGGAGATTAATGTTTTATAGTCGCCAGAAAATACAAGTGTGTACATTCATAACATTAATGACTTAAGAACTGTTGTGGGAGGGGGTCACGTGGTAGCGCAGTGGTTAAGCGCACATGGCGCAAAGCTCAAGGAGTGGCTCAATAACCTGGGTTCCAGCCCTTGGCTCCCCACCTGCAGGGGAGTAGCTTCACAGGCGGTGAAGCAGGTGTTCAGGTGTCTGTCTTTCTCTCCCCCTCTCTGTCTTCCCCTCCTTTCTCGATTTCTCTCTGTCCTATACAACAACAACGACAGCAATAATAACAAAGATAAAACAACAAGGGCAACAAAAGGGAAAAAATAGCCTCAAGGAACAGTGAATTTGTGGTGTAGGCACCCAGCCCCAGCAATAACCCTGGAGGCAAAAAAAAAAAAAAAAAAGAACTGTGTGATATAGTTGCTCTTGGTAAGCCTGACTTAATTCCAACACAGAACACCTAATACACAGGAAGTTTTTATAATTTCTAAAGTCCAGTATTTGACCAGAAGAAAAGCGTATTAAATTACTCTGGGACCCATATCAATAGCCAATCAGAAACTACTTCTTTGAAGTCACAGATGATAGAACTGGGTTACATGCGCCTTTCCAACTGCATTAGTCTTTTATAGGTCATTACAGTTATTTTGTTTTCAAGTAAACTTATTTCCAATATTATAATTAAGGCACTTCCTGCTCTAACCCAGGATTTGTGATTAGAACTTAACCTAAACAGTGTTATTGTTAAAATACTAAGGAAAAATTAAGGTAACTTTTTTATTCAATATAAAATAGCCTCATAGCAGAGATAGCTCTGTAAAGATGTTATAGGCTTATCCTGGAAAAAAGGATCAATTACCATGAATACAGTTATATCACTAACATCATACACAAAATATAGTAAAAAATAATAAGCAACTGAGCTATGTGCCTTCAGAATAAGGCAAGGAAAGAAATTTCTGTAAATTGAGCAAAATATCTCTATACTTCTGTGAGATCTATTGGAGAGAAAGAGTGTTCCCTGCAGGATCCCAGAAAATAATTGCTATAAACAGAGACAGGGCAGATTGAAAATGGACCCTATGAAAATTCACTTAATGACACTTTGAGTTACGTTCTGTAGACTGGAAAAAGGGTGAGTACAATTGATCCTTAACATGGAACCTGATCAAATAAGGAAATATAAGTTTCTTGACTCTCTTTAGTAGCTTCATCAGAAAGCTTTTTAATAGAGTATGTTAATTCCAAGTGTTTGCCTTACTGACAGATCCTGCTTCTGCCTTTTCCACAATAAAGCTATCAATTTGCCCTGTTGAACCAGGTTCTCCAGAGGCTTTAGTTACTCTCCAAAGGGAAAGCTTTGCAGGAAGGCAGTCTGAGAGGCTGTGAAGCAGGCAGCCAGGTAGCCCAGTGGATTCCACATAGTGATGATCACAGTAACTAGACTTCCTGTGGTTCCTGAGACCTGCTGCCTAGCAACTCAGTCAAAAACTACAGGGTGCTTAAATAAAGCTCCTTTGGGTTGTTTGCCATGTACACGAATCACAGGAGGAATTTTTGGAGCTAGTCTGCTGAGTATGAATCCCGAGTCTACTTTGCACCAGTTTATTGAGGGTGAATTAATATCCTAACCTAGAATAGGTCTCAATTTTCTCATGTATGAAATACAAAAGTAAAATATTACCACAAGGGTTTTCTGTGAGAACCAGATGAGATGATACATACCATGACTAACTGCAGTGCCTGGTACACTGTTGTAACTCAACAAAGGTAACTTATAAAATAGTTGTGGAACCTTAAGGTGTGGCACACTTTCCTGCATGCTTCTTTCATATCAAATAATATTGCATCCACCGATCACAACCTAGTCAACGCAATGAGTGCCACCTCAGCATGCTTCATTTCAGACTGTGTCCAGAGACTTTAGGTGTGGAATGACTACCCTTCAGCTTCATTACTAGGCCCCCAGGTTCCAAATGCCAGCATGATGCTGACCAGACTTCCTTGGACAGACGACCCCACCAATGTGTCCTGGAGCTCTGCTTCCCCAGAGATCCACCCTACTAGGGAAAGAGAGAGGCAGACTGGGAGTATGGACCGACCAGTCAACGCCCATGTTCAGAAGGAAAGAAATTACAGAAGCCAGACCTTCCACCTTCTTCAACCCACAATGACCTTGGGTCCATACTCCCAGAGGGATAAAAAATGGGAAAGCTATCAGGAGAGGGGATGGGATATAGAAATCTGGTGATGGGAATTGTGTGGATTTGTACCCCTCCTATCCTATGGTTTTGTTAATGTCTCCTTTTTTAAGTAAATAAATAATTAAGTAAATAAAAAGTTAAGCTAAATAAATAAATGAATAGCCATGGGTCTGGTGGGTGATGTTTATGGCGAAGGTCCTGGCAGTAGAGGTTATATTAATGACAAGAGTTTGTTAGCATAAATATATTATTGAAGTGCTATGGTACAATATTACATATAAAGCAAAGAGTATTGATCTAGTAAAATGAGGATCCAAACTCCTATTTAGTCAATCTTCTAAAAACACTAACTTAAAGTAAGTTTTATAGGTTTTGATAGCCAGCCAAGATTCAGAAGGTTAGATTAACTCGATTGACTACTGTGTCATGTATTTTAAATAAATTTCCTCTTTTAAACCTTACTACAGTCCATCAATCTATTTTCTACTTTCTTATGAATTAGGATATTGATATCAGTTTAAGGAAATTTTCACAAGGCTGCTGTAGTAGGATAGAGTAGAATATAACTCTCAAGCATATGTGGGACCAGGGATTGAACCTGGGGTCTCAATCATGAAATTCTTATATTCTACCACTGAGGTACCCCCCTAGCCTTTAAACAATTTTGCTTTGTTGTGTGAGATCAAGACCAGGAGCTTGTATGATTTTCCTCCCTCGGGCATGTTTTTTTTGTTGTTTGTTTGTTTGTTTTGTTTTTACAGGACAGAGTAATTGAAAGAGGAGGGGTGACAGAGAAGGAAAGAGAAAAATAGACACCTGCAGATCTGCTTCATCACTTGGGATGAAGCATCCTCCTTGCAGGTAGGGAGCGGGGAATTGAACCTCAGTCCTAGTGCATGACGATATGTGCACTTTTAAAATATTTTAGTTATTAATTAGAAAGATAGGAGGAAAAAGAGAAAGAACCAGACATCACTTTGGTACATGTGCTGCTGGGGAATGAACTCCAGACACATGCTTGAGAGTCCAATGCCTTATCCACAGTGCCATCTCCCAAACCACATGGTATGTGCACTTAACCTGGTGCACCACCACCCACGCCAGGCCAATTTTTCACTGAGGGGTTTGGGGGGAGAGAAGAGAGAAAGAAATGGAGAACATCATAGCATGAGAGCTTTCTGTCTTGCCATAGTGCTTGTATGGTGGTATCAGGACTGAAACCTGGACCATGCTTAGCAATGCAGTTGCCTTCACTGTTGAGTTGTCTCTCTGGCTTGTTTTTATTGGTTTTAAACTCAAAATGATATGCCTTTATATTTATATACTTTATACAAGTGCTTCCCACTGAGCTGCTACTCAGAATCCTTAATGTATATAAGAGTACCTAGTACTATGTCTATCGTAGTAGTTGATGAATGAATAAAAGCTTTCTCCCCTAACTTTGTATCACCCTGGATGTACAGATCCATGCAGAACTTGGGGAATACCTTAATCTACCCAGCCTAGGCAGAATCTATTTTATCCTTGGCAGAATCTATTTCAAACAATATTTCTGAAATGTCACTTGATTATCATTGGCAGCTTGTTCTACTTCTTTCTTTCTTTCTTTCTTTCTTTCTTTCTTTCTTTCTTTCCTCCCTCCCTTCTTCCATTCTTTCTTTCTCTCTTTCTTTCCTTCCTTCCTTCCTTCCTTCCTTCCTTCCTTCCTTCCTTTCTTTCTTTCTTTCTTTTTTCAAACTAGAATGTAAGTTTTCTAAGAGCACACTTATATTCATGTTTACCTCTGCAAGCACAGTGCATACACACAGTAATGCTCAGTAAATGTATGGATACATTTTCTGAAGTAGCATTTACAGACCAATCCCCATCTTTTTTTTCTTCCAGGTAAACTATGTGGAATCAAACCTATGGCTTGATAATATATTGGGCAGTATGCCAGCTTCCCCCTGCTTAACTCTGCGGTCTATTTACATAACCACTGTTACCCAGGAACTGCCCTGCCTACAGGGCATTGGTTTAATCCCCACTGGTTCATACTCTCTTTTTGCTCCACCCCCTCTCCTAGACACACCCTGATTTCCATCACTCTCTTTTCGCTCCACCCTCTCTACGTCACATCCTGTTTTTACCCTACTTGGCAAGTATATATACAGCTGCTCTTCTGTTTGAACACACTGGGGATTGCCTTCCGGCTCTAAGAGTCCTTTGATGATAGCCTGGAATGAGTTCCTGATCCCTCTCCCATGCAGCATCCTAGGTTGGCTCCAGTTGAGTTCTCTCCAAGCCTGAGAGCACTTGCTTGGGAAGAAGCACCCTCAGGCTATCCGGCAATAATATGTGCACCCCACTTTGAAAACTCTTTGTTGACTTCCACCCCCATAAGAAATACTTAGGAAATTTTGTAATGCTCTTATAAATTATTGGCCAAAGTGAAAACTCTCCATTCTATTCAGGGCTCATTAAAAATAAGGACATGATTTTACCTGCCTAAGATGTTAGAATATCTCTAAGCCCCATCTAATATTTGCGTACCAGGGCAATTTCACACTCTTTTTTTAAGGTCAATAAGCAGGACAGAATTATATAAACAAGTCACATTCCAGATCCATTAGTTTCTCCCTCTCTCTCTCTTCTATGAATATAACTGATTTTCACTCTCAGAGAGTGAAAATTTTGCAGAGAGAAAACTATTCCTTGATCATCAGTAAACCTGGACTGCACATTTATAGAGAGTACCTAATGTCTTATAGATACACTCTCCCTGTGGATCCATTTTGACTCTCAGCAGTCAGGTTACTGTATTTTTCACTCAACTTGATAGAGTACAAGTAGGTGAGTATTTTCAGATGATTTGTCAATATCAACTGATGTTTTCTTGTCACAGATAAACAGCCTATGCCATGAATCGATAGTGTGTCAGCAGTGCTGCCATCGTCCCCCCTAATGTGTTTGCTGTGTATTGACAGCAGATAAATTACTGCGAATGTCTGCAAATGTTAAACAGCTTAGCTATTTGTGGACCACCACTCCATTCCTCTTTACAAAGTAGGGTGTTTGTTTCTGTGGTGGCCAGCAATGTGACTGTGGCTGGTCTACATGTAGCAAGACAGCCGGTTCCCTTCCATCCTGTTCAGCTTTTCATTTGCCTTGAACCAATTAGCTGAAATCCATCCAGGCTGTGTGGCTTTGATTACACAGCTGTGCCCAAAACAACATGGGGATGTTTTCATTTACATCAGAGTTATGCAGTATCCTCAACTGGAACCAGCAGCATCAGCACTTTAGACATCCCAACACCACACCAAGTAGGTCAGACTTCTTAGTTCAGACTTCTGGGTCAGATTTTCTTTAAAGGAATCTTGACCCCAGAGCTACCATAACAGTCTCAGTAATATAGGCAGACAGTCAAAAAAGCAGGTGAGTCCAACCTGGACTGATATCTCCAACAAACTCTGGTGGATAGTCCAGTGTACTCATTTATAATGTAGGTTTTAAAATTGTTGTTCCATTGGGAGTCAGGCGGTAGAGCAGCGGGTTAAGTGCAGGTGGTGCAAAGTGCAAGGACCGGCTAAGGATCCTGGTTAGAGACCCCGGCTCCCCACCTGCAGGGGAGTCGCTTCACAGGCGGTGAAGCAGGTGTTCAGGTGTCTATCTTTTTCTCCCCCTCTCTGTCTTCCCCTCCTCTCTTCATTTCTCTCTGTCCTAACCAAAAACTACAACATCAATAACTACAACAACAATAAAAAACAAGGCCAACAAAAGGGAAAATAAATAAATAATTTTAAAAAACCTTATTGCCCCCCCATCTGTCTTTTCACTCACTTCCTATATGATCCTGATCAAATCATTTAGCCTCTGATTATTTTAGAGTAAGATTATAATGATAGAAGCTGTTTATACTATGAAGATGAAATTCTGCATGTAAAAATATAGCAAAAGATAATCAGTCTGACACTAAATACTTTCTCAAAACTTGGAAAGAATTTATTAATGGAAAAATTTGAATGATGAAGGGATGAGAAGGCAACATATCAATGATATGTTCCACTGAAAGAGTGAACTAAGAATGTTGTCTTCCTGTGTAAATGGGCAATTAATCACTTCAGACTTGACTCCAGGGGATAAATGCCACCTCCATTTTACAGATATAAGGACCTTAAATAGGGTTTAGGATATCAGTATGATAGAGAATAAAATTGTTCCAGAGTTCTATGCATTAAGACCTGTCTTAATAGAAATTCTTAGTTAATTGACACTTTTATAATGAGGTTCTAGCAACATGTCTATTGCACCATTTGACTCCTTTATTAAAAACATAGACACAAAAGACACCCAGACAAACTCAAATTTTATTTAAAAAAAAAGATGTTTTTTCAATACTAAGTTTTGTATGTGTATGTTTTTTGTTGTTTTTTTTACCAAAATTAGAAATTATATTCTAAAAAGGGCATGCAAACCAACTGTCTCACTTTACTTACCTTTCTGAAGAATACTAAGAGCTAAGTAGATCAGGAAGCAGTGCTTCCATTTTTCTTGTGTGAGGAGCAATGCTCAGAAAAATGATTTGCCAAAAATTAGTATGTACTGCTGTCCTTACACTCATGCAAGAAGATAATTCAATCCAGGTTCCATGTCTTATAGGGGCCTCCATAAAAGAATCACACAGGACATAAATTTAAGAATATTTAAGTAGTTTGGCACTCAGAATACCAGTCTCAAATCTTGCACAGTGTGACCCTACATCCCAAACATTTTCTTGATCAATATGCTTTAGGCCAACAAAACAATCTGTATGTCTCTTACCCTGTTCACTCTAAAAAGGCAATTATGTCCCAAGGCTGTGAACACTTGTGTTTGTCTGCTGCTGTTGAGAAAGGGTAGGATGTGAACAGCAGAAGAGCTTAGATAAAATCAATCAATCAATAAAATTAAACATTCTTTCAGATACAAGTCTGAAAGCAAAAGGTTTTTTTAAATTATGCTTTCCCCATAGTGCATCCATTTTGTCACTTTTTTATGATTAATAGTTAAAAAGGGATTTAAGAATCAGTGCAGTAATTGCAACATGATAACTGAGAAGTATTCTGAAATATTAAACAATTCATATAGAATATGCTTAAATTTCCATAGCTTGCTGTCATTTTTCCTATGACAAATAGTCAATCTAATGTTAGGATTACAAATAGTTCAGTTAATACAAAGGTACTTAATAAGAGTTGATTAATTTTGAAAAATGTAATTAAAATTAAGTCATAAACATTTAAATAGCTTTATTTTTAAGTGTTGATTTTAATTATTAATGTCTTTCCCTTTTAATTGTTATAGGTTTTTTTTTTGCCTAATTTAGAAAGAAGAACTTCTGGAAAACACATGAAAAAATACTCATATTTCATGTCATTACATTTATTGTAAATTACATGTTGCAGAAAAATAGATTTAAATTGTGACTTTTGGTATACAAATGCACTTTTCACCTTTAGATAACTACTTCCACAAAACCAAATTATTATTATTTTTTTAATCTTTATTTTTTGGATAGAGACAGCCATAAATTGAGAAGAAGGGGGAGACAGGGAGACAGAGAGACACCTGCAGGCCTGTTTCATCACTTGTGAAGCTTTTCCTCTGCAGGTGGGGACCAGGGGCTTGAACCTGAATCCTTGCGCATTGTAACATGTGAGCTCAAGCAGGTGCTCCAACAGCTGGCCCCCACAAAACCAAATTATTTGGAAAAAATCTTGAGTATCAATATTTTACTACTATTACTAGTGCTTTGATTAAAATACATAAGGAAAAAATATTGAGGAAATTAGTATAAAATATTTTATTTGCTATGCACACCTCTATTTTATTGCTTATAGAGTGTTAACAAATAATTCTGACCTGCTTACAAAAGCTAGATTTGTGCAATAATTAAATTCCAACTCTGATAATTTTGAAGACTTTCATCATTTAAAGTCAGATTTAAGCATTTTCACCTTGAAGAATATATTTTAAAAATTGTATTTATTTATTCATTTATTTATTTATTTGTTTATTTACCTACCTTTAAGCAGAAAACTACTCCACTTGGGCTTATTGTAGGGCTAGAAATTGAACCTGGGACCTTTGGAGCATGGGGCATGAAAAGCTTTTTGCATACCTATTTTGCTATCTTCTCAACCTAGAATATATTTTATTTAACAGCTTGCAAGTCACACTGGGCTTCTCTGTTCCAGTCTCTTGGAAACAGAGCTGGCAGTCAGCTGAGGTAAAGAACAAACACCTCTGTTGTTAAAATTCGGCGGCTCTAGCTGGCCGGGCTAGCTTCACGGGCGGGTAACAGAGACGACCAGACACACGGCTGGACAGGGAAGCTTTATTTCTTTATTCAGGAACAACGATTCATAAACTAAGACAAACTAATCACCAAACAGAACTCTGCTGTCTCTTTGCGGAGGCGAAGCACTCTCTCTTACTCTGGAACTCTGGAACCCTCTTTTACACTCGAACTCTGAAACTCTTGTGGGGTTCCTTCAGGGCGGGGCCAAGCAGGCCCACGAAATTAGCAGGACTGATCCAATTCTCTTGGCGGGGGAGAACTAGAACCCAATGTAAAGCATACAACAATTCCCCCTTTTCTTTTAACTAAATGGCTACAGTATCAAGGGTGTGGGGTGAACAGAAACCTATATCGTACAGGCATTTTTATAAAAAGAAATTGGCACAAACATGGAGAAACATGCAAGCAAGTAACAAGAACCAGTGTGCTGCTAAGGGAAGGCCTGAGGGGGCCATATCTGCCTCTGTGGGCTAAACTTTATCAGCTTAAAAAAAACATTTCTTGTCTCTGGGGGACTACTTGCCTCGACGGGCATTTGCATGGGGGCGGGGAACGGCCTAGAGTCCCAAAGGCAGCTGGCTGCAATTTACTTACTATGAAACAAAACTTGTTATTAGCATATTTCTAATAGAGAAGGAATTTGAGATATTACATATCAACAACGTCTTTTTAACCTTTTGTTACACCCATTCAAGATGGAGTCAGGAAAGGAATCCTCAGGCATGAGAATAATTAGCATAGCCATTGTGCAATCTACCATTTCTAATAGAGAAGGTAATGGAGAGTTTTACATATCAACAAGTCTATTTAACCTTTTGTTTGGACCAACTTAGTTAAAATATATTGATTGTTAACTAATTTTTCCTCAGACTTTAAATGTAAGTTAGTTTTATCTTTATGAGAATTATGTTGAAAACCTTTTTCATTTAACTTTGTCTAGTAAGAATTTAGCCTTAAAGTTACTGTTTACCAAACTTTAAACATACACATAAACATGGTCATTAGTACACAAGGAGAGAAACCTTTGTTACGAAAACATGTCATTTTAAACACGAATTTAAATCTGTACTGTCTTAGTTGTTGGGGGGGGTTCACCATCTGGAGGTGGCTTCCTGCGCAGCTTCACTTCTAGGAATTGCAGGTTGCGATCTCTGCACAAATCTCTGCGTACTCCAGCTTGTCTGCCTTCAGACCGGACCGGCAGCTGGAGATCTCATGTGCCCAGTTTCAGCAGGGAGCCTGGGGGTCCGGGAGGTCCAGGATCGTTCCAGAATTCATAGCAAGAGGGCAGGCAGGCCAGGCTTGTAGAAGGTGTGGGCCTAGGTGCCCAGGGGTGGCGGTCATGATAGGCCGCCGCGGCCCTACCCCATAGCCCTGACATGTCTGCTGCCCTGTTCTCAGTGGCCGAGCAGCATGGAGGGATCACGCGTCCAGTGCCCTGCGCCACGCGGTGGAGAGCCGGCTCCTGTGGGCTGGCCTGCGTGCTGGCATCGGGCTCTTGCGTGGTGGAATCGGGTTCCAGCGTGTTGGCATCGGGCTCCAGAGTGTTGGCATAGGGCTCCAGCATGCTGGTGTCGGGCTCTTGGGGCTCTTGTGTGCTGGCATCGGTCTCCTGCGGGCTGCGGGGCTGAGGGGCTGCAGGGCTGCGGGCGCGGTGCGCGGGGTTGTCTGGGTGTAGCCGGCTGTCTGGCTGTTTAACCAGGTGGAAACAGCAGCTCCGCGCCTCGCCTCCCTCCCGCTGGCTCTTCCCGCTGGCTGTTCTGAGTTCGCCCGAGCGAGTGGAAACCACAGAGTGGTCCAGAGATAAATGTTCCAGAAACAGCAAAACAGTCTCATGAAGAAAGAGCAGAGGCCTTTGGAGATCTCTTCACAAGCAGAAGAGAAGGCCATAGTGCATAGGTAGCCAAATTGTCTTTACTTATCTGAGAGATGCGCAGGTCAGGTCCACGTGGGCGCCATTTGTTGTTAAAATTCGTAGGCTCTTGCTGGCGGGGCTAACTTCACCGGGTAACAGAGACGACCAGACACACGGCTGGGCAGGGAAGCTGTATTTCTTTATTCAGGAACAACGATTCATAAACTAAGACAAAGTAATCACCAAACAGAACTCTGCTGTCTCTTTGCGGCGGCGCAAGCACTCTCTCTTACTCTGGAAATCTGGAACCCTGGAACCCTCTTTTACTCTCGAACTCTGAAACTTTTGTGGGGTTCCTTCAGGGCGGGGCCAAGCAGGCCCGCAAAATTGGCAGGACTGATCCAATTCTCTTGGCGGGGGAGAACTAGAACCCAATGTAAAGCATACAACACACCTCATCACAGACCCCTGAAAGCGTCAACCCGGCTTTGACCTAGCACGCTATGACTGGGCTCTCCTCAATCGCTATCGAACAGGCCATGGCCAGTGCGCCGCTATGTTCCATCGCTGGGGAGCCAGAGACGACCCGAACTGCCCCTGCGGCTACAGACAGACTATGACCCACATAGTCAATGACTGCCACCTTTCCAGATTCAAAGGAGGTCTCGAAACTTTACATCAGGCTCAACCTGATGCTGTTGACCTGCTATGGAAGAAGGGCAAATGCTAGAAGAAGAAGAACTGGGCTCTGGCAAAGTGATCACTCATCCCCTAAACACACACATATCTCACATGCCTTATCTTCTGGACCATAGACCAGATTATCATTACAAATTCATTCATCATCATCATCATCATCAAGACAAAGTAAGGAATGTATCCTGTTAAACCCAAATTTTGTCAAACCCAAATCTAAAAAAAAAATAAAAAGATAAAAAAAAAAATCAAGCACTAAAGTCCACGTTTTCCTTCACTTCTTATTTGTTTTATTGGCTCTGTCTTCCTGCTAACAAATTATTACACTTCTGACATGGGATTTGGATTTACCATCCTTAGTCTCCAACAAAAACCCTACTCTTGCCTGTTCCTGGACCCAATTGACTTGGGCTCAGTTCCTAATCTCTCTGGGCCTAACTTCTAATCAAAATGGAGTAAATTTGCTAAAAATAAAGAATGTGGTCACAGAGGAAGGAAATGACACTTTGAAAACTCAAACTATGCAGTGCAGACCAAATCCCTGCTAGTTGGCCTTTGCCAGAACCTATACAAATGCAAAGTAGCTCCTATTCCCTTAGGGATCTACTCTCAGTGGACAACTAATCTCCTCAGCAAACACACTTAATATGTGCTAATGTATGCTTGCACTTGTTACTCCCAAATAACATTTGCATTTTAGCAAGTGCTTCTGCTGTCTTGACAGGGGGTGTAATTCTAAGGCTGGAATTTGCAGGCAGCCTAACCCATGCTGGAGGGAGGGATACTGGTGGGTGACAGGTATTACAAGAACTATAACCCGCCCCCCCCCCCCCCCATTTATTGCAAACATCCTCCTCAATTGGGCCATTTACTCTAGTAGTTGAAAATCCCTGGAGAGTATTTTGAGATCTTGGTAACTAAGGAGAGAGGCAATTTTGAGTCCTTGGTAGGAAGGTGCTTAGTTCAGTAGCAGGATTAGGGTTTTTATTTCCCCACTACCCCCGCCTCCACCACCTGTATGACAGGGCATAACAGACCCTGCTTGGTAAATGAGACACTCAAGCTAAAGCAAGCCTGATTTCTGTCTCCAGGTCAGCATTTCAAACTATAAATCTCTCCTGATTTAGCTTGAAAGAAGAAATCAGGAGGCTTTTATACCAAAGAACTCTGCACACTCAATTACTCACTGGTATCAGTACCCACTCACTACCTATCCACTCTTACATACACACTGCATTATTGACTCCCATACTAACAATCTGACTGGATAATTCTTTGTTTGTAGACATCTCTGACCTCTATCCGATAGATGTCAATAGCAAGTCATCCTCCACTTTTAGCAGCCCCTGAACACCACTGCCCACACAATTGCCTCCAGGCACTGGAAATATCCCCTCAGGTCCAAAGTAGGTGCAGTAAAACTATTTGATTTCAAAGGTCTTCTGAGCACTATGTTTGCCAACCCCACCCCCGCAAACACACAACAACCTTGAGTGGAGTGGAACATAGAGTAACTAAGACTTTATGCCACCAAGTGTTTTTTTTTTTTTTCTTAGCTATATTTCTTTCTTTCCAGAAAAATTCAGGTTTTTTTTCCTAAATTTCTATTTGTTTTTTGTCTTCTTTTTCAGGGCAACTCAAGACCTAAGGTGGCTCTGTGTTATTCAAAGAATGAATTTTGAATGATTTAAGCAAATCACTGGGAGTCCAAAATTAGCTATTCTCAGAAAATGTTTTTATAAAATAACCCATGCATGTATCCCAGTTAAAGTTCATTTGTCATTCCATCTCCAAATCTCCCTCTCCTTCTCCCTCTCCCTCCCTCTCTCTCTCTCTGTGTGTGTGTGTGTGTGTGTGTATGTGTATGTGTGTGTGTATGTGGGGTGTGACTCTGAGTGTGAGTGTGTGTGTGTGTGTGTGTGTGTGTGTGTGTGTGTGTGTGTGTATGTGCATGTGTGTATATGACTGTGTGAGGGAAAAGGGAGAGGGACCAGGGCAGGGGTTTTTTTCTCTTTCTTTCTTTCTTTCTTTCTTTCTTTCTTTCTTTCTTTCTTTCTTTCTTTCTTTTTTTCTTTCTTTCTTTCATTCTGCTTTCTGTCTTTCTTTTACTCTTTCTTTCTGTCTTTCTTTCATCTTTTTCATCTCAGACAAGCATGTAACCCAAAAAGACAAAAAAACTTGAGATGGTGTAGACAATAACCCCAAATGTCAGTGACTCAGTTTCATTTACTGAATAAAGTTCAGTAATATAGAAAGACATATTAATAAAATAAATAATCACATTCAAGTGTTGTCTCCTTTGCAGTGGTGGAAACTTTAGTGCTATGGTGTTTTCCCTTCTCTGTCTCTGCCTCTGTCCATATCTGAAAAAGTCAAACCAGATCTGCCCCATCTATGACAATTTTTTTAAAAACATATTTTATGTATTTGAATGAGAGAGAAACAGAAAGAGATACAGAGAGATCAGACCACAGCTCAACTCTTGTTTACGTTGCTGCTGGGGATTAAACCAATTAAACCTGGGATCTCAGAGTCTCAGACATAAAAGTCCTTTGTATAAAACCATTATCCTGTCTCTCCTGCCTAGAAAACAGATTTAAAATTAAGAATGCTTGGTGGTAGCACAACTAGTTGTGTGCATAAGCTACTATGTGCTAGGAGAAGGGGTTCAAGCCCTTGGCCCCCCACTTGTTGGGAGTGAGTTTCATCAATGGTGCAGCAGTACTGCTAGTCTGTCTCTCTGTCTCTCTCTCTCTCTCTGCCCTTGGTCCCCATCTCCTGTTGTCTCTCCCAATTTCCCAATTTTCTGTCTCAAAAAAGAAAAAAAAAAATCCAGGAGTAGACACTCTACTCTTAGGGAAAAAGTCTCACACAAGTATCAGGAAAAAAGTAAATAACAAATTAAATGACATATATATATGGAGAAAGAGAGAGAGAGAGAGAAGAACAAGTTGGAAAAGATTTATCAGGAGGTTACCAAAACACCATTTACTTTATTGGAATTTTTTTTCCCTTTAAAAAACAAACCCCTCCGGAATGAATGCTATATACCAGCAGAACTAACCTCAGGTGAATGAAATTGCAGAAATAATTCCCTTTCTAAACATACATTTTGAGTTTCTTGAGAGAATTTAATTACAAGTTTTCTTAGTTTTTTTTTTTTTTTTTTAGTTTTTTAAGTTCCTGTTAGGCCACTTAGCTTTATGAAAGAACACTAGTAGCCGTCTTCAGTAAATGGAGGAAATACAACAAAACTTCTCAAGAGAGGGAAGCCGGCATGCCAAGATGGCTCCAAATAGGTTCTATGCATGGAATGGTAAAGCAGGTATCCTGGAAGAGCGCCACCCAGCGCCACCCCCACACCTGCTGCTTTCAATAGGTTCAGTGATTCTTATCTCAACCTAGATTCACTGCTTGGAAATGTTACAGTACAATTTGTGTGTTATTTGGAATGGTTTGAAGGGTTATTTTTTGGATTTTGGGGGGGCTCGTTATTTCCATATAAATCAGTGATCATTGTTTTAGTATTTTATCACTTACCTGATGATGATGATTATTATTTCCCAATTATTTTTCCCAATAGGGTTATTGTGCCAGAACTAAGAATTCATGGCTCCCAGCAGTGGTTTTTCCCCTCCCTCCAATTTTTTTAAATTAATTAATTTATTATAGATAGGACAGATAGAATTTGAGAGAGTACGGGGAGATGGAGAGAGAGAAAGAAAGACATTTGCGGACGTGCTTCACTACTCCTGAAGCGGACCCCTTTCATGTGGGGAGCGGGATATCAAACCTGGGTCCTGGAGCTCGGTCTTCTTCTAGCGTTTCCTTCTTCCGTAGCCAGTCAACAGCGTCAGGTTGAGCCTGATGTAAAGTTTCGAGACCTCCTTTGAATCTGGAGAGGTGGCAGTCATTGACTATGTGGGTCATAGTCTGTCTGTAGCCGCAGGGGCAGTTCGGTCCTCTCTGGCTCCCCAGCGATGGAACATAGCAGCACACCGGCCATGGCCTGTTCCATAGCGATTGAGGAGGGCCCAATCATAACGTGCTAGGTCAAAGCCGGGTTGACGCTTGCAGGGGTCTGTGATGAGGTGTTTGTTCTTTACCTCAGCTGACTGCCAACTCTGTTTCCAAGAGACTGGAACAGAGAAGTTCAGTGTAGGCATAGGGGACCAGATTGGATGACGAGACGTCAAGCATTGGACAGGGTGGGTGAAGATATCCGCGTATATTGGCAGGTCCGGTCGAGCGTAATATGTGCCCTTAACAGGGTGTGCCACCACCATCCAGTCATCTGATGGAATGTTGATTTACAAGATCTTTGCTATCACAGGAATGCAGCTGCAAATCTACCCAAGATAAAAGTCCCCGCACTTCATGCCAAGTGGCATCTCTCCTCCTCCAAAGTGCACTTGCTCCTCAGCCCCCTCACCTCAACCACCCCCCCTCCCCGCCCAGATGTGCTGTAATAGACCACAGTCCCTTAAAGTCTCATCCTGTATATTCCTGATTATGTTTTCGTAGATTTCGCCAATGATTTGAGATCATTCAGTATTAGTTCCACTCTTTCTGTTTTATAACCTGGTTCCCTCCAATTTATTGATGTTGTAGCAAAAGAATTTTTTAAAATTTATTTTTCTTTCTTTGTTTTTACATTGTCATTTCTACTTTTGAAAGAGTTTATCAGGACTTCTATATCCCAGGAAACATGGCCATGTAGTGAGTTGGGAAAAGTAGACATTTTTTAAAAAAAATTATTTATAAAAAGGAAACACTGTCAAAAACCATAGGATAAGAGGAGAACAACTCCACACAATTCCCACCACCAGAACTCCATTCTCCATCCCTTCCCCTGATAGCTTTTCTATTCTTTATCCCTATAGGAGTTGCCCAGGGTCATTATGGGATGCAGAAGGTGGAAGGTCTGGTTTCTGTAATTGCTTCTCCATTGAACATGGGTGTTAGCAGGTTGATCCATACTCCCAGTCTGTCTCTCTCTTTCCCTAGTTAGGAGTGGTTCTGGGGAAGTGGGCTCCAGGACACATTGTCGGGGTCATCTGCTCAGGGGAATACAGTTGGCATCCTGCTAGCATCTGGAATCTGGAGGCTGAAAGAAGAGTTAACGCATAAAGCCAAACAAATTTGTTGACTAATCATGAACCTAAAGGCTGGAATATTACAGATGAAGATTTGGGGGTCTCCATTTTGTAGATATCTAGTAGGCCTATTTTGGTTATATTCCAAAGATCCCATGACTATACTAGTTTTTGTTTGTTTGTTTGTTTGTTTGTTTTGAGCCTGACATCTGCTATGCAGGTAGATTCAAGTTATTGTCTGGGGAGATGATGTCATAGTTGTAAAAAGGGCTAGAAAGTTGGGTTAGGGAAAAGAGTAGCTCCCAGATATGGGAAAGGTGTATAAATATTGTTGACTGTAAAAAGTAGACATTTTTTAAAAAGAAACAAAAAGATGAGAGTAGCTCAGCTGGTGCAGGATTTACATGCCTTTCATTCTCTCCTTCTCCTGTTCCCCCTCTCTCACTCACATGTGAAACTGTATCATTTATGAAATAAAATAAAATAAAGCACAACTAAAGCAATTCCTTTTTTATTTTCTAAATGTTCTAAAATATAAGATATTACTTAATATATTAAAAACAGTAGATATAAAATACTATACTAGACTACTTTATTGAAATATTCCTCTTTATTTTATTTATTTTGGACAGAGACAGACAGGAGACAGGGAGGGAGGGAGGGAGGGAGAGAGAGAGAGAGAGAGAAATAATAAATATTCCTTCTATATGATGGGGGCTGAGCGTGAACCTGAGTCATGCACATGGAAAGCAGCAAAGCTGAACCCTATGCAAGTGAGCTAATTCATCCCAAAATGTATTTCTTGATCATCCAGATTAATAAATAGAACATACCTAGACGTCCAGAACTCTCACCTCACACCCTCTGTTACTGACCCCTGTGCTCCTTATGATTGGCAACCACTATCCTGACTACTCACCATATATAGGTTTTCTTTAAAATAATGCCCAAATGGAATCACCTAGTATATATTATTATTTCTCTGTAATCCATTACAAATGAGCACTTATGTTCGTTCTAAAGTGAACTTTTTACTGAATTTAATAAATGTTAAATGAATTTCCTAAGTATCTATTCTACTTAATTCTCCTAGCCATAGTGTATGAGAATTCCCATTGCCGTATATCCTTACTAACATTTAATCTACTCAGTATTTTCAGTAATAAAGGTATATATATATATATACATATATATATGGAGAGAGAGAGAGAGAGAAAGAGAGAGAAAGAGAGAGACAGGCCATATTTGTACTCCCAATTTGTTTTGCCTAGTATGATCAGTTTCATCAACGTTACAAAAAAAGGTAAACTTTTGTTGTTGTTCTTAAAATATCTTAAAGGAGAGTAGTATTCTGTAGTTTAAGGAGATAGACAGGATGAAACACATATAGACTCTTGACCCTTGACAGCAGATCTGGGGTCACTAAGGCCAAAAGAGTGAGGTGACAACGGGGTGGCTAGAGACAAAATTCTGTTAACAGATGAGGTATTCTAGCATATTTAAGGAGGAAGGTATCAAACTATAGCTCCCCTAGATAACAACAGAGTTTTCAAATATTATTTTCAATAGAAATATTTTAAAACCAAAATGTTATTATTGAAAATATAAACTTTCCTAGAATTTACTTGTATGAGAACGTTAAAATAAGTTGTGAACTAGAAAGATACAATATGGCACTGACATTCCCACCCCTATGAAATTAGTATATCATTCATAAATAACTGTATATGGTGATATAGATATATCCTTATGCATATATTCATATGTTATATGATTAATTTTCATTCTTAATAATATATATCTTAATTTTTATTAGTGATTTAATTATTACCAAGATTGTATAATAACAGAGGTGCAATTCCACACAGTTCCTACAACCACAGTTCTGTGTCTCATCCCCTCTATTGGAAGCTTCCCTATTCTTTATCCTTCTGGTGGTATGGACCAAAATAATTATTATTTTATTTGATAGGACAAAGAATATGAGAGAGGAGGGGGAGGTAGAAAAGAAGTGAGAAGGATAACTGCAAATTTGCTTCACTGCTTGTGAAGCATCCCCACCCCTGGTGTTGAGGCACTTGGGGCTCCAACCCAGACCCTTGAATAGGTCATTGCATTTAGTACAATGTGCACTTAACCAAGTGTGTCATTGCCCAGCTCTTAGACAAAAATTCTTTATGGAGTGTAGAAGGTGGAAGGTCTGGCTTCTGTAATTGTTTCTTCACTGGACATGGAGGTTGGCAAGTTGATCCATACCCCCGGTCTGTTTCTTTCTTTCCCTAGTGGGATAGGGCTTTGAAGATGTGAGGTCCCAGGACACAGCGGTAAAGTCTTCTGCCAGGGAATTCAGCATGGAATCATAATAACATCTGCAACTTGATGGCTGGAATTTGATAAGATATAAATCAGGACAAATAGTTTAATAAACAGGAACCCAAAGGTAGGAAAACAGATGATAAATTAGGGGTCTTCCTGTGGGAAGAATTTAGAAAGTCTATTGTGTTTATATATAAAGGAAGTGAAAGACAAGGTAAAATGTAAACTATGATTATACCTGATAGTTGAAAATATTATTATAGTCCATTATCTCCTTTTTGTTCATATTTAGTTGCTATGCATTTAAATTTCTTATTTGTATGTGATGTAAGGAAATTAAAAATAATTTTTCTTTCACTAAGCACAGGCTATAATTTCACCAATTAGTGATGTTTTAGTGATCAAGTGCCAAATCTCATGATTCCACTAGGTAAGATCTACTCTTCATCTATTTACCCTCAACTTTTTCTATTCTCTTTCATTATTTCAAAGGTATAGTTAGTATATGACATTTTATTAGTTCTAGATGTGCTACCCTGTGACTAACACCTGCATACACCACAAGATATGTGCAGATTAGTGTACAGTTACCCAGCTTCCATTCTCAGGATTCTACAAAATTCCAGAAATCTTGTGATTTGCTCTCCACAGAGCAAATTTCAAGAAGGAAGATTTCAGACTGCCTTTTGTCTTTTCCATGCAAATCCTATTTTACTTACACTCTTACTACTTTCTATTGGTTTTCTAGATTACTCTGAGACATTTCAATAAGATAGCTAGAGGAGAAACGGCAATAGTGCCCTAGGGAGGAAAAGTTCTAAAGGAAGGGAAAGTTTATGAGGTTAGATCAATGAAACTAGACTCATGAGAAACATCCTAAGGCTTTGTATCCATGAAAGACATCTTAGATTGACCTCTTATCATTTTGCTCTCTCTCCCATAATTTTAACAGCATGTCCTCAGAGCTCAGCACTTCTGTTAACTTCCTTTAATTTTGCCCTTAAGGATGTCAAGATATCTATAAAGTTACTTGGATGTAGGTCTTGGGTACTTCATAGGCATTTTTTATTTGTATGTTTTTTACTGTTTTGGTACTAAGAAGTTGTGACATTTATTGACTGTGTATCATAAGCTAGAAAATGATCAGTTTTTACCATCAGACAAAAAGGCACTTCCTTATGTGTTTTTATCTTTGGTATTTATTTATTTATTCATACAAATAACTACTAGGTATGGGAAAAACTGCACTGAACATGTTTAACTATGTAGTTATATAAAATTATGTATTACATTAATCTAGTAAATAAGTATTTCTTTTATAATGTATTTCTGCTATATTTTCAGCATTTCTTCAAAGCCTTATAATAATTGATGCAAGGTACATACTTGACAGTTACATAGACCCATATGAGTTTATACTAATGGATAGATCTAAGAGAAAAATGATGCAATCCTTTCCAATTCCTGACTTCCTGTTTCAGCTTTCGGAAACTTTAAATGAACAAGTATATTCATTGTGAACCTCAAGGTACCAGATGTCATTGCAAACAATATCACTGTGAGCATAGATACTCCATAGCAAGAAGCAGTTCCCCTAAGAGTAGATCAAGATAATTACCATGCTGTTCATTGACTGTATTGACTGTGGCAGGAGGAAAACAAAACAAAACAAACAAACAAAAAAAACCTAATGCCTCAGGTTGGCAGATTTGACATTAACATCTTTTCTATCTCCTCCATACTTTCCCATATTTGTTAATGTCAGGTAGGAGAGCAGAGTGAGGGTTAGTTTTCCCCATTTTTTCTACTTTTGAGGGTTATTTTTTCCCAGAAGCAAAAGGGAGGAAGAACCATTTGCTGCTAAGCTTAGCACTCCCATCTCCAATTCTATAATCACTTACCCAGTCAAGTTGCCCCCTTACCCTCTAACCATGTTAAAAATAAAATGGAAATCCACACTGGGTTTGCTTAAACAAGTACTTCAGTACTTAGTAATGCAAGAGATGGCTCAGTACACCTAGGTTTGTATAGAAATCAGTAGGAAAAGGACATGGATATCTATTTCTTTGGGAGGTTCTTTGTCAGAGGGCAGAGTCAGGACTATTGATCTATTCTCAGTGACTTTGAAACAACACACTTCTAAGGTTTTGTTTGTTTAATTTTGTTTGTAGAACTTTCATTCTCCTATCTGATTTTTTTTTAAATTGAGGTTACATTGGTTTATAACACTGAATATATTTTAGGAGTATACATTCATGATATTTTTATCTTTTTATGCTCACTGCCAAACAGGAATTAATAACCTTCTACTACAATCCTTTTCTCTAAGCCTTAATTCTGCTGTTAAAATCATATGGGCAATTTTATTTGTTTTGCTTTGTAACAACACACTTCATGTAGCCCATCGGTGGTGCACCTGGTTAAGTGTTCACATCATAGTACCCAAGGACCTGGGTTCAAGCCCCGAGTCCCCCACCAGCAGAGGAAAGCTTTACGAGTAGTAAAGCAGGGCTGTAGGTGTCTTTGTGTATCTCCCTATCTTCCCTTTCCTCTCTTTTTATGGCTGTCTCTGTCCAAAAAATAAATAAAGATTAAAAAAAAACTTTGCATTGAGAGGACCCACCAACATACAATTTACCTTCTTCTTATTCTTTGTCCTTTCTTAAGTAGAATTTAGATAAAGACAATTTGAAATGTCTGACTTACAGAAGTCAATAACATCTCCTCTTCTCCTCTCCTACCCAGAACTTCCCAAGCAGGAAACCAGCTAGACTGTAGGCAAAAATTATTAGAGAAGAAAGAGGCAAAAAAAAAAAAAAGTACATAGAAGTATCTCATATCTTCCAGTTTTTGTTTTTTTTTTTTTTTTTTTGCTCAGTTGAGAAAACCAAGGCCTAGAAAGAAATGTGGTGTGGGTGTATTAGAAGAGTAAACATGTTTATTTTGCATTTTAAACACCTGAGGAACAAACACAATAAGAAGAAAGACTCCAAAAAGCAGAGATGCAGAAGCAGAGAGGTTAGAAGAGATGAAGAAAAGAAAATATTTATTTGTGTTAGGGTACTTGTGAGTTTATAGCTCAGGGACTCCATTCACTCCCCATCCACCAAGGGGATACACAGATTTAGGCTGTACATCTGATCCTGGACTTAGTCACAAAGGAACAACAGTATCATTTTGAAGTGCTGGCTATCTTCCAGTTATAGAGGGTGTTTTGTTTCTTGTTAGCCTTGAAAGGAAGAATTTACCACCTCAAAAAATATTTCCTTGGCATAAAGATTTTTTAGCAGGTAGTTTTTTAAGAAACATCAAAGAAATAGCTTTGAAGCCTGGGTAGAATTTATTCATTTGGCCTTTGATTGTTAGATGGAGACAGAGCAGGAGAGCAAGAAAGAGAGAGAGAGAGACCAAAGCACCAAAGCTTCCTTCACTGTGCTAGAATCTGGGAAGTACAAATAATGCAGGGCATTAAGTGAGTCGTTTCCAGAATTTATTCATTTGTAGATATTTTCATTGGGAAGGAAAACCTCCATTTGCAATGATAAGGATGTCTCCCTCACTAGTACTGAGATTAATGGAGATATATCCCTCAGAATGCACACACACACACACACACACACACACACACACACACACACACAGTCTCTCTCTCTCTCTCTCTCTCTCCTACTTGCTCCCCAACCCTCACACACTCTCATAAAAGATAATAGTACCTAAATCTGCATGTCCTTGTTGATTTTTCTCTTCCTGGTAATTTCCCAATATTAGTCTTCCCTTTCCCCCCTAATATTTTGTACTTTTAGCTGAGGATATTATTTAAATGGTGACATAGGTCATTTCAGAATTACTCATTTTTTCTTGGAGCATTCCAACATATACAGGAGTTAGCCATGTTATTAAATATGGCATTCCTTCTGATATTTTTATTACAGGAACTGTCTCAGGAGCTTAGAATGTGGAGGAGAAATTATCTTTCCTTCCCTCCATGCTATAGTGGGATACAACAGTGCAGAAGAAAGGGAAAATCAAGTTGAAGACTCAATTTGAGACCCAGACTTTCTTTGTGGTGCTTTCATAGCATGGTTGTTGAAGCTAAGCAGCAGCTCCGTGAAATACAATTGGGATCCAGAGCGTTTGGAAAGCCTGCCCTCTTAGACATTTGCTGCTGACACACTGTTAATTTTAAGACTTGTAAGGTGAGTCTGATTTACTTTAAGCAGAAGGTGTTCTGCCTGACTAGGGGCATTTACCTACCTCCAACTGAGATAAACATCTTTGGTGACTTATCTTAGTAGCACCTGCCATCAAACCAAGATTGACTGGGCTTCAGATGTTTTGTAGGCATGGGAGGGAATGCTGTCTATGGGTTGAAATTAGAGAGAAGGTGAAGTAGTGTCTGAGAAGGTGGTGTTCTTCCCTATTTCATTGCCCTCATCTTAAAAAAACTGTGATCCTTCGGATCAATCCCTGTTCAATTCAATGTATCTGAAAGATGAGCCTTTGGACTGTGACTCTGTGTAGTCTCTGACTTTTTGAAGCTACAGTGTTAAGATAGATGAGGAGGTATTTCACCTAAGACTCTCCAAAGAGTTCAAGAAGGAAGAAGGAAAATCTTTATCGTGATCCACAATCAGTATATTTATGGCCTGGGTCCCCATACACCCTCTTTTCCCTTTCTATCTCCCAAATAAGTAAGACAGAGCAACCATATATCCTCGATACCCACATCACAGAGAGTGGTCTTGGGGTCCCTAAGAAAAATGAACATTTGCTGCTGCCATTCTTGAAAGCTGTCTTCTGTTAGCTTCAACCAATATTTCTTTTGGATGTGGATCCTTCACTGGCTGTTATTCTGAACAGTAAAGGTAAAGTCTTTCCCTGTATTACATATCTAATGATGTCTTAGTTCTACTTAAGCAATTTCTGGGACACTGGATACCATTACTTTTGTAATCTCTCAATCTCTCTCTCTCTCTCTCTCTCTCTCCTCTCTCTCTCTCTCTCTCTCTCTCTCTCTCTTTTGTAAGTTCTGAGCACACCAGATTTCTAAGCTTTTCACAGCTTCCCACCTAAGAATTCATGGGAAAATTTCCCTCAAAGTCCTCCACCACTTAGATGTAGCTATGCAATGGGGCTGTGCTGGAATCCCTGCTGGGTTGAGGGATAGCACGATCCAATCTCTGCGTTATAATGGTGACTATCTCTAAGGATAGTTTTGAGTGACCCCCACCCCCACAGACACTAATTCTGCCCCTAAGCTGCATTTATAGAAGTATTCACGGGAGCCGGGCTGTAGCACAGCGGGTTAAGCGCAGGTGTCGCAAAGCACAAGGACCGGCATAAGGATCCCGGTTCGAACCCCGGCTCCCCACCTGTAGGTGAGTCGCTTCACAGGCGGTGAAGCAGGTCTGCAGGTGTCTATCTTTCTCTCCTCCTCTCTGTCTTCCCCTCCTCTCTCCATTTCTCTCTGTCCTATCCAACAACGACGACAACAACAATAATAACTACAACAATAAAACAACAAGGGCAACAAAAGGGAATAAATAAATAAAATAAAATATTTAAAAAAAAGAATGATGGAAGTTCCATAATCACTAAGGGTCTCAAAGACCTCCAAGGATCTGCGATATTAAAAAAAAAAAAAAAAAAAAAAAAGAAGTATTCACAAATACTGAGTGGGCCTTTGCCTTGCCTTCCTCCTGCTTAGACTGAGTGCCTCACTGACTCTGTACTTCAGGTCTCTGCAGATAAGATGTGATTTAAGGGTTATTTATTTATTTATTTTTTTCAGAAAATGTGATGACTGTGTTGTCAGTCACCTACATTAAAATGTTTATGGAGGAAGTGTGCCAAACATACCTTCAGAGCATCTTTTCCTTCTCTAGGGCTCAACTTTCCCTCTTGGACAAAGAGGAGGTTGAGTTAAATTATCACTTTCTAGTAGATTTATTTCAAAACTATAGGTGTCTTTGGTGAGAGAAGTCTAAGAGATTTAAGGTTAAATGAGCCTTTATGGGAGTTGGGCGGTAGCGGGTTAAGCGCATGTGGCGCGAAGAGCAATTCCCGGCTAAAGATCCCAGTTCGAACCCCTGCTCCCCACCTGCACGGAAGTCACTTCACAGGCAGTGAAGCAGGTCTGCAGGTGTCTGTCTTTCTCTCCCCCTCTGTGTTTTCCCCTCCTCTCTCCATTTTTCTCTGTCCTATCCAACAACAATGACATCAATAACAACAGTAACTACAACAACAATAAAACTACAACAAGGGCAACAAAAGGGAAAATTAAAAAAAACATTTAAACAAAAAAAAAAAAAAGTAAAATAATGAACCTTCACAGAATCCTTTCCTGGGACCAGGTATGGCTCACCCAGTTGAGCACACATATTACCATGCACAGAAACCCAGGTTTACATCCCTGGTCCCCACCTACAGGGGGGAAGCTTCATGAGCTGTGAATTGATGTTGCAGGTGTCTCTCATTCTCTTCATTCTCTATACCACTTACCTCTCAGTTTCTCTACATCTCTATACAAAATAAATAAAAATAAAACATTAAAAATAATTTTCTTTTAAAACTCTTCATTGACTGACAGCTTCTAGGGCCTTAAATATGATAAAGAACATTTTAAGATTTTACAAACAGTGGTATGAAAAAAACATCACATTTCCCAAACTTCTTATTATTCAGTTTCCTTCCTTTTCCCAGACTATATCATAGGGGCAAATATTCTATTGATATGATTTCAAAGCAGCAAAAGGATAACTTTCTAAAGCCTCTCCAAACCAAGCCATGTAATTCTTCCTTCTCTGTATAATCCCCCTTTTAGTTAAAAACATAATGAATGTTAAACTCTACTGACAATGATAAGAAAGTCAAAACAAAAAGAAAACAAACGTGCTGTGTTAAGCCGAACTCTTCTTTAAATTTTGTATTTCAGAAACCATTATTTGATGTTGATCAAAATGTATCATGTATAGAGATTAAATTGTTAAGCTGTATACCTGAAATCTATATAATGTTAAAACAAATGTTAATTCAATAAAACTTTAAAAATAAAATGAGAAATGTCACAGAAAAAATGATCACTTTGAATAATAGTAGTGAGAATGAAGATGAGGCTATTAAGCATTTAGTTTACTACATACTGTATAAAGTGTTTAACTAGGGCAATGTATTTTAATTCTCACAGGAACCTTACTTGCGATTTATTATTTTTATTTCCTACTTACCAATGAAGGAACTGAGTCTTAAAGAGATTTGGTAGGTAGTGTAAAGCTACCTAATTAAGAAGATATAGAGGAAAAGGTTTTGATTCACTGCAAAGAATTTTAAATATCCAACTTATTAAGCCTCCTTATTTTTCATACCCAAATTCAGCAAACTTCCACAACAAACCAGAAATAAACTAATTGCAACGGTAATTGCCTTCCATCTGAAATTCTTGAGTTAGCATGAGGTCATGTTGAATCATCAGTCCCTTATGTATACTCAAAGTAGATAGATAGATAGATAGATAGATAGATATAACAACTAAGTGTTAAGAAATGATTTATTATGATTGGTGCTAAATTCCAATGTATATGAAATGCAGTCATATATGGAAACACATAAAAATAGTTACCTATTTATTTAAGTATATTCACACAAGAATCTGAAATATAGTTTCTAGTCTTCCTTTTAAAATATACTCATAGACTGGCTTTTGCAGTTTTCACCACACAGTTTTACAATACTGATACTGTACCTATATCATTTACTATACTATATCAACTAAGCAGAATGTGAAAGCAGGTAACAGAAAATTAATTATTTTTATATCCATCAACGTTTCCAAAGAAAACAGTAGTTTGTCTCCTTTGGCAGTGAAAACAGATGGTTGAAATTAGCATTGTGGATATTGTATATGTAGATATGCATGTATATATTTGTATGTAGCTCAAGGCCATCAATAGGCAGTTGCCATTTGAGGTGGACCAATGAATACCAATATAGTGTGCAATTTCACTGGGACAATTAGTATCTTTCATCATGTTTTTCTCACAAAAAACCAAATAGGCAAGAAAGAAATACAGCAGGCTAAAACTCTACAGTGTTACATACCAAGGTTAGAACAGTTACTGAGTTATTAGAGCCACAGTAGTTTATGTGTATGTGCTATTCACAGATTGAAGACTTTTTGCAGAATAACTAAGCTGCTAATAATTGACAACATGTAAACATGCATTCATATAAGTCTATAATTAATAATGTTTATACTGTAATAAGTACATCCATATATAACACCATTCAGTAAACAGATTTCTTTAAGGTTTGAGCTAAACCTGCTATTACAATTACAGACAAAAGAACCAGTAAACAATTTGACATTACACTTCTATACAAGCAAACTTCCATTGGAAAGGAAAAGAGGTCATTTCAGTGGGTGTCACTAAGTACACATCTATGTGCAACAAACTGACCCGTCATAGAGTACTTGAATAATATTAGGAAAATAGCATGACCCCAGCAATTTACTATAAGTACCAGCAAAATTGAGACACCACCATTTATGGTGACATCACATTCAAATCATCAGAGATGGATGTAAAAAGACCACAACTGTATTGGCAGTTTGTATTTGGACATCTCCAGTTAACCTAATTGTCAGGGACTGCATAAGTGGTGGGAAAAAGTACTGACAGTTTGAAGCATATGCATTTAATTTGAACAAATTGCTTTGTTAGTTTCTATCTAGTGCTCATATGGTTCTGAAAGACAAGGGAAATAGCAGTTCAATTGAGATTAGTTTGATTCTTTCGGCCAATACAAAATTCTTTATTTTATAAATTAAGTTCCTATAAGAGGAAGAAGATGGCTGCCAGCCGTAATCCAGCTGGTAACCCACGTAGAGAGATCTCATTACCAGAGTTTAGTGGAAAACTCTAAAATTGCAGCTCCCAAAGTCTGTGTTTCTGTGTGTTTTAAGTAGGATACCTTCTCAGTAATTCATGCATCCATTTGCTTAGATCAGAAACAGAATAATGAAGTGTGTAGGTACTCCACATCTCCATTGTCCATATAAAAATATGTTAATCTGTATTTTGTTAGACTAAGTAGAATATTCTTCAGTAAAATTCTCTTGGCTCAACATTAGGGCTGAAAAGAAATGATATAAAAGTTAAAGTAGGGATGATTTTAAATATCTTCCTGCTCCATTTTTTTCTTTTCTTTTTAGAAAATTGTTACTCCTTCAAGTATTCTTAAGTCTAATTAGAACATTTAATTGGCACAAAATTGAATTTCTTTCATTTACTTTTAAGGCCACATTTTCAGGTACTTTATGGGAAAAAAGAAGAAGAAGAAGAAGAAGAAGAAAAAAAAAGAATGACCAAAGGATTCAATTGCTAAATGTTCTGTTTGTTTGAGCAAACCTGCCAGCAGCCTAAAAGGAAAAATTTGTGCATGGACTATCAGGTGAGCCCTGAATACGATGGGAGCCAGATTCAGTTTCTGGAGGTAAAAACTTAAGTATATACAAACTGATCCTAAGAAGCACCAGGGAGTCTCTGTTTGCATACACTGACTTAAAATATTTTCATATTCTTCCAGATATACAATGGACATGGCTATGAGTGAAAACATAAATTCACTGCATCCTTAAAAATGTCCAAATTTTAACCATTTGGTCATTCTATCTATGGGATGCAAAATAGAGAACTAATATTTTCTTCCATTTGACTGTATGTTGTTTCTTTTTTGAGCAACTGTTTTTAATATCTGTATAAACAAGCTTAAAGTGTTGTTTGCAGGTGTCTAGTAACTGTTTGATTATTATAATAATGTGCCCTTGAGCATTAGAATATATTTACAGTAGTCACAATATAAATCATTTACTGTGGCTTTAAAAGAAACAGACAATTAGCTCCACCTAACAACAATGTAGGGTGGATGATCAAGTGAAGTCAATACAGAGATGTTATTATTAAGTAATAGGTGAAGTATGATTGGCATTATCATTATTGAGCTTACGTGATCATAGATCTATATTTTCATATTATTTTCTTCTTAAATATCACCACATTCATTTGGTGGCCTTCTGTTTAGTTAACATGATTGAAAGCCTATAGACTGAAATTCCAACAAATGGTTCAAATAAGAAAGTCAGGTTTACAAGATTGGCTTTTCCTTAAATGCACTTTGGTTTTGATTTATATCTACAGATATTAAACCTGGACAATCTAACCATATTCTCTGTACCATAAATAATTATGCACACTCATAGTGAAAGAGAAACCTTCAGATAAGAAATATATTCAGCTATCTAGGAAATAAAATATAAATAATAGTAATAATGCCCTCAAATGCCAAATTTGAAAGTTTCAAACTATGAGATTTATGAGTGTATACATATGTATAGTTATAGATATATACATTTAGATAGAAGTATACACATATATACATATGTACATACAATGGTATACATAAACACAAAACTCACAGCTTATACACATACTTCACATACATTCACATATTTCTGTGCAGCTTATTTTCTCTATCTGCCTCTCTTTTTCTCCTAACACAACAGTAGTGAAAACATCCTTCTTTGGGCCAACAAGATAACTCACCTAGAAAGTCATCTATTTTGTTATATGAGTGACCTAGACTTGATCCTCTAGATCCCAACGTATTTGTGAAAATTTTGGAGCTGTGGTCTCTGTCTTTTTCTATCTGAAAAATTCAGCCTGAAGTATTAAAGCCTTAGATATAACAATAATAAAAATGGATAACTGGGAGCAACCAAACATAGTTGGATTTCTGGCCCAACTTAAGCAAAAAACCACAATTATTTGAAAAGTTGAAAATAGCTGTGTGTGTGCACACACATACCCATTTTAGACCTGGAAAGTTTGTCTTATTAGTCTGTAAAAATCAAAGTAAGCAATTATAGATGGCATCCTTCTGACATGAAAGCTATCTTATCATTTTGGGTTTCATTGTACATGAGTATTCACCACACAGTGCTTGTGATGATAAGTATATTCCATGGTAGGCAAACCACTCCTCCAATTTTTTCCTTCTTTTATTTCTCAGTGAGATGCATGGCTACTGGAATGTCAAGTTTAAAATAATGACTTTCAGAAAGAAAGTCAGTTTGACATAGTCCTATCTAGACTTTTCTTAGAGTATATCAGAAACTGAGGAAAAGCAGAGAACAAACAGGGAGGCTATAAAATAAGATGGTTAAGCCATCAGCCTTTGGAAACTATTAAGCACAGTTGAAAATCTGACTCTGCCACTGTTGACCTATGTGCTACTTGCTATTTTTGAGCTTCATTAACTTAACCTTTTAGAAACACAATAATCTGAGGATTGGCCCAATAGATGACTTGGATGGTGCACATGCTTTGCCCTGTACCATTAACTGAATGGAGCACAAACAAATGAATACATGAGTGAGTGACTGAATTTCTATGGACTATAGGATTTTTGGACATTTATCACATAACTTGAATGTTGAAAACTAAGTTAAAAAAACAAATATCAAATTAGTTAGGATACAAATATGGTTTTGTGTACCTATAGGAATTGAATAATAAAGCTCAGTAGACAGTGATTTATCACATCTTTGAAAACAAAGGTGTGGGGATTATCCTCTGTGAGTCTGAAAACCATATTTTTCAAGATCTAGTCATCTATAGGGAGGGATGGTTCAACTCATAGAAACAAAGCACAGAAGCAGTTAAAGACAATGAAATAATTGGCCTGTTTTGAAGAACTCTTGTGTCTCCTTTCCTATTTCACATCCCTGTGAACCCTGTGAATGCAACAGGATTTCCATCAACTGAAAAGCACCCTTAATAGAGTCATTCCCTCTGAAAATGCTCCAAGAGTGCTTTACAATAAACATATATAGTTGTTATAAGGTTTATGCCTTTAATGAAGTATCATTTTCCTCAGGGCTTGGGAGATAGCATAGCGGTTATGCAAAAAGATTTTTAGGCCTGAGGCCCCAAAGGTTGCAGGTTCAATCCCAACACCACTATAAGCCAAAACTTAACAGTACTCTGATATAAATAAATACATAAATAAGCAATATAAAAATAAATATCAGTTTTTTTAGGCAGACAGAGCCTAAAGTAGAAGGCATAAACTTACAACCACATCTACTGCACCATTCCAGGAGCCCTATAGGATATATTTCTCCAAATCTCTGCATTAACAATTTTATAAAAGGACAACTGAGGGAGTCGGGCCGTAGCTCAGCGGGTTAAGCACAGGTGGTGCAAAGCGCAAGGACCGGCATAAGGATACAGGTTCGAGGCCCAGGCTCCCCACCTGCCAGAGAGCCGCTTCACAGGCAGTGAAGCAGGTCTGCAGTTGTCTATCTTTTTCTCCCCCTCTCTATCTTCCCCTCCTCTCTCCATTTCTCTGTGTCCTATCCAACAAATGACAACAACAATAACTATAACAACAATAAGAAACAACAAGGGCAATGAAAGGGAAAATAAATGAATATTTAAAAAAAAAAGAACAACTGAATCTATTTTCAAATAAGTCTTATGCAGATTTAAGGTGATATTAATTATTATTGTTCCACATTATTCTATTTCTTGACTGAGAGATCTCTCTATTCATAAGAATGTTTTGGAAAATCTGAACCAACCCATATTTTGTGGGTTCTCAAACTTACAAATGTTTTGGCTGGATATTTGTTGCATGTGTGTGTGGAGAGAAAGCTTTCTGTTCATTTTAGGATGTTAGCAGTATTCCTGGTCATTACCCATTGTATGCCAGCTATATTTCTCAGATCATGACAACTAAAAATGTCTTCCATGATTGCCAAAAGTTCCTGTTGGGTGAGAGTCACTGCCATAGATGCTTATCACCTACACAAATCAAAAGAACAGCCTGTGCTAATATTGCTTTGTCTGTCTCTCATATCTACGGAAAAACTGCTATCCTGATATCAACTAAGAACAGCTATAAGCAAAATAAATCCTAAGCATATTTTAGCTAACAAGGAATTCCTTTGTGTTAGCAAGATGCCACTAGTTACTATATAAACAAAAACGTGTTTGATTTTTTTTTTCTTACTTAGTTGTCTGTAGGGTCTTTCACATCAGGAAATCAACTTTGCTCAACATTCTCAAGGATTTACACCCATAGTAAAGAGAACTATTATCGTGAATTAAAAGCTGTTAAACTTTGTAGCCAAAGACTCTCTCTCTGGACTTGGAAAGCAAAAGCAGCACTTTGTGTATACTTTTTGACACAGGATCTATTTCTACATACTCACACAGATGTGAAATTATTAAACAACTAGTCCCCACTACTTTGTTCTGCTTCCTTCTGTGACTGAAGGAACTGATAACCACTAGCAGAGTTTGATGTTATGTTGATTTTTTGGTGTGTAAATATAGATAAATTAGCTAAAGGTAAATTCTAAGAATAAACTGAATAAACTTTTCTAAGTAAATTCCCAAATTACAGCAAGAATGAGAACCCAGGAACTAAACTTTTTTTCACTCAATGAACAATACAACTTGTTTTCAAATGAGGAATATTTTTAAAGATTAGGAAACTGGGGTAGTAGAATGATCCAACACAAGAATTAGAGAAGGAAAGCAAAATGAATTAAGGGCCAGGTGGCGGCATACCTAGGAGAGAACTCACATTACAGTGCACAAGGACGTGGGCTACAGTCCCGGATCCTCACCTGGGGGGGGGGATGGGGGCTTCATGAACAGTGGCACAATGATGCAACCCGTCTTTCACTCTCTATCTTTTCTTGTCCTCTCAATTTCTCTCTCATTTATCAAATACAAGAGATAGAAAGATGGATGGAAAGAAAGAAAGAAGGAAGGAAGGAAGGAAGGAAGGAAGGAAGGAAGGAAGGAAGGAAGGAAGGAAAGAAAGAAAGAAGGAACTATGAAAGAAAATGGCCTCTAGGAACAGTGGATTCATCATGCAAACATCCACCCTCAATGATAATTCTGGTGTCAATTAAAAACAAACAAACAAAAACTAGGGCCTGAGTAGTGATGTACCTGGTTGAGCGCACATGTTACAGTGCACAAGGACCTGGGTTCGAGCCTCTGGTCCCCACCTGCAGGGGGAAAGCTTTGCGAGTGGCGAAGCAGGGCTGCAGGTGTCTCTCCATCTTTCTCCCTTTCTACCTCCCCCTTCCTTCTCGATTTCTGGCTGTCTCCAATAAATAAATAAAGATAATTAAAAAAACCCTCATGGTTAAATAATTTTAAGTGATCACTCAGATTCATTAGTTTTGTTAATCACTCTTCACTTTCCATTGACAGTAGTTTTAAATATTAACTGATAAATATGACAAGCATGAATTTATGGCATTCATTCTCTATTCCCTCTAGAATGTGGGAACTTAGTACCTGTTCACCTATTGTTATTGTATGAAAAAGACTAGCTGTGCCATTATACTCTTCAATTTTCTTCCTATATGAATAATTCAGGTATGACCCTCTCTCCTAGTCATGGAGATTTTAAATTTACAGAAAGTCACATTATTACATATTAAATATGATCATTATTATGAGTTTACTCATTTCTTTGTTATCCCTTCTTGTTGTTTCTGGTTAATGTAAATGATTAGGATCTCTAACTGCCTGAGAGTGTCAGAGTACTTACTGTTTGAGTCAATTTAGACAAATTTTGCAGTTTAGCTTTTTATGGGTATAATATAGATAAGCTCATATGTGATTCTGTACCTATTGGGATAGTACTGGTATGTGCAGTTAATGAAATCACCTTTGCTATCTTGTATTTCATTAAATTATTTTTAAGCTCCTCTGAGACAAACTGCATAAAGACCTGAAAACAAATAACTCTCCTTAAGACAAGTAAATTTTTTGTATAGAGCATTATTAGGATATATCTCATTTTGAGATATGCACCCATCTAATAAGAAATAAAGTTACAATAATGCAGATTTTCAGTTTAGCAAAAAAAAAAGGGGGGGTGCAGGCACATACAAAATGGAGATGTGCTTATGATTGGCAGACAGATAAACAGGCAAAAAAAATCAAGAAACTCTAGTATAATATAGAATGTTCTTCTTTGGATATTTTACTCTGAAGATAATGAAAAAATGCATGTTTTGACCAATTTATAATGAAAAGTGCCACCAGGAAGCAAGAACAATATTGGCCTTTACATGGTTCCTAAAGGTTAGAATTCCTCAGTGTAAGGTCCATAGACCATCTCACTGAACTCACTTAGGATCATAGCTCCCAACTGTGTATTCCTTGTTCTCCCACTTGCAGTATCTGAATTAATTCTTTGAGGTTAGTGTGAAGGATTCTGCATTTTATAAGTATGATAAGTGGTTTTTGTGCATGCTGAACACTGAAAGACACTACTAAGAATTTTTCAAAGGAGATCACTAAAGAGGAAAAAAATCTCCATTTCAATATATATGGCAAAATGAGAAAACAGACATTTCAAACAAATGAGTTCTATGGTTACATCCCAACACTGTGATTATTAAAGTTAAAAACTCTTTTCTTTCAGCAGGGGTGTAGAACAATAACCATTTCATCTAAGGCCAGAATTATGAAGGCAATATAAATCAAACCCATTCTAGCAGGTTTCATTTGCTCTAATTTATCTGCAGATATTAATCATTGTACATTACTTTACAAATGACATCCAGCTCCATTCTAACTCAGAATACAGAATGCTCACTCTGATTATTCCCCTAGTGTGTTATTTTGAGAACATAAAAGAAAATATATAAATTGAAACAGTGGGCCGTCAAGATTGTAAGATGCCAACAATGCCAAGACATTAAAGAGAGAAATGACCCATGCTAAACCTATAACCTAGCATGTAAATTGGCAAAAAACATTTATCTCTTACAGAGTCACCAAGTGAGAAAAATAAGTCCATTCTTCCTTTGAAAATTGCTATGCCAAGTGGAAGTGATAAAAAATTCTTTCTAAAGGTTCACAGAAAGAGTGAAGATTCTAGTAAATTCTAGTAAAGATCATGCAGGAGAGCAAAGTTAGTTAAATTCCATGAGATCATGTCTAATGGTAGAAAATATCGGTACTCAAGTGTTATATACTGTAGTAAATAGAAAATTGGAAGGTTGAAATTTCAACAAAGGAAAATGTATGAAAATCAATGCTTGGTGTTTATTATGGCAGCTGGTGTCAAGAAATTGTGCAAAACACCAGATACACTTTCTTTTTATCTCACTGGAGCATTTTTTTTCTTCACACAAAGAATAATCAGAGAAAAAAATCTAAAGTTTAGAGAAGCAAAAGTAATTCAGAAGCAGAAGCAACAGCACTGGAGAAGACCTTGAGTGAACAACATTCATATATGTCCCTATGGATAAAGACACCTCTGAATCATATCAGGCCATTTCCAAGTTAGTCCCACTTTAATAATTGTGTTCCCCCAATATGAATTTGTAAGGGAAAGACAGAGCTATGGAGGAATAAAGAGCAAAGGGAGGACTTAGGGTTTGTGCATTGTTCCCCTTTTATTTTAATTTACCATACATGCGTTTCTAGTAAGATAACTGTGCCTACAATTACAAAGGATAACATCACTGCTTATTTTGGAAGCCACTTCACTTTGTTGCTTTATGGGAATATCTCAGTGCAACTTTTTTTTCTTAGTGGGGGAGGGAGAATGCACTACCACAATGATCTAAAAGTTTTCTGTTTACCTGTCTTCCCCTTCTCTATTGAGTGCACACCACTAACTTCTTAATAGTGGGTAGGAAAAAAATATCATAAATATCTTTCAGACTTCAGGAGATCCACCTACCTGTCAGAAATGGCCTCCCCATCCTCACTGGATATTAGCTTTGCAGGATTTCCCAGGAGGTAATAAGTCCTGGTTCTACACATATGATTGCTCGTTTATTTGACCTATCTGATTCTCTTAGCTTCTTCTTATCAGCAATTTATGACTTAGTCATAGTCAGTGTTAAAGAAGTAGGTCACATAGATTTTTCTGTATGGAACTGAACTAAATTTTATATTATTTTCAGTTCAATGAAAAAAGTCTAATTCACAGTAACTATATGGGCCATTAGAACATTTAATCTTGTAACTCGCTTATCCAGAAACCATTTCCAGTGTTTAGGCCACATAGACTTCATTTGATAACTCCATTCACATTAGAACTGAAGATTTCCATTTTGTCAGTACTTCTTCAAAGCTGCTCACTGGTTAAACCTATATTTATTTCTATGAAAACAAATACCATGTTGTCTTAGTTATTCAGACAGTTTCGGTTAGCTGTTAGTCTAGATCTGACCAAGATGAAAAAAAAAAAAGGTGCTGATTTCCCAACATTAATTTGGTTACTGAGGCCATAAAGAGTAGCTTAACAGAAAAAATATATAATGACAGGTCATGAGCAGAAAAAATACTATTATGAACAGTTTGTTTGCAGTGTTTAATTTACAGCTTGAACTATGCAGAAGTAGTGGATGGACTCCCATCTTACTAGGTCTACAGTTCTTATTAGTATATCTCTATATTGATGCCACTACAGTTAGATTTGGAACAAAAGGAGTTGCGTCCTTTATTTACACCCAAATCTTTGAAAATACTTGCAGTAGAATTAGAAATCATTTGACCAGACTGAGTGGTGGTGCACCGGGTTGAGCACACATGTTATAACGCTTGAGGACTGGGGTTCCAGCCCATGGTCTCCACTTGCAGGGAGAAAGCTTTGCAAGTGGTGAAGCAATGATTCAGGTGTCTCTCTTTCTCCTCTCTCTCTCCCCCTTTCCTCTTGATTTCTGGCTGCCTCTACCCAGTAAGTAAATAAAGACAATAATAATAAATAAACTTAAAAAAATCACTTGACCATTTTAAGATTTGGAATAATCTTAACAAATCCAACTAATATATTCTTAAACTTCCTTGCTTCTTTGCAGGACCTTCTCTTATTAGGATGATGACATTTTAGTATGTAATTAAGAAATATTTAAAATAATGTAATGATGATTTGTTGTTAGGCTTTACAAAGTTATACCATACTTATGATCAAGTATATACTGATGTATTAATGCATAAAACAAACACTTGTGTTCATAAATCATAACTTCTTTTGATGACTCTACAAATGATCTTTTTCACTTAAGTAAAACTTTAAACTTCATTAGTATCGTCAGAATAAGAAAACACTGGCTGAGTCTGTCACTAAGAATGAAGGGAAGAATTACAAAAATTCAGAAAGATATCTAGATACTAATATACATTAATAATAAAAATCGAGACACAACAACTTACATAACAAATATGCATCAATGAAAGATTTCCAAAAGAACCAATCTGTCATTGTGTTTTCCCTCCTACAAACGTCATTCAGTTGCCTTTATTACCTGTGATGCATATACACATACACACACATAACAGAAAAAATTAGGGATGCTTGGCACACATCAACTGATAAATTATTTTGTTCAGTTCTCACTGAAATGCATAAGGGATGCTCAAAGTAAAAACTGACCTTTTAGTCTTCATTTACCACAAATCTACAAAAGAGTTATTGGTACATTGATAGAATACAGAGTTACATGTATGAATGGATATTTAACAGGTTTTTTTTTTTTGGCAGTGTCTATACAAGTCAAGGATATAATCAGTAAAATTAGGTTAAAAAGCCACAATCTTAGTCTTGGAGCTCTAGTTATTTAGTTGGGTTGTTCACAGACATCACAGATAAAATAGTCAAATCCTAATATGGACACAGCCAAATCCCAGTATCACAAAGGCAAACAAAAATTGCTATAAGAAAGTAAGAATATACAACTGTAGTTTTTAAAAAGTTATGACAACTTTTGAGGAAGTGTGTGGAATATAGTTCTCTCTTAAACAAGTATAAGTTTGGACGCTTATTCAAGTACTGTGTGTGGTTCTTAGTTCACAACTACACACAAATGCCTAGAACTTAGTGTACATTGTGTGGAAAGGCCATACCCTTAAGGGCACAAAGAACTATGAATATTTTGAGGGAAGGAAAATAATTAAACTCCAGACAGAGAAGACCAAGTGTGGGGACATTTAGTAGTAACTTGTGAATATTAATGCTTGTTTTTAATACAAACAATGTTTGTCTCACTCTTCTCACCCTCTTCCAGTGCAAAAAAAAAGAGTAATGCAGTAAAAATGCAGCTAGGAAGGTGGTGATTTCAAAACAAAGAAGCTGATTTGTTGATGATGTGGGCTATTTAATGTTACCAAGTGGTGCTGAGAGGGGTTGGAAATTTTTCCAATGGGCATTTTAAGAAAAGAGCAAAGGCTCTCAGCTCATCTGTCGGAAGTGCTCTAGGAGGGTGCTGCCAGAGCAGGAACATTCCTGTTAGGAGATCTGGGTCCCAATGATGTGCTCTGCGTGTATGTATATACTTCATTGTGCTTGTGTTGCACAAATACTCATGCATACAGATATAAACTGGCACATAATAGATTTGAGTGAAAATTTATAGAAATCTGCCATTTCCCCCTTACTCAATAAACAAAGGGGACATTAAAAAAAAAATCCAAACCTGTGCCATTGGGCCAGATTTCTTTCTACCATATTCTTGTTCAAAGGAGGGAGGTAGAAAATGAGAGAAAAATCCAGTTTGGGATAAATGGTTCCCAAGGTCTTACCTACTCTTATGTAGCTGTCTCTCATATATAAGATCTCAGCAAATGGGACCAAGTGAACAAACAAACAGCAACAAAAAAGATTTTCTTATACTTCCACATCTGGAAATCTACCCTGTGGATTTACATGTTAAGGTGAACTAGGTAAATAGGCAGTAGTAGATCAAATGGGCTAATGTGTTCTAGCAAATGTGGACTGCTATTTTTCTTTTCAAATGTAATTTCTTTGAGGAGGTTTACTTCAGAATGGTGACATGATTTGTTTCTCCTCCCACCCACCCCCCACCCTCCTCCCCTATAGATGATACTTCCGTAAAAGTTCAGATTGCCAAGGATGTTTTCTCTCAGGAAACCGATCTGGAATTTTGATCTTGAGGAAATCCTGGATACATTTCTCCAGCTCTTCCTCAATAGAAAGCTTTTCCTTAACAGCTTTTTTTTTGCTGCTCATGTTCGACTCCCTGGAGCCTGAAGTCAGAGTCCGGAGCAGATCACTTTTTCTCCGCATTTCTGACTGTTGGATCAGCTGCACTGGGCCCTTCTTGACAGGACGGTCCAGAGTCTGGATATTGGTTTGGCGTGTCACAGGCCCACAGATGACTGTCTCCTGGGGAGAGCTTGCCTCAGACTGGCTGTCACAGCTGGAGGTGGAGAGGTCATTGCAAGATGTGCCACTCTCCCCTTCCTTGTCACCCTTGCCATTCTTGCAGCAGCAGTCACAGTGGGATGATGACCACCTAGAAGGCTCACCTGCAAGGGAAGCACAGAATCCCAGAGATTAATAGTAGGCAACTGACTCCTGATTATCAGCATAGTAACTGAAAACAACACACACACTCACATGCACACACACACACACACACACACACACACACATCCACAAGCATCCACACGCACAAGCATAAGCACACACACTTGTGTGCGCTTGGAAGAAATGATCTGGCTACAGAGACTGCAATAGAACAACTTAGAAATTAAGTCCAATTGAGGAGAAGAAGCTAAAGTTAAAAATAACATGCTGAACAAAAGGAAACACAATATGATACCTAAGCTTCTGGGGCTTAGATAACTCTGGCTAAGGATACTCAGTTATTGCACTCACTAACCTTGTTACTTAGTCAGATGCCTAATAGTTTCAAAAGCTATGAGTTCCTTCTATGTGAAATGAGGAGAGTGGCAAGAAAAATTTTACATGTCAAGTGAAATTACTAATACAAGCATATAGCACACAGTAAGTCTCCATCAGTCCTATCAGATTTTACCAGTGGATGATGTTAAACCCTAATCCAAAACTCTATTTGATAGTAGTCAGATATAATGGGCTTGGAGGGCCTTTGAGACTGAATTGATAGCTGTTAGTCAGGGAGAGCTGACTTTGTGACAGTTTCCATGTAAACTTTTGCATTTATCTCATTGAATCCTCATAGGACTTTGACAAACTCAATAACTCTACTTTCAATTTCTACAGCAGGAAACTAAAGCCCAATGAGTTTAATAACATTTCTCAGCTCACATTATTTGGAAGTCACAGAACTGGAATATAGATGCATACCTCCCAAATGCCGTGACCAATGCAATTAACTAGTTTCCTTCAATTTTCCAATCCTTCAAATTACTTTTTCTCCTTCAAAACAGTAAGGTTTAACTTTGCTTTGAAGTCCTTATTCACCTCTCTGCAGAAATATTGTCAGTTTTCCCTTGAATTATGTTTTTATTCTATAAGAGCACAAAATTATTGTTATGTACTCTTATTGCACATATCACATTCTACTGTAATTGTTTCTTTACCTCATGCAGCTCAGCTACTATGTACCATGAGTCCCCTGAGGTGGGCACAGGCAAGTATCCATTGTTGTAATCCCAGTAAATAGCTCAGAGCACAGTGTAAAAATTCAATAAAAGACTGCATCCTAAGAATAATGTTAAAGCATGTGGATCTAGCTATACATGAAGCTAGTCCTGTCAGTGGGATTTTTGTTAAATGATTATATAAAGGTAAATTTTATTTACACCTGTGTGAGTCTTTCTCTCCCTACTCTGTAGTGTTAACTCAAAGCACTACATTCCAATATTTGGTGGCAGAATCTTTTTTCAGATACATAGTTGGGTAGCTCCTTGAACTAGAAAATCCAGAATTAGGATATGAACTTCTGGAGGCTGGGCTACAGAACAGCAGCAGCTGTGTTTCTCTCCTCTCCTCTCCTCTCCTCTCCCAGATCAACTAGTAATACCAAAGGAGACCATCTGAGCCACAGCAAGACAGGACTAGAATGACTTCAGGAACCCACCAAATCACCGGTGAGTGCAAACACATGTGGTTCATGGACAGAGAGGAGCCTAGGAAGAGATTGTGTGGCTGGTAACAGTCCAGCGGTTTTCCAGTTGAGACACTACCTCCAGTCTGTTTCATCAACAAGAAGGATGAAGGGAGGAGAGGACTCCCCTCGGAATCACCAGGTGCAGCTATGAGTGTCCATTGCTACTGCCCTCTGAATCTGGAGCAGCTAGGGGAGGCCCTGTGCTGACAACAGGGGACAGAGAACTAATGAGGAAACTCAGAAGATCTATACCTTGGTGGCCTAGTGATGGGTCTGTGAGAGTCTCTTTGCATTACCATTGGAATATCTCTGCCACACCCTGCTTTATCTCTTGGTCAGGAGTCAGTGATTGAGCTAAGAAGCCTACTTATAGTTTAAAAGCCCTCAGGTTCCTATAGCTGACAGGGAAGAAAAAGAACAAAAGAGGCTTTTACCACTGAGCTCCAACTCAGGGATTAAAATACTATTGAAACAACCGTCAATTTCCACAACTGTGAACCCTTCAATTACCTTACCTAGACACAAGTCATTCCAGGCAAAAGTGATCAGTAATTTGAAAAGTACTGAGAGAGGAACCTCATAACATACTATATACAATGGTTAAACCAACAAGAAGAAATATTGGCGAAATGAACTAGGACAAGAGTCCAGCTAAAAGCCCTTACCCCCAAAGGTTGAAGCACAAAATAATGAGGTCAACATCCAAATACTAGTTAAAGAAATAATCACATGAGTGAGTAAAGAATTTGAAAGAGTTGTCATCAGAAATACAGAAACAACAAGTGACACTCTACAAGAAAACACTAATTATCTCAAGGTGATTAGAGAGCTTAAAGATGAAATAGCTTAGCTAAGAACACAACTAGCTGAACAAGCTAAAATAGTATCAGAAAAGGGTAAAAAAATAGATAAACTCCAGAAAAGAGTACAGGGGAGAGAGAATAGAATAAATGAGGCTGAAAACAGAACTAGCAAGATCAAGGACAAATTAGAGACAACTAAAAAAGAAGTAAGAGATATCAAAAAGAGATTAAGAGATATTGAAAATAACAACAGAAGCAAGTGGGATGACTTCAAAAGAAATAATATACACATTATTGGCTTACCAGAGGAAGAAAGAGAGGGAGGGGAAGAAAGCATTCTTCAGGATATAATAGCTGAGAACTTCTCTAGTCTAGACAACATCAAAGACATAAAGGTTCAAGAAGCCCAGAGGGTGCCAAAGAGAATTAACTCAGGCTTAAAGACACCAAGACACAACATATTTAGAATAAAAAGGAATAAGGATAAGAAAGGATTCTGAAGGATGCAAGAGAAAAACAGAGTCAACTACAGAGGAAAACCCATAAGATTAGCAGGAGACTTCTCCACACAAATACTACAGGCCAATAGAGAATGGCAAGATATCTATCAAGTTGCTCAATGAGAAAGACTTTCAACCAAGAATACTGAATCCTGCTAGACTGTCAATCAGACTAGATGTGGGCATACAAACCTCCTCAGACAAGCAACAGTTGAAGGAATCAACTATCATCAAGCCTGCCATGAAAGAAGTTCTGAAAAGTCTCCTATAAACAGTCAGACCACCATAAATATGCCATCTATCAGAACACTCTCAAAATCTACAGGAATAGCATTAAAATATTTTCAGTTTTTAATATCAATAAATATTAATGGCCTGAATTCATGTATTAAAAGGCATAGAATAGGAAGATGGATCAGAAAACACAACCCAGTAATATGCTGTCTGCAGGAAACCCACCTAACTCAACAAGAAAAACACAGACTCAAAGTGAAAGGATGGAAAACTATCATATAAATCAATGACCCACAAAAAAGTTCAGGAACAGCTATTCTCATATCTGACACAATAGACTTTAAAATAAATAATATTTAAAAAGATAGGGATTGGCAAATTAATGCTCAGTGGATCAGTCAATCAAGAGGACTTAACTATTAACATGTATGCACCCAATGTGAAGCCATCTAAATACATCAAACATCTACTGAAAGAGCTATAGCAATATATTAACAGAAACACAGTCATAGTAGGAAACTTTAACACCCACTCTCTCAACTTGACAGATAATCCAGGCAGAAAATCAATAAAGACATAAGGGAGCTAAATGAGAAGAGAGATAAACTAGAACTATTGGACATTTTCAGAGTCATTCACCCCAAAAAACTAGAATACACATTCTACTCAAGTCCACATGGGTCATTCTCAAGGATAGAACATATGTTAGGCCACAAAGAAAGGATCAGCAGATTCAAGAGCATTGAAATCATCGCAAGCATCTTCTCAGATCACAGTGGAATTAAACTAACACGTAATAATCAACAAAAGATTAGTAATAGTCCCCAAATGTGGAAGCTCAACAGTACACTACTTAACAACTACTGGGTCAAAGAGGAAATAAAGAAATCAAAATGTTTTGAGACTTCAATGAAAATGAAGACACAAGCTATCAAAATATTTGGGACACAGGCTAAGGCGGTACTGAGAGGGAAGTTCATAGCCTTATAAGCACACATTAGGAAACAAGAAAAAGCACAAATAAACAGCCTGATTGCACATCTTAAAGACCTGAAGAAGAACAAAGGAACCCTAAAGCAACCAGAAGGACAGAAATCACTAAAGTTAGGGTAGAAATAATAACATTGAAGATAATAAACCATACAGAAGATCAACAAAAATGAATGTTGGTTCTTCAAAAGAGTGTACAAAATTGATCAACCTTTAGCCAGACTCACAAAACAAAAAAGGGAGAAGACCCATATAAATTGGGTCATAAATGAAAGAGGATATATCACAATCGATACCACAGAAATTCAACATATCATGCGAGGCTTCTAAGAACAACTATATGCCACCAAGCTAGAGAACCTGGAAATAACTGACAATTTCCTAGATACCTACAAACTTCCAAAATTAAATGAAGAGGAACTAGGTAACATCAACATGCCCATCATAGCTAATGAAATTGAACCAGTTATCAAAAACCTTCCCAAGAATAAAAGTTCTAGACCAGATGGTTTTACAAATGAATCTACAAAACCTTCACAAAAGATCTAATACCTCTACTTTAAAAAGTCTTCCAGAAAATTGAAGACACTGGAATACTCCCTTCCAGCTTCTATGAAGCCAGCATCACTTTGATACCAAAATCAGACAGGGACACAACCAAAACAGGAAACTACAGACCAATATCTCTGATGAACATAGATGCTAAATTACTGAACTAAATTCTAACCAACCGGATGTAGCAGTATATTAAAAAGATTGTTCATCATGACCAAGTGGGGTTTATCCCAGGGATACAAGGTTGGTTTAATATATGAAAATCAATCAATGTGATCGACCACATCATCAAAAGCAAGACCAACAATAACAACCACAACAAGGGCAACAGAATGGGAAAAATAGCCTCCAGGAGCAGTGGATTCATACTGCTGGCACCGAGCCCTAGCAATAACGCTGGAAGCAAAAGAGAAAAAGAAAGAAAAGAAAAGAAAGAAAGAAAATGTTTAGAGTGTAGCAACTAATGAATGAAAATATCAACCACAGAAAATGACACTTTCTGCTAGCATGGGTTCTGAGGGGACCATTTTCTTTAGAAGGCAGAAGCTGTTAGTACTTCTAAACCTGACCTCCCTATCTAACATGACTTGATGTGAAAAAATCATTCCAATGAATTGGTCCAAGAAAAATAATCATATCCACAGCTGATCCAGGTTTACTATTTTTGAGAAAATATAAAGTTTGAACTTAAAAGAGGAAACAAAAAAAAAAAGACAAGGAGAAGAACAAGTAATATATGGTGGGCTATGTCTATTATGTCAAAAAAAAAAAAGCTTTTGATTATTTGATTTGTCCAAGAATTACCCTCCCCATGAAAAATCTTTCCATTCTATGAACTAGGAAGAGAAACATAAGGCTTCTCTTTTTTTCCCTTTAAATTGATGTTACTTTAACAACACAAACACCATTACATGAGGGACCCCTGTGTATTCATGTGGAAAACTGCACACTGCTATCCACTTTGTATCCAAGCTGAGAACCTGGAACAGATGCTACTCTTTCCTCCCTGAACCTGCTGGGATGATCATGGATTTAAATGTCAGCATGTATTCTTCAGCTTCTGGCAAACTGAAGTATTGTTCTACACTTATTTTAGGCACTGTCACTATTATAGGGAAATTGCACAACTTAATTTTAGTGGAGCCTATTATACTACCACATGTTTCAATATTTTATGAGAACATTTGAATGTTTTATATTTTTTGGCAAGATAATTCATAAGATGGCCTCTGAAGTCTATATATTATATTGAAATCAGAGAAGATGGGATGAATACAATACACCCAGAAATACTGTATGAAAACTCAATGTAAAATTTGGAAAACAATCAAATATGAGATAGTAACCAGCTCTTCCTACCAAATTCTCAATCTCTCTCTCTCTCTCTCTCTCTCTCTCTCTCTCTCTCTCTCTCTTTCTATTGTCTATATGATTATACCCTTTCTAAGAACTGGACCATAACAAAGGCTATAAATCAGAACAAAAATGCATGTGGGCCTTTTACCCTGAGAGTCATACAAACATCTTGATCTATCCTGAACACAGAAAAAAGGACCTATGAAAGGTCAAACCTGTAACTCAAGGTATTCTTGAATCTCTCCATTTAACACAAAGAATGATTTTATGAGTACCTAAGTATTTCACATTTGCCTTTTATGAGCACCTGAGTATTTCATATTTTTGCTCCAAATTGCTGAGGTTTCAATACGTTAGAATAATTATCTCCATTTGAGGAGAAAATTAGTTACAATTGATTATCCAGAGGTGAGAAGAAAACAATTTCATTTCAAGAAAAGCTTGATTTATTGATAATAAAAAGCAAAAATAAATCAATTGAATTTTTGAGGAATTATTAACCAGTTATTGTTCAAAACCCCAAGAATTCTACCTTATTTTAAAGTAAATATTTACTGAAATTGTTGGAAATTATATCACTTTTTGGTGCATGGGGGCATTAGGATGATTTGGTAAATGTTTGATGAATGAATGAATGAATGAATGAATGAATGAATGAATGAATGAAGCATGTGTGCATGTTGAGTGCTCACAGATCACAGAGCAAATGCAAGCTTCAGAGTCAGGCACCACATTTGCCAGCTTGAATAAATTATTTCTTCATCACTAAGGCTTTTTTTTCTCTCATTTGAAATACAAGGCTAATAATAGCATCTCCATCATAGGAGTTTTAGGAAAATTAAACAAGATTCCAGAGGTTGACTAGAGCATCAGAATGGAAAGGAAACTAATGCTGTGACTAGACTTTTTCAGGAAGATGTATATTGAGTGCTCAGTGACATGTGATTCTGACATGGGAATCAAGAGTAACGTCAGTGTCTGACACAGTGTGTGACCAGGGAATAATTTTGCAAGGAAGGCTTCTTTATAGTAAAGTCCTTGGAATTTTACAAGTGGATGAGTTTTTAGGATACATTTTTACTTTAAGACACACAAATAAGTCTAAACCCAGAAGAGGTTAGAGCTTTAGTTCAGACTAATTGGAGAGGAGGAGAAAACCCAATAGCTCCAGGTCTTTAAAACCCAAATCTTCAACCACTTTAAAACTTGGAAAGATTGAAGATCAATCAAGCAAACTATGATATTAGACTTAGGCTCTTTCTACAGCACCCCTAATTGTGAAAGTCTACTGAAAGAGAAGAAATAAAAGAGGAAAAACTAGAGAATATTTCTCCCCTATGAAAAATTCAAATCAAGCTGAGTGAAACATGACTTAGCAAACTCACAAAGTGCTTATGCATTTTTAAAAGAGGCAGTTCTGCAATCTACCCACACTTCAAACTCTCCACCTGCTAATGGTTGTGAACACAATGCACATCATTTACAGCAACATCTGGGAAAACTGCTTTCCCCATCTTTTCTGTCAATGATGTAGGAGCCTGCCAGTCTGGGAGCTAGGTGGCCAGATTTAATTTATTGAGGTTGCTGAAAGACTTTCTTAGTATCCCAGCTGAAAAGTCAATAGTAGTCAAATTGATGTTTTTATAATTCTTCTAACCTTGGAAAAGATATTGCATAGTGTAGATTGGGAATAGGCAGACTGCAAACTTCTGAGAAAAATGCATCTTCAAGCATGGCAATCATTACTTCTTGTCTGTGATTGACCCTTTATACTCATGAACATTTTATTTTCCATAGATCTAACTGAGACTTCTCATAAAGGGTGCAGGGTGTGGAGTGGGTTTGGAAAAGAGTAGACATTTAAACCATCCACATATCAGTCAGGACCAGCCAGAAAAACAAACTCCACCAGTTATCTCCATATGGCAAATATAAGAAACTGGTTAAACAGATAATGATGGGGCAAATAAACAAAAAAGGTAACATTAAAGGAACAAAGACAGGAATTACAGAAGACAGCTGCCAACTTTAGGGCTGGGGACACAAACAAAAGAGGATGGCATCATTAGAATTTAGAAACTTGCAAGAGGGGCGTAGTGGGTACACCTGGTTGAGCACACATGTTACAATGCACATGGACCCAGGTTTGAGCCTGTTTTTGAGCCTCCCCACCTGCAGAGGTAAAGCTTTGTAAGTGGTGAAGCAGTGCTGCAGGCCTCTCTGCCTCTCTATTTCCCCCTCCCCTCAATTTCTGTCTCTACCCAATAAATAAAGATAATAATAATAATAATAGTAATAATAATAATAATAATAATGAAGTTTGCAAGAGGCAACCTGTGGAAGTTGGGCATGGAAATTTAAGAAAGACATATTGCATGTTGGTCCTGTTATCTCTGATGAAGTCTGACTCTGGGTATTACAGAAAAAGCAAAGAAGCAAGATTGGAACTGTGACCAGAGCAGCCAATTCTGGGGTAAATAAAAGTTAGGTTGATTAGAAAAGGGGCAAGATGAGGAGCTCTTTCTCTCCTCCCAGTTTTCTTCTAGCACCCCTGTGAACAGAATTTAGCAAGGAAGTCAGCTACAATAATAAGAACTGTATTTAGCTGGATTCCAATCCCAGCATCACATGGCAGATAATAGAGAGGTGAGTTCCACACTAGGATAAATAAAGAAACTAAATAAACAGCTAACGGGACCAGAAGATAGCTCACCAACTAGGGTACACACCTTGCCATACATGAAGCCCCAAGTTAGAAACCAGGCATCATATAGGGGCACCACAACAATTGGAGTGGCTTCATGGATGGTTGGACGATACTGTGGTATCTCTCTCTCCCAATTCCTCTAGCTGTCTTCATCTTTCTGTCTGGGTAGGAAAAGAATGAAAATAAATATATAGACCTGAGAGCAGCGAAATTATCTATGTGCTAACCTCTAGTCATACATACACACACTTAAAAAAAGAAAAGAAAAATACAATTTTTTTATTGATCTGCTGAAACATGCATTGGCATGGAAAAGTTAGGAAGCAGAAAGAAAAGAAAATCATGACTCAATTCATTTCCTCCTTGTAGCCTTTTCTTTTCTTTTAGTGCCCGAGAATTTTGCATTTATTCTTTTCTCCAGCAGCAACTTTTAGCCATTTAGTCTTTAAGAGCTCAACATAAACATCACTTTCTCAGCTGCCATACCTATCTATCCTCAATCCAATTTTAGCTGATTCCAACCTCCAACCTGTTTCATTCACAAAACCACAATGCATACTTGTAGATGTGTTTCTAGATTTGTTTTCCACACTAGACTGCAAGGCCTCTGTCTGTTTCCTGCTGAAATATAATATATGTTCCATGGCATACACATGCCAGGGTTCCAGGCAGGTAGAAAATGACCAGGAAATATGTATGTGATAAATTAATGGAGGAGAAAATGGGTAAAATGTATAGAATATAGTGTTTTTAGAGTATGTATGAGAAACAGTAAACCTTACAGATATACACGAATGAAAATATATGACATGTAAATGTCATTATAATGGAAAACATACAGTCATATCATTAGGCATTTACTCTGATTATAACAAAAACATGCTCAATGACAGGATGATGGCAAAATCTGGAGGTCTAGCAGAATTGCAAAACTATATGTATGCACATATATTTTTATGTATATGTAATTGATAATAATAATCTGTTGTTAATATAAGAAAATACTCATAAATTATACACATGAAAATAATGTAATGTTATACTAATATAAAGAAAAAATCTTACATAAAATTACATATCTTATGTAAAACATATAGCTTAAGTAAAAATGAACTTTCTTGTTTAACTTATGGACCTCTACTCATAATTTTCCAATTTAATGATGCTCAGATATAAACTTCCAACTTAGCTTTTTTTTTTTTACCTGATGGATATCTCACTAAATAAAGCAATTCAATGATTTGCATAAAATATGTAATTGAAACTTTTGTTTTCTGTCAACATCCTTGCTCTTCCATGTAGTACTCAGTAGAACAGTTATTTCACTTTACAGTTCTTTTCACTCTATATACTTTCCTTCCTTCCCTTCTTTCTGCTTCCATGCTGTATTTTCTGCTTTCCACTTTGAGCATACATTTGCTAAAATCCTACTCAATTAGTCTTGCCCCCAAGGCCCTTATTTGTCTATTTATAGGTAAGGTCCATCCTGATCCCTTCTCCAGCAAAGTTTGCTTCATCCTAGTCCTTTTTAATTTTTCATAAACATGACCAAACAAAGAGTCCTCTAACATTTCCTCTTAATTCCTATCTGTGAATCTTTTGTTGTTATAAAATTAACAAGGGATTTGATTATACCCCTTTTCAACCTTCTTTTTGTTTAAGAAACTACTCCTTCCCTATTGTTAGTTGTCCTGAAAAAGGAGGAAATATAGTCCATATTTGAATTGCTCACTTCCCAACCATCATGAGTGACTCAGGCATAGGAGAATGACTCAACTGAATCAATCAGAATCCTCATTGTTATACTGGAACTCAATAGTAATAGATCTGAAATTTCAGAAGATGCCAAAGTAGCATAATTTGAGTTCAATGGTGATCTTCCCTACTAGCTGGAGAAGACAAACATGCCAAAAAACAAAAAAAAATCAAGTGAAATAGACTGAGGTAAGAAAAGAGAGGAAAACTGAGAAATGTGAACAGGAGTAGATGGCATAATGGTTATGCAAAAAGACTCTTATTCCTGAGCCTCCAAAGTCTCAGGTTCATGGTGAATTCTCCTTCTTTACCCCATCTTGGATGAAGCTCAAAATTATCATGTTAAGTGAGATAAGTCAGAAACAGAAGAATGAATATGGAATGATCTCATTCATAGGCAGAAGTTGAAAAATAAGATCAGAAGGGAAAACTCTAAGCAGAATTTGGACTGGACTTGATGTATTGCATCAAAGTAAAAGACTCTGGGGTGGGGGTGAGTGGGTTCAGGTCCTCCTGAACATGGTGAAGCATGATGTCAAAGGAGGATCTAGTAGGGGGGGTGTATTGTTACATGGAAATGTTATGCATGTACAAACTATTGTATTTTACAGTTGACTGTAAATCATTAATCCCCCAATAAAGAAATTAAAAAATAAATACATCATATTACAAAAAAGAAAAGAGAGAGAACTACAACTAGCAGAATTTGTATTTACTATAAATTATAATGATATCATCTTCTCCTCCATCTTCCCATTCCCTCATCCATCGCCTTTTCTCTTTTTCTCTTCTCTTTTCTTTTCTTTTTATCCTATGAGAAATTTCAGTTCCTTTCCTTTAATGGTGTGGAAAACACTGGATATGACTGAAGGTTAAGTGTCATTGGCACTCTTCCTTCTGTGCAAGGTATCTTACAACCCTTATATTTCTTCATTTATATTATAGTTGTACTGGTATCAGTCAGCAGTGTTTTAAATGTACACTTATTTGACAAAAGAACAAAGCTTGATGTCCGTTAGTTGAGATGTATTTGTTAACACTGATTAATGAATACTCAACAACCAATGAATATGTGATATCTCCTCAATGAATAACAAGTGTAAACATACTTTGGGTTAGCTAAATGGCTCATCTGGATAATTTACTGCTTTTCTATGTGCATGACCCAGGTTTGAGCCCCAACCCCACTACATTAAAAGACATTTCAGTGCAGTGATCTCACCTTGCCCTCCTTCTCTGTCTATATATTCATACTAGCTAAAACCTGGAAGCAACCCAGGTGCCCAACAACAGATGAGTGGCTGAGAAAGCTGTAGTATATATACACAATGGAATACTATGCAGCTATCAAGAACAATGAACCCACCTTCTCTGATCCATCTTGGACAGAGCTAGAAGGAATTATGTTAAGTGAACTAAGTCAGAAAGATAAAGATGAGTATGGGATGATCCCACTCATCAACAGAAGTTGAGTAAGAAGATCTGAAAGGGAAACTAAAAGCAGGACCTGATCAAATTGTAAGTAGGGCACCAAAGTAAAAACCCTGTGGTGAGGGGTAGACATGCATCTTCCTGGGCCAGTAGGGGGTGAGAGTGGGTGGGAGGGATGGGTCACAGTCTTTTGGTGGTGGGAATGGTGTTTATGTACACTCCTAGCAAAATGTAGACATATAAATCAGTAGTTAATTAATATGAGGGGGAAAATCAGTTGTATGTCTCAAAGTTTCTCAAAACACAAACTGAATCTTTTTAATATATAGGCTGTGTATTTGATATGCAGACTCTCTCAAAAGCCTAGACCAAGTAGATTAGAAACATCCAATAGCACAGCTATATACAAGATACTGGATACTGTACAGAAAACCATAACAAAAGGACTTTTCAAAGTTAACCCAATTACCAAATAATGTGATGATAACATTAACTATCGATTGTCTTTTTGAACCCTAAGACAGCAGGAACCTCACATCTCCACTATAGAGCCCCTACTTCCCCCAGTCCTGGAACCCTTGGATAGGGCCCACTTTCCCGTATGCGTCTCCCAATCCAAACCAAATAATATTGCATCAGCCGATCACAACCTAACCAACGCAATGATTGCCACCTCAACATGCTTCACCTCAGACTGCGTCCAGAGACTTCACATGTGGAATGACAACCCTTCGGCTTCATTACTCAGGTGAGACCTTTCCTTTTATAGTACACGCTAATTTCATCTCAGGTAGTTCACTTTCTAACAAAGTCCCATAACCTAGATATACACCAGTTTCTGTGAGAGAAAGCTTATGTTCACACGTATCCATAAACTACTGCAAAATATATACCGGAAAGCAGAAGTACATTAGAGTTTGCAGTGAGTACCTCCCTAACACTTCCTCTCCACTATTCCAAGCTTGGGATCCATGATTGCTCAACAAATTGTTTGGCTTCGTATGTTAACTCTCTTTTCAATCACCAGGTTCCAGATGCCACCAGGATGCTGGCCAGGCTTCCCTGGATTGAAGACCCCAGCAATGTGTCCTGGAGCTCTGCTTCCCCAGAGACACACCTTACTAGGGAAAGAGAGAGGCAGACTGGGAGTATGGACCGACCAGTCAATGCCCATGTTCAGCGGGGAAGCAATTACAGAAGCCAGACCTTCTACCTTCTGCAACCCTCAATGACCCTGGGTCCATGCTCCCAGAGGGCTAGAGAATGGGAAAGCTATCATGGGAGGGGGTGGGTTATGGATATTGGGTGGTGGGAATTGTGTGGAGTTGTACCCCTCCTACCTTATGTTTTTGTTCATTAATCCTTTCTTAAATAAAAAATTTTTAAAAAAACACAGAAAAAGAAAGAAAGCAATGAAAGGAAAAGAAAACACACATACATATCTAGTTTGTTTTTGGTAAATGCAAGTCTAAATTTCTGTTGATCCTGATAGCTGATGATAGGAAACCAAATTAACCTAGAGCAATTACTCAAGATGTTGAAATCCCTGTGAATTCTACAAGAATTACAGTTTAAAATTTTTTAAAATAAACTGTCTTAGGCTGGGAATATGGATTGACCTGCCAATGCCCATGTTCAGCAGGGAAGCAATTACTGAAGCCAGACCTTGCACCTTCTGCATCCTATAATGATCCTGGGTCCATACTCCCAGAGAGATAAAGAATAGAAAAGCTTTCAAGGGAGGGGATGGGATATAGAGTTCTGGTGGTGGAAATTGTGTGGGATTGTACCCCTCTTATTCTATGGTCTTGTCAATATTTCCATTTTATAATTTTCTTAAAAGGACTATCTTAAAACGTTTATAAGTTGTAAGCTACTTTGAAGAAGTTGGAGTGAACCAGAAAATTCTGCATGGTGGGAAGCAAAGCCATGAAAAGACCAACCTAGAAAACTATGAAATCTCACTGTGGGAAGGTCCAGAAAGAGTCAGAGTGTTGTGTGGAAGGGAATTCAGAGAACCTTGAATGAACCTGTTACACAGTGAAGATAAGGAAATGAGTAAAATGATTTCAGAATTTATTTTTTATATTTTTTAATGTTTTAAAATATTATTTATTTATTATTGGATAGAGACAGAGAGAAATTGAGGGGGAGGTTGAGAGGGTAAGAGACAGAGAGATACCTGTTTCCCTGCTTCAACACTCAGGAAGCTTGCCCTCTGCAGGTGGGGCAGAGTTTCTTTCTTTTTAAAAAATATTTTACTTATTTATTCATGAAGATAGAAGGAGAGAGAGAGAGAGAAGGAAAGAGAGAGAGAGAGAAAGAGAGACAGAGAATGAGAACGAGACATCACTCTGGTATATGTGCTGCCGGGGATTGAACTCAGGATCTCATACTTGAGAATCCAACGCTTCATCCACTGCGCCACCTCTCGGACCACCAGAGTTTATTTCTTCATGTGAAGTCCTATCTGGGACCATGCCAGGTACATTAGTGAGGTGTGGAATTACACGGGCAAAAATTAAATCAGTCAAGTCTACTCAAAGAGGGTTTCACATCTGAACAGCCCAAAGTTAGAGGTAGGAAACTGGAGAGAATAAAGCTGTCGTGAGGAGTTCATTGCTTAGAACAGTGAACACAAACACAGAACAGAGCAGTATGGAGAAGCAGATGCCTCTAATACGACCACATGTCTATTTCAGATGAAGGGATGGAGACTGCATGATGCTAGCACTGATGTTAGAGTCAAGGCTGGGCACTTAAGCTACATCATTTCACTGAATCTTCCTACTAAGTGAAGAGAGAGAAGTAATTACAATGTCCACTTTTTTCTAGAGCAGTTGGAAGCTAGAGAAGACCAAATATCCCTAGATGTCAGGAAGTTTGACATTACATCACACATATTTACTCAGACTCAACAATTTAAAGGCCTTCTTTTCAAATGCATATAGCTCTAGCGAAAGAATAAGTCTGACCCCTCCATGTGAATTAGTTTATAACAATCATTGTATGTGACAGAGGAAGCTTAAGAACTCTTATCAGAGCTCTGGCAGTAGCACACTCAGGAGAGTGAGAGTGCTCACATTACAATGTGAAAGACTAGGATTCAAGCCTCTGTTATCCATCTGCAAGGGGAAAACTTCAAAGCAACAAAACAGTGTTGCAGGTACCTTTCTTTCTCTCTCCTTCTCTATGCCCTTTTCCCTCTCAGTTTTTTTTCTGTTTGTATATAAAAATAAATAAATTTTAAAAATATATAAAAACTTTAGCAAAGTTAACAGCACTAATACACACCAATCACATCATGTGTGACACTAAGTACTTGCAAACATTGTGTTTTTTTCAAACAACACTCAAAGATAGAGTTTTTCAATCTTAGTTCTATTGATATTCGAGTTGAGTAATTCTTCGTTGTGGGGCTGCCTTGTACATTGCAGGATGAGGAGCAGTTGCCCTGGCAGCCACATTCTGGTTGCTAATAATATTTCTGTTCCTTAGGACCAATCAAAATGTTTCTAGTTATAGTGAAATGTCCACTGGTGGGTACAATTATGTACTGTTGAACCATTGCACTAAGGTAAGTATTATTCCCACATGGTTGATAAACAAATTTCAATTCAACTTCTTAACTTGAAAAAATTGCCTATGAACCACATAGCTAATAAAATGTGAAACTTGCATTTGAATTTTGGGTAGTTATGATGCCAAGACTAATGTCAGTTCCTTCCATCACCTAATTCTGACACTACTGTGAAATGTTTTTTTTTTTTTTTTTTAAAGAATCTTACTGGGCAGAGAACCAACCATTCCATTCATAATAATTTCAAAAGAAGAACATTGAAAAGAGATGTAGGAAACTGAGTTGCCCTTTCACTTTTCAAAAAATAGAAAACATACTTCATATTCACTAGACTATCTTCAGATCAGAAAAGAACAGAAAGATTTATAGAATTTAGCAGATCTGCCTGAGCATGTGTCTCTGCCAATTGGTCATTAATTAGTTTCTATCATTTGATAAAGATTTCAAAATGCAATGAAGGTAGTTCTAAGAATTTTTCCATATAGCCACAGTCTATATTAACATTATATAATAATGATGGTGATGATGATGAATGATATTAAACTAAGTGCTAACTGCTGGATGCTGTTCTCACTTTCCTTGAAAAATCTCATTTGAAATGTAAAACATCTGTACAAAGTAGGCTCTGTTATCATTCAGTTTTACAAAACAGTAAACTGAGTCACTCTAAAGTTAAGCATCCAGCCTAAAGTCTTTAAGAAATGAACTATGTTGGGGGCCTGGAGATAGTACAGCAGGTTAAGCACACATGGCCCAAAGTGCAAATACTGGTGCAAGGATGCCGGCTCAAGCCCTCGGCTCTCCACCTGCATGGGGGTCACTTCACAAGTGGTGAAGCAGGCCTGCAGGTGTCTTTCTCTCCCCCTCTCTGTCTTCCTTTCCTCTCTTGATTTCTGTTTGTCCGCTCCAACAACAACAGCAGTGGCAACAATAACAACAAGAGCAACAAAATGGGAAAAATGACCTCCAGGAGCAGTGCAGGCACCAAGCTCTAGCAATAACTCTGGAGGCAAATAAATAAATAAATGAACTGTGATACAGAGGAGGGGAAACCTGGGTTTTTTTTTTATTAACCTAGTGGTTTTCTAAATGTAGGCTATAGTCAAAGAAACAAGAGAGCACAGATTGCTGGTGATTTTCAGTTTTTTCATCTGAAAACATAGCACAATCACAGTGACATAAACATATTAAATTATTATTAAATGATAAATGTTTCAAAGATAATTGATCATTTCAAAACCCAAAGTGCTAGTGATATTAATCATGAATTGTGAAATGCTTAGAAAATAATTTCAGTAAAGATAACAACATAGGCGATATATTAAGGCTTTTTAAAGATCTTTTTTCAGTAAGTTAACCCAAAGCCTATCTTCAAACTATGGCACTATCTCATTTTTACTTTCTTTCGTTTTTTATACTTTTTAAAAAATTTTCGTTTACTTATTTATTACTAGATAGAGACAGAAAGAAATTGAGATGGGAGGGAGAAATAGAAAGGGAAAGAGACAGAGAGACACCTACAACCCTGCCTTACCACTCATAAAGCTTTCCCCCTGTAGACGGGGGACCAAGGGCTTGAATCTGGGTCCTTGTACACTGTAATGTGTGTGCTTTCCAGGTATGTCACCACCTGGTTCCTCTACTTTTTACTTTCATCATGAATTGTCTGCCAAAGAATTGATTCTACTTCATATATTGACAATGTTTAAAAAAGAAATGTTGATAAATACAACAAGTATTGTCATAATTAACCTGCGATGACTCTAAACACAACAAAGATTTATGAAGAGGAAATGCATTTGCACTGTCATGATAGTTCTTCATTATTCCTTTAAATGTGATTTGCCAGTCTTTGTTAAATCACCATTAAATACATACACACACATGTAAAATATTTATGATTAAGTCATTAAAAATAATCTTTCAAGTGATTTGACAGGGGGGCATTATGGATATAAACTAGAGCGTGTGATCCCTACAACAACCACAGGGAGGCCATATTGGAAGACAACGTAAGTCCTACATTATTTAATCTTCACCTATTCACTCTACATTATGACTAGACCATTATTAACATTCTCATAATTGATAGTATCTATAGAATCCGGAAAACAGATGATAAGAATTTTTGTTTTGTCTTAAAAAAAGGAAGGCAAAGAGAGAGAGGGAAAGAGACCACATCACCAAAACATTCTTCAATGAGGTGGGGGCTGGGTTCCAACATGGGTCATGCATATGGCAAAGCAGCACACTATCCAAGTTGACTATTTTGCCAACCTCTAAAAAGGAAAAAGAGGAAAAAGTGATATAAAATAAATTTATTTATATATATGTATATAATATTTGTTTATTTATTTATTTATTTTCCCTTTTGTTGCCCTTGCTGTTTTTTATTGTTGTAGTTATTATTGCTGTTGTTGTCGTCATCATTGTTGGATAGAATAGAGAGAAATGGAGAGAGGAGGGGAAGACAGAGAGGGGGAGAGAAAGATAGACACCTAAAGACCTGCTTCGCCACTTGTGAAGTGACTCCCCTGCAGTTGGGAAGCCTGGGACTCTAACCCGGATCCTTACTTACATTGGTCCTTGCGCTCTGTGCTATGTGCATTTGACCCACTGCGCTACCACCTGACTCCCATAAGATAAATTTCTAACTTCATTCTTCTGTATGTGGTTACCCAGTTTTTTCTATATTATTTTTGATGGCTATCCTTCCCCTACTAAGTGTTCTTAAAACTCTTGCCAAATGTTATTTAGTCATATATGTGATAGCTTATTTCTGAGTTCCCCCATTCTATTCAACTGGTCTGTCTGTATTTTTATGTCAGCATCATACTATTTTGATTACTATTGTTTTGTATTATAATTTGAAGTTAGGAAGTGTGATTGATGTTCCCAGTCTGGTACTTTCTTGAAATAATTTTATTCAGGTTCTTTCATGATTCTATGCCAGTTTTAATATTTTTTTTTGTTTTTGATCTCTGTGAAAAATTTTACTGTAATTTTACATTTTAATTAACTCAAGGTGAGTTATAGATTTAAACATTAAGAACCCAAACTGTAAAGTTCCTAGGCTTCTTGATAATTGGCTTTGGCAACAAGTTTTTGTTGTTGTTGCTGTTGTTTTTGTTTGTTTGTTATATGATACTAAAGCACATGCAATAAGAGAAAATAAACAATCCATGGATCTCAAACTAAAAGTTTCTGTACAGCAAAAGAAAAAAAAATCAAAAGGAAACCTACAAAATGGAAGAAAATATCTGCAAGTCACATATTGAATAAAGCGTCAATGTTCACAATATATAAAGATCTAATGTAAATAAATACCAAATAAAACCAAGAATTTTTTTTTTAAAGAGATAGAGTGGTTAGAGAGTCTACACCACCAAAGTTCCATTAATGTGGTGAGGGCCAGTCTCAAACTTGGGTTGCATACATGTCAAAGCAGTATACTATCCAGGTGAGCTATTTCACCAGCCAAAACTAATCTAGTTTTAAAATGCTCATAGAGGCACTGAGTAGACATTTTCCCAAGGAAAACATACAAATGGTCAGTAGGCACAACAAAAAATTCCAGGAAGAGAAAAAGGCTGGGAGTGGGGATTAGAGAATGTATATAATGAGATAACCTGAAAATACTTGTGAACTTATAAAATATCTAAATAGATAAATCCTAATAACTTTCCTCACAAACATTATTTTAAACCCCCTATTTTCCCTGCTTCTCTAACTCTACAAATATCAGTTCAACAATTCTATATGACATTCATATAATCATACCATGATTTAAAAAAAAACTGGCCTAGTCAATGAATATAGTATATTTTACATCTTTAATAAGAAATTTAATCAGTCTTATATAACTTATTTTTCATTAACTATAAATTAATGATAACATCTCTCTAAGAAACATTTGAGAAGAGTCATAATTCATAGGAAGTGGAAAGTCACTATGATACCTAGCATTTATAAAGTCCCAGGTGCAATCCCCTGCACTTCCATAAACCAGAGCTGAGCAGTGCTTTGGTTAAAAAAAAAAAAAAAGAAACCTAGCATTTTGTACAGCACTTAATGAACTATAGAACCATTTAGAACCATTTCTTTTTTATTGATTGATTAACTAATTGATTCAATAATGATGGATAAGTCCGTTAGATAAGAGGGGTACAATTCCACACAATTCCCACAACAGAGTTCCGTATCCCATCCCCTCCACTGGAAACTTTCCTATTTTCTATCCCTCTGGAGCATGGACCCAGGATCATTATGAGATGCAGAAGGTGGAAGGTCTGGCTTCTGTAACTGCTTCTTTGCTGGACATGGGCATTAGCAGGTCGACCCATACTCCCAGATTTTTTATAGAATCATTTCTATCCATTATGCCTCATTTAATAGTTGTATTTATTCACACAATAGTCAACAAAAATTTTTATAATATTATTACTTTTTACTAGATACTCACTAAACAATTGGTACAAGTTGACTACAGGGATTTTAGACTCTAGTAAGAAAAAAATAGCAAAATATAAAACCATAATTTAATAGTAATAAAGACTGTGAGGGAAACAATAAAGCAACAAGATGGAGTGATTCAGGTGAGTGAGCTATAATCAAAAGAGCAATCAGATAGCATTTCAGAGGAGTTTTATTTATTTAAGTGGGTATATAATATCCAAAAGAAGCAAAACTGTGAAGATCACACATGTTCCTAAATATTTAATTATATAAAATAATACATCTTTCATAAAGGAACATATAATATAAATTTCCAAAGTTAGGAATAAGATGGAATATTCAAAGAACAGAAAGAAAACTTTCATGCTATGAATTCTACAAGAGGATGAATGGGGAGAAGATGAAGATGGAGAGAGACACAAGAACCAAATCACATACGTACATAAAGTAAGGAGCGAGGATTTTGTACCAGAGGATTAAGAGAAATGGTTTTAATGGGGTAAGTATGAGGCATTTAATGATTTAATTGATCTTTATCACAAGTTTGACCTTATGTTTCTTTAGAAAATGGATCATAAGTAAACAAGAATGGAGGAAGAGAAGTCAATCACAGAGTTAGAAAGGCAATTACCAAGTCCAGGAGCAAGAAGATGGTGATTTTTGAGGAGAAGAGATGAATGAAGAGAAGGGACATATAAGACAAATTCACTTTTTATTTTATAGGTGAGGGAAGCAAGATTCAATAAAGTGACAGATTTTTCTAAGCTGGCATTACAGTGAAGTATTTTTCTGTTAATGCATCCTGTTTCTTGCCAGCGTACCACAGTTGTGCCTATTGTTAAGGGATCCCTATATACTGATTATTTTAATCATCATCAATCTGTTTTTGACAAAAAGGTGTTGTCACTATTTCTATCCTATATATCAAAACACTTACTTGGTTAGTCCTTCTGCTAATCTGCACCTGCTAAGATTGTTTGATTGATTTCACAAACTAGGAGCCTGGAGTTTAATTCTACAATCAGGAATCATTATATTGTTTGTAAACAATGACAGGCTATGATAAATATTCATTCCAGTTAATTATTGCCTTCCTATGTGCTTCTTCACTTTCTCAATTCCATCATCCTGTCACACCATAATACCTGATTGTGTGTTCTTTACAACAGGGAGAGAGAAAATAACTTCAAGTACATTGAAATGCAAGGAAACAGCCCTGGATTATATTGGGCTCTTAGAAACAGGAGCCAAACATGAAGTTTAAACACCACTGAAAATTAACAGAATTTCAGTATGTTTCACTTTATATCATTCCTGTGGTTGTCAGGTTAGATTTTTTTTTAATTCAAGAAATAGAGATTTTGACAGAAAAGTGAATTAGTTAACAAATATTGGGTTGTCAGAGAAGTCATTATATGTATATTTGCATAGAAAAAATATGTCATAGGGAGTCAGGAGGTAGCGCAGTGGTGAAGCGCACGTGGCACAGAGCGCAACGACAGGCATAAGGATCCCGGTTCAAGCCCCCAGCTCCCCAACTGCAGGGGAGTCGCTTCACAGGTGGTGAAGCAGGTCTGCAGGTGTCTCTCTTTCTCTCCCTCTCTCTGTCTTCCCCTCCTCTCTCCATTTCTCTCTGTCCTATCCAACAACGAACGACATCAACAACAGTAATAACCACAACAAGAGCAGCAAAAGGGAAATTAATAAATATAATTAAAAAATAAAGAAAGAAAAGAAAAAAATATGTCATGACTTGTCTGGCAGACCAGTAGTAAATTCTCTTAGGATATAAGACATTATTATTCTTTACTTATTTCCTTCCTCCCCTCCCTCAATCTGTCATTTTTTCCTTGTACCCTTGCAGCAGAATCTAGAGTAGAGATGGGTAATATCTGGCCCATTGGCCTAGTCTGGTCCTGCCAAGACAACCTAAGCTTTTTTCACAGCAGTGTTAAATACTATTTTTTTTTTTTTAATAAGAAGGAAGCATTGACTAAACCATAGGTTAAGAGGGGTACAACTACACACAGTTTCCACCACCAGAACTCTGTATCCCATCCCCTCCCCTGATAGTTTTCCTATTCTTTAACCCTCTGGGAGTATGGACCAAAGGTCATTGTGGGATGAAGAAGGTTGAAGGTCTGGCTTCTGTAATTGCTTCCCAGCTGAACATGGGTATTGACAGGTCAGGTCGATCCACACTTCCAGCCTGTCTCTCTCTTTCCCTAGTGGGGAAGGGCTCTGGGGAAGCGAAGCTAAATACTAATTTTTAAGTTGATAATGTTGTATGGCCTATGAACGATACTATATGGCCTTTGGCAGAAAAGAAAGTTTCCCAAGCCCTCTCTGATATGCTAGTAGTTTTAGGCTTTTTCTTTAGCTGAGCATTGTTCAGTTCTGATTTATGCTTATGCCTAGCACATGGGAGTGCACAGCCTGGAGTCTTAAGCATTAAAGTTATTTGTAAAACCATTATGCTACTTCCTTCTCAGTCTCCCTTCCTCCATCCTTTACCTAAAGAGAAGTTAGTAAAGATTCTAGGCTGGTATTATTTATCTACAGAACAGCTAACTCTGAAGTAGAGTTTCTGGAATAGAGAAAGAAGTCTCCAGATGGCACATCAAATAACAATTCACATACGGTATAGTACAGGTGTTGTATAAATCAAGCAGCAGTACAAGAAAAAGTCTGTTTCACACAAAAGTTAAGTGTTTGGGCTGTGATATCACATGGCATTGGACAAGTCTTAAAAATGAACTACACTTCTATTTATCATTCTGTAGCCATCAAGTTGTGAACCATAGTTTGCTCTCCTGTAAAATGGGGGCAATACAGGACCTGCCCCATGTGCAATTAAAAAAAAAAAAAAGAATTCTAGTGAGGGTAGACAACATAATGGTTATGTAAAGAGATTTCCATGCCTGTGTCTCTGAAGTCCCAGGTTCAATCCACTGCACCACCATAAATCAGAACTGATGGGTGCTCTGGGAAAGGAAGAAAGAGAGAAAGAGAAAGAAAGAAAGAAAGAAAGAAAGAAAGAAAGAAAGAAAGAAAGAAAGGAAAGGAAGGAAGAAAAGGAAAGAAAGGAAGGAAGGAAAGAAAAGGAAAGAAAGGAAGGAAGGAAAGAAAGAAGAAAAGAAAGAGAGAAAGGAAGGAAAGAAGGAAGGAAGGAGGGAAAGAAGGAAGGAAGAAAGAGAAAGAAGAAAGGAAGAAAGAAAGAGAAAAATATAATTATTTGCTCAGCTTGGTATTTGCCCTCTGATAATTAGTCAAATAAATATTTGTCATTTTTACAGCACAGTAATATAGTGTGGTGATGATGGATTATCCCCAGTTATATTTTTCTCATGTGAAGAAAATTAATTATACATATAACATGAACTATTTTCCTGATCATGTTGGGTCCTGACCTATTCTACTCCCTCATGAAATAAAAGTCCATCTGACTATCATCATAAATCAAAAGATGTTGAACTGGATTTTAGGATATGGTGAAGACATTGAACAGGGTCCGGCGCAGCTATTTTATAGGTTGATGGTGTAGCACCAAGTTCTATGTTGGTCAAAATGAAAAAAAAAAAATCCTATTTTTTTTCCATCCCTAATTTTGACAGTACTTTTAGCCTGTCTAGACTTTGCTAGGTTCTGTGTCAAATGAAAATATTCATGGAGACTGTTTCTCAAAACAATATTAATTAATCATTTTAAATTTGAAATAGAGTTTATAACTTTGCTGTTATTTGTTTTATGCTTTACATTGGTTTGGTCTAGCCCTCCCCCTGCCAGGAAAATTGGATTAGTCCTGCTAGTTTCCTGCTAGTTTCACAGGCCCGCTTGTCCCCGCCACAAGGAACCCCGAGAGAGTTCCAGAGTCCCAGAGTTCGAGAGTTGTTGGTGCCACTGCGGGGGAAAGAGGCAGGAGAGTTCTGTTTGGTGAGTAGTTTGGGTTAGTTTATAAATCGTTGTTCTTGGATAAAGAAATACAGCTTCCCTGCCCAGCCACGTGTCTGCAAGTCTCTGCTACCCGCCCGTGAAGCTAGCCCGGCCAGCTGGAGCCTCTGAATTTTAACAACAAATGGCGCCCACATGGACCTGACCTGCGCATCTCTCAGATAAGTGAAGACAATTTGGCTACCTATGTACTATGGCCTTCTCTTCTGCTTGTGATAGAGATCTCCAAAGGCCTCTGCCCTTTCTTCACAAGACTGTTTTGCTGTTTCTGGAACATTTATCTCTGGACCACTCTGTGGTTTCCACTCGCTCGGGCACACTCAGAACAGCCAGCGGAGTCGGAAAGAGCCAGCGGGCAAGAGGCGAGGTACGGAGCTGCCGTTTCCACCTGGTGGAGCATCCATCCAGCCAGCCGACTGCGCCCAGACAACCCCGCACACCGTGCCCGCAGCCCCGCAGCCCACAGGAGGCCAACGCCAGCACACAGGAGCCCAGTACCAACACGCAGGAGCCTGACGCCAGCACACAGGAGCCCAATGCCAACACTCTGGAGCCTGATGCCAACACGCAGGAGCCTGATGCCAGCACCCAGGAGCCCAATGCCAGCATGCAGGCCAGCCCACAGGAGCCGGCTCAGGGCACTGGACGCGGGATCCCTCCACGCTGCTGGGCCACTGTGAGCAGGGCAGCAGACATGCCAGGGCCATGGAACAAGACAGCAGATATGACAGGGCTATGGGGCAGGGCCGTGGCGGCCTATCATGGCCGCCACCCCAGGGCACCTCGGCCTGTGCCTTCTACAAGGCTGGCCTGCCCGCCCTCGGGCTATGAATTCTATACAGATCCCGGACCTCCCGGACCCCCCGGGCTCCTTGCTGAAACTGGGCACCCTGGCCGAGATCTCCAGCTCCGGTCTGAAGGCAGACAAGCTGGAGTATGCAGAGATTTGTGCAGAGATTGCAACCTGCAATTCCTAGAAGTGGAGCTGTGCGGGAGGCCACCTCCGGATGGTGACTCCCCCCAACAACTAAGACAGTACACATCTAAATTCGTGTTTAAAATGACATTTCTTCGTAACAAAGGTTTCTTTCCTTGTGTATTAATGACCATGTTTATGTGTGTGTTTAAAGTTTGGTAAACAGTAACTTTAAGGCTAAATTCTTACTAGGCAAAGTTAAATGAAAAAGGTTTTCAACGTAATTCTCATAAAAATAAAATTAACTTACATTTAAAGTCTGAGGTAAAAATTAGTTAACAATCAATATATTTTAACTAAGTTGGTCTAAACAAGACCTGCGCACACTTAGGGTGTGTCTCCATCTTGAATGGGTATAACAAAAGGTTAAATAGACTTGTTGATATGTAAAACTCTCTATTATCTTCTCTATTAGAAATGATAGATTACACAATGGCTATGCTAATTATTCTCATGCCTGAGGTTTTCTTTCCTGCGCACACCTAGGGTGTGTCTCCATCTTGAATGGGTGTAACAAAAGGTTAAAAAGACGTTGTTGATATGTAAAAGTCTCAAATTCCTTTTCTATTAGAAATTTTAGATTGTGCTGTGGTTATGCTAATAACAAGTTTTGTTTCATAGTAAGTAAATTGCAGCCAGCTGCCTTTGGGACTCTAAGCCATTCCCCACCCCCATACAAATGCCTGTCGAGGCAAGTACGCCCCCCAGAGGCAAGAAATGTTTTTTTTTAAGCTGATAAAGTTTTGTCCACAGAGGCAAAAAAATGCCCCCCTCAGGCCTTCCTTGACAGCACACTGGTTCTTGTTATTTGCTTACGTGTTTTTCCATGTTTGTGCCAGCTTCTTTTTTAAAAAATGCCTGTACGATATAGGTTTCTGTTCACCCCACACCCTTGATACTGTAGTCATTTAGTTAAAAAGAAAAGGGGGAATTGTTGTATGCTTTACATTGGTTTGGACTAGCCCTCCCCCTGCCAGGAAAATTGGATTAGTCCTGTTAGTTTCCTGCTAGTTTCGCAGGCCCGCTTGTCTCCGCCCCAAGGAACCCCGAGGGAGTTCCAGAGTCCCAGAGTTCGAGAGTTGTTGGTGCCGCTGCAGGGGAAAGAGGCAGGAGAGTTCTGTTTGGTGAGTAGTTTGGGTTAGTTTATAAATCGTTGTTCTTGAATAAAGAAATACAGCTTCCCTGCCCAGCCACGTGTCTTCGAGTCTCTGTTACCCACCTGTGAAGCTAGCCTGGCCAGCTGGAGCCTCCGAATTTTAACAACAATTATTATCATTCTTAGCATCAATCTTTAGTTTGGTTTTATTGGCATTAGATTATTGTCCATAGTATGAGAGAGGAGACTCTTCACTTGACAAATGATTCTTTCCTTAATCTGGTATCCCTTTTCTCTATATATTTATTCCTTGTGTTTGTTAAATCATTTGCCTCACTGAATTAACTTAGATATCCTTTCTACCTCAGATTCCTACCCCACTCACACCTTTACCTGAGCAACATATTGGTAAAGAGCCATCTTAGTGGTACCTTTTCCAGGACATTTTTGATTTCCACCATGCTCAAAACCAATGTCTCTAGAGTGAGTTTATGACCCCTTGTGTACCCTCCCATTTCACATGGGCACACATGTCTTGCATCTACAACACTGTGTTGTTCTATGTGAGATTCTCAGTACCTTGCTGGTAGGGACAATACTTCTTTACTTCATTTTTATGTTTTATTATGGAAGTAATGATTTACAAGATTGTTGTCTCATGGGTATAATTTCTCATGCTCCCATGATAGTAGTCTGCACACTAATCCCACCCATCACTAGTTTCTTCACTTTCTAGCTTCACAGAAATGCAAAGTATTTGGTAGGTAAGGACGTCCCCTACTCTGTTCATTTGAGTAAGCAAGTAATTGAAACACCTTCTAATATACTAGACCACATGGTTACTCAATATTTTTCACTGCATTTAAAATAATTGTCCAGTATTATCACCTTTCCAAGACAAGCAGGCATTTCATTTGAATATTACTTGGTAGGCTTCTTCAACCACCGTGCTTGAAATTTAAGCTTCAACTTTTTTTAAGGTAAGTCTATAACAGTGACTTATTTATTTATTTATTCCCTTTTGTTGCCCTTTTTTGTTATAGTTATTATTGTCATCGTTGCAGCATAGGACAGAGAGAAATGGAGAGAGGAGGGGAAGATAGAGAAGGGGAGAGAAAGACACCTGCAGACCTGCTTCACCACCTGTGAAGGGGACTCCCCTGAAGTGGGGAACCGGGATTCTTCCTCTGGTCCTTGAGCTTTGCACCACCTGCGCTTAACCTGCTGTGCTACCGCCCAACTCCCAAAGCTTCAATTTCAATCTATGGCTACAGATACACTGTAATTAGAAAGACTCAGCATTTCCCCTCATCCCCAAAATTTAAAAGATATGCTTGAATAAAAACTATCAGTATGGAGGGGGTCCAGGTCGTGGCGCCTGGTTAAGTGAATACTTTATAGTGCACAAGGATCCATGTTCAAACCCCTTTCCTCACCTGCAGTGGGGGAATGCTTCACAAGTGGTGAAGCAGGGATGCAGGTGTCTTTCTCTGTCTCTCTCCCCCTCTACCTCCTCCTCCCCCTCTAAATTTCTCTCTGTCTCCATCTAATAAATAAATAAAATAAAATAAAATAAAAACAACCAGGATGGCATAAATTGTAAGAGAATGTTAATGGTAAGTTATTTTCTAGAGGTTACACAGCATCCTGTGCTAAATATGAATAGACCTGGGCCCTAGGTCAAATCAGTGGGGTTTACAGTTAATGTTATTTATTTTCTTTTCCCATATTTGGGAACTTCTCTCTGCCCTGATCCAGGTTTCTAGTCCTATCCTCAACTCTGACACCATCTTCTCAGACAATATTTCTAGTTCACCTACATCTCAGCTGTTGGGCCCCTTGGATTATATCTAAAATAGAATTCCTAGCCCCTTCCAACAAGAAGACCCCAAATTCCATCTGCTATACTCTTGTCTTTAGGTTCCTGATTACTAAAGAAATGTTTCTGCTTTATATTGTAATGATTTTCAGTCACCAAGTTACAGATGCTACCATGATGACAACCTGACTTCCCTGGGAAGATGATCTCATCAATGTGTCCTGGAACCCCACCTCTCCAGAGCCCTACCCCACTAGAGAAAAATAGATAACAAGCTGGAAGTATAGCTCAACCTTTCAGTGTCCATATCCAATGGGGAAACAATTACAGAAACCAGACCTTCCACTTTCTGATCCCCATAAAGATCTTTAGTCCATACTCCCAGATGGGGTAAAAAATAGGGAAACTTCCAATGGAGGGGAGGGAATATGGAGCTCTGGTGGTAGAAATTATATAGAACTGTGCTTCTCTTATCCCTCAGTCTTGTCAATCATAATTAAATCAGTGATAAAAATTAGAAAATATTTATTTATTTAGGTAGAGACAGAGAAATTGAGAGGGGAATATGGAGATAGAGATAGATAGATAAATAGACAGACAGATACATGATAGACTGCTTCCTTCAGCATTGCTTCATCACTTGCAAAGCTTTCCTCCAAGTGGGAACTGGGGCTTGAACCCTAGTGTTTGTGCATTGTAGCAGGTGTGTTCAACCAGATGCACCACCACTGGCCCCCTCTGGTGGTAAGTTATTTCAAAATGCCTTATCGTTTCAAATATTTAAAATCATTACAAGAGGTTGCTTGTTCACTTTTACATCCACCAACAAAAATCAAAAGACATTTGCTATAGTCCCAAAGACACTGTCACTAAAATAAATTGAAAACCCAATCTCTAATCAACTATGAACTTATCAGGCAAAAAATATATTCACCAGTTAAGTCATTGAATCAAGCACTAAAGAAAATGAATAGAAAACCTGAGACCATGGCAATTTACTTTCCTCAACTGAATGAAAAATAGGCAGAAATTTAATACTCAAATGTCATTGTAATATGTGGCTAATGATCTAGCCTGAGATTAATCTTTGGGGTGGCTTAAGGGGCATGAATGAGGAAAGGCAAAATGATGAAGCACATTACAGAGAATAAAGAAGTATCCATATAATAAGGTCATAGTTAGACTCAGGTTCTTGTATTACACCAAAGTAAAATATTCTGGAGGTGGGATGGAGGGTTCAGGTCCTGGAACATGATGGCAGGAGAGGACCTAGTGGGGGTTGAATTGTTATGTGGAAAACTGAAAAATGTTACAAATGTGCAAACTACGATACTTTAATGCTGATTATAAACCACTACTCCCTCAATAAAGGAAAAAAGTATATATGCATATATACAAAATAACATTTGCAAAAACAAAATAAGCTGAGAGAGAACAAGATGTGGAATATGTTTTTAGTCAAAATGTTAGTGCTAATGGTTGAAAACAACATCATATTTGTTCTGTTATTAAAAACTCCGGAAATATATTATTATTTAAGTCTAGGAGGGAAAAATATATAAAGAAGTGGAAGTAGTGAAAATAAATACCTTATTTTATGCTGTCTCTAACACTGCTATGATAAAAAAGCTTTATTCACGACACCTGGAGAAGGGGGCCAGCCATGGCGGCCCAGAGGAGCAGCGCCATCCGGTCTTCTGTGGCTTCCGACACCCTCCACCCAGGCCAGCGTGCCCCACCCTACAGCACCCCCTGTCCTCGCCACCACCACCCCCCGTGCTTGACATGGTGCTGGAGGCTCTACAAGCAGCTGACCCACTCAGAGCCATGTCAATGGCGGCCATCAAGGTGTTTATCCTTCACAAGTACCCGACGGTGAACGCGCTGCGTCTCCCACGCCCTGGAGACTGACCTGAACCGTAGACTACTGGCACAGGCCCCCAACTCCAAAGCCCAGGGCACCAGTGGCAGTTTTAAGCTGGTGCCCAAGGACAAGAGGAAGGCCCAGCCCAGGAAGCCAGCCACCAGCTCAGTCAAGTGCCCCCAGAAGACCAATTAGCCCAGGAAGGGGCTCCCCAACATAGTTGGGGACAGTGGGGTACCTAGGAAGCCAGGCAAGGCTACCACAGCAACCTCCAAGCCAGCACCCAAGGGGAAGGCCCCCAAGCAGCTCGGAAGCCCAGTACACCCCCTGTTACCCTGAGCAGGCTGGAGGGGGGGCACCCTGAAGGCCAGGAAGCCTGGGTGCAGCGTCCTCAGTGTCTAGCAAAGCCAGGGAGAAGACCCCTGGGAAGGATCATCCACTGTTGGGCCAGGCCATCTAAGGCTCTGTCCACGGGGAAGGTGAAGGTCACAGGAGCCCAGGGCAACAGGAAGACCAATGCTGGGAGTCAGGGCACCCAGACCACCACCAGCAAGCGTGAGAACAGGGTGAGGAAGAGACCCCCTGTCCCCAAGGAGGCCACTGCCCGGGATGCCGAGCTGGGGCCACAAGCCAAGGCCACTCTGCCCCCCAAGGAGCCAGCAGCTGCCGCCAGGAAGACCGCACCCTGCATCCGAGCCCGAGGAGGTCGGGAGGCCCCCCAAGTCCTCGGCCGCCAGGGCCCCCAGCATGAAGGTGAAGGCTGAGGGCTAGAGACAGAGGCACTGCTGCCATTTTATTCTGTCGAACCCTCTCAAATTCACTGTGACCCCTCAATAAAGTTGTTTTAAAAAAAAAAACAACAACAACCTCCATTCACTTTGGGAAGTTGATAAGGAAAATGACATAGATCAACGGAGCATTTCTATTCAAAGCATATATCCCAAAGTAAAAAAAAAAAAGTTTCAAAACTGGACACTATACCCTCTGTAGCATTTTTTTTTCCTTACTGTATTGGCACTAACTATGCACATCTTTATCTTTTGTGTGCTTCATCCTTCACCTCCACCCAGAGAAAAGTGTATTGGAAAAACACTGGAAAAACTGCCACCCTTAAATCTGTACTTTATCCTTGACTCACCAATCTTGTTCCATAAAAGTGATAAAATTTTACATTGTATGTTCAACTTCAGATTTTCTGAGAATTCACCACATGTTCAGTCTCAGGGTTATAGTAAATTCAGTTGTCCTCAATACCAAAATATCTGTTGGAGGATAAAAAGAATAATGCTTCTATTTGTAGAAAGGACCACTAAGTCTGTCCAATTGAGAAAAAGCTAAACCTACTGGAAGATACAACATATGAAAAAAATTACATATGTAGGTTCAAAGATAATACACTAAGAGTAGTACGCACAACTAAACACAGTTTCATTCCTAAGTATATCATCTTCTGTTCTCTTCCTCCCTCTTGAATATTCTCACTGCTAAGGGATATGTCTGAGGTTCTTTACTTTTCACAGTTAATGAGTTAGGATGCTTAGGCTTCTCAGAATACTTGGTGTTGAAGTGCCGAAACTCTAAGTGCAGATTGCCTTGGGAAATGCAATGCACTCATATTCAAAGTACAAAGACCCACAAACTCACTTTGAAAGTTTGCTTAGAGTCTAAATAAATCAAACTGAAAGACTTAATTATGAAATCTCAAAGCTGATCATAAGGATAACAAAGTGCCTGGGTTTCTGTTTCAATAGATGTGTTAATATTTATGAGATCCTAACTGCCTATGTTCTATTTCACAATTCATGATTAAAGTTTGATTTTAATAGAGCGTCCAAGAAAAAGTGTGATTTGTGTTTCAGTACCTTGTCATTGTACTAATTTGTCCTTTCTAACGTGTAATTAATGTACATAATTAATTTCTCCGTAGTCAATATCTCTTGGTGGAGTAGAACCAACACAGTTAAGATTGATAACCACATGAAAACAGACACACAGTAACCAATTGGACTTACATAATTGTTCAACAACTATAAAAATGAATTTATAAAATTATTTTTAACAATAATTATGTCCTGGTGGCTCACTGGTTATATCCAAAATTTATCTTTTTTCAAACCAAGATGAGATGTTTGATATTGACTAGGACATAATGCGATATAATAAAAGCCATTAGGAATAATGGTTTCTCATATTTCCTAAGAGTAGAAGCATTAAGAAAAGGAGATTTGATTAAGATAATATGAAGACGAATCAAAATCTTTAATCAGGGGCTTAGCCTTTTGAAATCATGATTTAATCTAAAACAGGAAGGCTACTTAGAGCTGTCATTTTAAAAATATGCTTGCTCTTGTCTCTGATGCTGTTTTAATGCAACTGATGATAAGAATCCACTTGTCATAATACCAGAGCCAGGCCAGGAATATTTCAAAGTGGCAGGTCTAATTCCCAACTTCAGCCTTGGTGTTATGGATATAAATCATCACCCAGAAAAACAAACACTCTATTGAGGTTCTGGTCAGCAACACATTCTTCTGAGTCAATTTTCCAAAAACTAAAACTTAAACTCTAGGAATTCACTGAGATAACTGAGAAAGTTGAAGGCTCACCCATAAGAAAAGATTTTCTCAGGCTTTCAACCAGGGGTAATATATCCTGCTAGACTTTCATTCAAACTAGATGGAGGGATCAAAACCTTCTTAGACAAACAACAGTTAAAGGAGGCAACCATCACCAAACCGGCCCTGAAAGAGGTTCTAAAAGACCTCTTATAAACAAGAACATCACTATAATACTGGCAATATATCAGAGCAAACAAAAAATTTTTTTTTAACAATGACACTACAATACATTAAATCCATAATATCAATAAATGTCAATGGCTTAAACTCACCCATCAAAAGGCATAGGGTGGGGGGATGGATCAGAAAACATAATCCAACCATATGCTGCTTGCAAGAATCCCATCTGTCACAACAAGATAAACACAGACTTAAAGTGAAAGGATGGAAAACTATTATATAGGATAACGGACCACAAAAAAGGGCAGGAACAGCCATTCTCATCTCAGACACAATGGATTTTAAATTAAATAAAGTAATAAAAGATAGGCAAGGACATTACATAATGATTAGAAGATCAATCAGCCAAGAAGACTTAACAATCATTAACATCTATGCACCCAACGAGGGACCATCTAAATACGTCAAGCACTTACTGAAAGAATTTCAAAAATACATCAATAGTAATACAATAATAGTGGGAGCCTTCAATACCCCACTCTCACACTTAGACAGATCAACAAAGCAGAGAACCAACAAAGAAACAAGAGAATTGAATGAAGAGATTGACAGACTAGACCTCTTGGACATTTCCAGAGTCCTTCACCCCACAAAATTGGAATACACCTTCTCTTCAAATCCACATAACACATACTCAAGGATAGACCACCTGTTAGGCCACAAAGACAGCATCAATAAATTCAAGAGCATTGAAATCATCCCAAGTATCTTCTCAGACCACAGTGGAGTAAAACTAACATTTAAAAACAGACAATTATTAAAAGTCACAGAATTTGGAAACTAAACAACATACCCCTTAAGAACCACTGGGTCAGAGATTCACTCAAGCAGGAAATTCAAACGTTCCTGGAAACAAATGAAAATGAGACACAACATATCAAAATATTTGGCACACAGCTAAAGCAGTACTGAGAGGGAAATTTATAGCCATACAATCTCATATTAAACACCAAGAAGAAGCTCAAATGAACGACCTTACTGCACACCTCAAGGACTTAGAGGAAGAGGAACAAAGGAACCCTAAAGCAACCAGAAGGACAGAAGTCACTAAAGTTAGAGTAGAAATAAACAACATTGAAAATAAAAGAACCATACAAAAGATAAATGAAGCCAAATGTTGGTTCTTTGAATGATTAAACAAAATTGACAAACCCCTAGCCAGACTCACCAAACAAAAAAGAGAGAAGACTCAAATTAATAGAATTGTAAATGATGGAGGAGATATCACAACTGACACCACAGATATTTAACTGTTAATAAAAACATTTATTTTGCATTTTATACAGAACAACCTGAAGTCTGCATTCTGACTTGACAGTTACCCAGGGGTTTACAGATAGTGTGTTCCATCTCAAGGGTGTGGTCTGGGAACTGAGGATCCACACAAACACAGGCAGGAGTTGTGAGGGAGAAAGGGGCACAAGTAGGAGTGTATTTTCATCCTTTCTTAAAGAAAAGGCAGTAGAGCATTCTGAGTCACTGAAAACCTGTGCAGATGGGGGCTTCTAAAAGAGATACTGTGCTGTGAACTCTTGGGGAAGGAACAAGATAAGAACTTTTGATAAATAAAGGAATATTTTCTTGTGGTAGAGGATGAAGAGGGAGGCCTACTACTCTTACTGCTCAGCCCCAAGACCTGATATTTCACAGGAGACCATGTTCAACATATACCCATTTTTCTGCTCAAAACAAGGTGCAGGTACCCCTGGGACCATACCACGAAGATAAAACTGGTTATTTCTAAGTCCCTATCTATGGCTGACAGCATATTAAAAAAAAAAAAAAAAGCCACAGGGTAGTGGCTTGTGTTCTGAGTTAAGTAAAAGTTCACATTAAGCACTGAGAAAGCCAAGTGACTGTGAATGACCAAAGATCAGATATCACAACTGACACCACAGAAATCCAGAAATCAGGCGAAACTTCTATGAAGATGCCACCAAGATAGAGGATCTGGAAGAAATGGAACAATTCCTAGAAGCATATGCCCTTCCAAAACTGAACCAAGAAGAACTACAAAATCTAAATGCACGAATCATGGACAAAGAAATTGAAACCGTTATTAAGAATCTCCCCAAGAACAAAAGTCCTGGATCAGATGGCTTCACAAACGAATTCTACAAAACTTTCAGGAAACAGTTAGTACCCTTACTTCTTAAGCTTTTCCATAAGATTGAAGAAACAGGAATACTCCCTTCCACCTTCTATGAAGCCAACATCACCCTGATACCAAAAGCTGATAGGGACAGAACAAAAAAGGAAAACTACAGACCAATATCTCTGATGAACATAGATGCCAAAATATTAAACAAGATCTTGGCCAACCAGATACAGCAACGTATCAAAAAGATTGTTCATCACGACCAAGTGGGATTCATCCCAGGAATGCAAGGCTGGTTCAACATCCGTAAGTCAATCAGTGTCATTCACCACATCAATAAAAGCAAAGACAAAAATCACATGATTATCTCAATAGATGCAGAGAAAGCCTTTGACAAAACCTAGCACCCATTCATGCTCAAAACTCTACGAAAAATGGGAATAGATGGGAAATTCATCAAGAGAGTGGAGTCTGTATATAGCAAACCTACAGCTAACATCATACTCAATGGACAGAAGCTGAAAGCATTGCCCCTCAGATCGGGGACTAAGACAGGGCTGTCCACTGTCACCGTTACTCTTCAACATAGTATAGGAAGTTCTTGCCATAGCAATCAGGCAAGAGAAAGAAATCAAAGGAATACAGATTGGAAGGGAAGAAGTTAAGCTTTCACTATTTGCAGATGATATGATAGCATACATAGAAAAACCTAAAGAATCCAGCAGAAAACTACTGGAAGTTATTAGGCAATATAGCAAGGTATCAGGCTACAAAATAAATGTACAAAAATCAGTGGCATTTCTTTATGCAAACACTAAATCTGAAGAAGAAGACATCCAGAAATCACTCCCATTTACTGTCTCAGCAAAATCAATCAAATACCTAGGAATAAAGTTGACCAAAGAAGTGAAAGACTTATATACTGAAAACTATGAGTCGCTACTCAAGGAAATAGAAACTGATACCAAGAAATGGAAAGATATCCCATGCTCATGGATTGGAGAATAAATATCATCAAAATGAATATTCTCCCTAGAGCCATATACAAATTTAATGCAATACCCATCAAAGTTCCACCAAGCTTCTTTAAGAGAATAGAACAAACACTACAATCATTTATCTGGAACATGAAAACACCTAGAATTGCCAAAACCATCTTAAGGAAAAGAAACAGAAATGGAGGCATCACACTCCCAGACCTTAAACTATATTATAAAGCCATCATCATCAAAACAGCATGGTACTGGAACAAAAATAGGCACACAGACCAGTGGATCAGAATTGGAAGCCCAGAAATAAATCCACACACCTATGGACATCTAATCTTTGATAGGGGGTCCAAAGGATTGGAATGGAAAAATGGAAAAAGGAGGCTCTCTTCAATAAATGGTGCTGGGAAAACTGGGTTGTAACATGCAGAAGAATGAAATTGAACAACTTTATCTCACCAGAAAGAAAAATCAACTCCAAATAGATCAAAGACCTGGATGTCAGACCAGAAACAAATACTTAGAGGAAAACATTGGTAAAAAAGTTTCCCACCTACACCTATACCTCAAGGACATCTTTGATGACTCAAACCCAATTGCAAGGAAGACTAAAGCAGAAACAAACCAATGAGACTACATCAAATTGAAAAGCTTCTGCACATGTAAAGAAACTATTAAACAAACAAAGAGACTCCTCACAAAATGGGAAAAGATCTTCACATGCCATACATCAAACAAGAAACTAATCACCAAAATATATAAAGAGCTCAGCAAACTTAGTGCCAAAAAAGCAAATGACCCCATCCAAAAATGGGCAAAGATATGAACAAAACATTCACCTCAGAGGAGTTCCAAAAGGCTAACAAACATATGAAAGACTGCTCTAGGTCACTGATTGTCAGAGAAATGCAAATTAAGACAACCCTAAGATACCACCTCACTCCTGCAAGAATGGCATACATCAAAAAGGACAGCAGTAACAAATGCTGGAGAGGTTGTGGGGACAGAGGAACCCTTTTACATTGCTGGTGGGAATGTAAATTGGTCCAGCCTCTGTGGAGAGCAGTCTGGAAAACTCTCAGAAGGCTAGACATGGACCTTCCATATGATCCAGTAATTCCTCTCCTGGGGTTATACCCCAAGGAATCCATAACACCCGACCAACAAGAGGTGTGTACTCCTATGTTCATAGCAGCACAATTCATTATTGCTAAAACCTGTAAGCAACCCAGGCGCCCAGCAACATATGAGTGGCTGAGAAAGCTGTGGTATTTATACATAATGGAATACTATGCACCTATCAAGAACAATGAGCCCACCTTCTCTGACCCATCTTGGACAGAGGTAGAAGGAATTATGCTAAGTGAGATAAGTCAGAAAGATAAAGATGAGGATGGGATGATCCCACTCATCAACAGAAGTTGAGTAAGAAGATCTGAAAGGGAAACTAAAAGCAGGATGTGACCAAATTGTAAGTAGGGCATCAAAGTAAAAACCCAGTGGTGAGGGGTATACATGCAGCTTCCTGGGCCAGTGGGGGGTGGGAGTGGGTGGGAGGGATGGGTCACAGTCTTTTGGTGGTGGCAATGGTGTTTATGTACACTGCTAGTAAAATGTAGTCATATAAATCACTAGTTAATTAATATGAGTGGGGGAAAATCAGTTGTATGTCTCAAAGTTTTTAAAACACAGACTGAGTCTTTTTAATATATAGGATCTGTATTTGATGTGCGGACTCTCAAAAGCCTAGACCAAGTAGATCAGAAGCAACCAATAGCATAGCTATATACAAGATACTGGGTACTGTACAGCAAACCATAACAAAAGGACTTTTCAAAGTTAACCCAATTACCAAGTAATGTGATGATAACATTAACTATCGATTGTCTTTTTGAACCCTAAGACAGCAGGAACCTCACATCTCCACTATAGAGCCTCTACTTCCCCAAGTCCTAGAACCCTTGGATAGGGCCCACTTTCCCGTATGCCTCTCCCAATCCATATCAAATAATATTGCATCTGCTGATCACAACCTAACCAATACAACAATTGCCACCTCAACATGCTTCACTTCAGACTGTGTCCAGAGACTTCACGTGTAGAATGACATCGCTTCAGCTTTATTACTCGGGTGAGACCTTTCCTTTCATAGTATACTCTAATTCCTTCTCAGGTGGTTCACTTTCTAACAAAGTCCCAAAACCTAGATATACACCAGTTTCTGTGAGAGAGAGTATATGTTCACACGTATCCATAAACTACTGCAAAATATATACCTGAAAGCAGAAGTACACTACAGTTTGCAGTGAGTACCCCCTAACACTTCCTCTCCACTATTTCAAGCTTTGGGTCCATGAATGCTCAACAATTTGTTTGGCTTCGTATGTTAACTCTCTTTTCAGTCACCAGGTTCCAGATGTCATCAGAATGCCGGCCAGGCTTCCCTAGACTGAAGACCCTACCAATGCGTCCTAGAGCTCTGCTTCCCCGAGACCCACCCTACTAGGGAAAGAGAGAGGCAGACTGGGAGTATGGACCGACCAGTCAACGCCCATGTTCAGCGGGTAAGCAATTACAGAAGCCAGACCTTCTACCTTCTGCAACCCACAATGACCCTGGGTCCATGCTCCCAGAGGGATAGAGAATGGGAAAGCTATGGGGGGGGGGTACGATATGGAGATTGGGTGATGGGAATTGTGTGGAATTATACCCCTCCTACCCTATGGTTTTTTAAATTAATCCTTTCTTAAATTAAAAATAAAAAATCAATAAAAAAGAAATAAAAAGAAAAGATTTTTTCATAGTCTAATATAGTTAAATATCAACATAAGGCACACATGCAAAGAATGAAAGACTTGAAGTACAATGAATCATTCATTTCCCTTACATTAAAACTACACATCGAAATAACATTTGATCTGTTATCTATATGGTGAGCACTTGTTGAATAATCGTTTTAGAAAAAAAGTTGGGGGGACTCTAGGCATTGGGGACAGTATATCTCAAGATATCAAAGAAGTAAAAGGGCCATGAATGAAAGTTAGTATTATCAGTAGTCTGATATTATGGAAACATAGATTATTTATGGGCTTGTCAGAGAACACCAACAATGAAGAAGTAGAGAAAGACACAAGGGCTACATCAGATGGTTCCCAAAGATCAATATTACCTGGGTAGTTTAAAAGGTAGAGATGTACATCAAACTGTGCAGTAGCCTGTTATCATGGGAAGATATGAAACTGTATACCTGTGATAATAGTGCTGTAAATCATTTTCCTCAATAAAGCAAGCAAACAAAAAGCATATGCATGGTCCCACCCTCAGAATTAATTTGTTTCACTGATCTTTTTTTTTAATATTTATTTTATTTATTTATTCCCTTTTGTTGCCCTTGTTGTTTTATTGTTGTAGTTATTATTGTTGTTGTCGTTGTTGGATAGGACAGAGAGAAATGGAGAGAGGAGGGGAAGACAGAAAGGAGGAGAGAAAGATAGACACCTGCAGACCTGCTTCAACGCCTGTGAAGCGACTCCCCTGCAGGTGGGGAGCCAGGGTTCAAACCGGGATCCTTATGCCGGTCCTTGTGCTTTGCGCCACCTGCACTTAACCCGCTGAGCTACAGAACGACTCCCTGTTTCACTGATCTTCACATTATGAGCAACAGGATTGTTCAAAGTACTCTAAGAAATTTCAATAAAGTGTAAAATTTAAGAAATATCATTCCATGTCATTATAAGAAACACAGGATTCACCTAAGGATGGAGGTATCATATTTAGACTTACATTTTCAAAAGATCATATTACAGGATGATGGGCAGAATTTGTGGATACATTGCCTTAAGGCAATTCAAAAGCCTCCCCACAAAAAGAAACAAACATAGAAAAGTATAAAATAGGAACAAATAAATCAATTCATAGGGTAAGGCTTGTGATCCTTCCTATTCATGTGACCCAGGTTTGAGGCCAGATTTCACATGGAAGATTCTATGTCATACTTCTATGGTGCCTCCCCCTCACTATATCTCTTTTTCTCTTTCTGACTGAAAAAGTGCCCAGTGGCAGTAAAAATATGCCTGCACAAGGCCTCAGTTTTACGAAAGAAAAAAGAGAGGATGGGAGAAAAGTAGTGTATACATCCAATTAATTTTATGATAAAGGATTCAAGAATAAATAATGGGGAAAAATATAGTGTCTTCCATAAATTACATTGGGAAAAGTGGACAGTCACATGAAAAAGAATCAAAGTGAATCTCTATCTCTGGACACTAAACACATAAGTCAACTTTTAAAAAGGGATACCCCCCCCAACTATGGACATCTAATTATTGACAAGGGGCCAATATGTTAATTGGAGGAAGGGGAATCTTTTCAACAAATGGTGCTTGGAAAATTGGGTTGAAATGTGCAAAAGAATTAAACTGAAGCACTACATTTCACCACATACAAACGTAAACTCCAAATGGGTGTTAGACCAGAAACTATCAAGTACTTATAAGAAAATATAAGGCGGGGTCCAGGTGGTGGCACACCTGGTTAAGTGCACATGTTACAGTGCACAAGGACCCAGGTTCAAGCTCCTGGCCCCACCTGCAAGAGGAAAGCTTCATGAGTGGTGAAGCAGGGCTGCAGGTGTCTCTCTTCCTCTCAGTCTTCTCCTCCCCTCTCAATTTCTCTCTGTCTCTATCCATTAATAAATAAATAAAAAGTAAAAAAAAAGAAAATATTGGCAGAACTCTTCTCCATGTAGATTTTATAGGCATCTTTAATGACTCAAGTCCAATCACACACACACACACACACACACACACACACACACACACACACACACACAATGGGACCATATCAAATTGAAAAGCTCCTTCACAGCTAAAGAAACCTCCTTGTAAACAAAGACACTCCTGTGCTTTGAAAAACCTGAGTGATTGAGTCTATTGCTTAACCCATTGGCTATATTTATGTATGTATTATCTGCTACCTCATCATGTTGGTATATGATATCAGTAATATCTGAAACTCTTTAAATTTCTAACAAATACACCCTAGGACAACTCTAAATTTTGAAGCAAGTTAAGTGTGCAGCTCATTTATTTAAATGTATACAATTTACATTGTTGGGGTAGTACACAGTGAGAAATAGACATGAAACGAATATTCTCTTTAGCAGCTACACTTTTTTAATTTATTTTCTCCTGTTCAGTGTGCTTTTTAAAAAATCTGTTGACCTATAGCAACCTCAGAGCCAATACTAGACTCACAATTAACTTTAACAGATTTACTGACTAACCACTATAATTATGTAAAATAGAATCACTAAGACCCATTCCTTACTTTATGTCATTTAGAATGGCTGGCCTCTCTGATGAAAATCTGATATAACTGTAAAAATAAGAGAAACAAGAGAAAAAATAGCTTGCCAGATAATGCACAATGTATGGCATGTGCATGGCCCAGGTTGGAGACATGAAGACTGCCACACTGTAGGAAATTTGGTACTATAATGTCTTTCCCTCTTTCTGTTTCTGTCTTACTATTCAAAAAAGTCACCCTGAGTGGCAAAGCCTCAGTGATGATAAACAAAAAAGTTTAAGTGAAGACAGGAGGTTATATTCTCAGAAAGTTGTAGATGTAGTACAATTATACAATAAAAATGAGTACTATTTGTAGCAACCATATTTGTAGTTGTATTATTGGATTGTTAGGAAAGTCATGAAATATTTTTTCATACAAAAACATGTCATGATTCTTATAACAACCCAAAAATAATTTCTTTGAAATTATTATGTGGGTTATACAGAATCAGAATGAACAGTTAAGGAGATGCCCTGCTAAGTGAGATATCTCCCTAACCCAAGAAACATGCCATATATATATGAAAGAAATGCCAGATATTTCATAGACGAGTTTAAGTCAAAAAACTTGTATCAATAGTTTTCACTTTGAATTGGAAGTAACAATATTAATTCATAATATGCTTTATCTTAGGGGTAGATAGCATATTGGTTATGCAAAGAGTCTCTCATGCCTGAGGCTCCAAAGTCCCAGGTTCAATCCCCTGCACCACCATAAGCCAGCGCTGAGCAGTGCTCTGGTCAAAAAAAATATATATGCTTTATCTTTACAAGCATATGAGTATTTTAAATCTGTTCATGTTAGGAAATAGAATCAATGGTTGTTACAGCAGTCAAACTCTTACTGGTACCTAGACTGTCACCTTGAATAGATATTTTCACTAAAACAAGTAGAATCTTTTTATAAAAGCTTGATTTCAGGTCTGGAATAGAAAATGTACAAGGTATCATGAACTTTACCACCATACCTGGTACCTGGTAGTACTGTGCTTCACCTCAGGAAAAAAAAAACTTTTTAAGATTTTATAATTCATCACAGAAAACAAAACAATAAGTAAGCAACCTTTGGAAAACCTTCAAGATGTTGTATTTGTACTTTGTATACAATGATCCTACTACATGTATATTGTGATAAATATTAAAAATGAAGAAAATTAATGCCAAATATTTCCAAAATATAATGAAATTTGGTGAAAAGCAAAACTTTAGGAATGATGTTGGTTCTCTTTTTTTATCATTATTATTGTTTTATTAAGGAAAACATTTACAAGACAAAAAAATAAACTGATGAAAACTTCCCAACTTCAATTAAAATATCAACCTACATACTCAAGAACTTCAATAAACTCTAAGAAAAAATGCAAAGTTGCATTAACATACATTATAATGTCTTGAAAGATACGGAAAGCATGTGAAAAGCAACTCAAAGTGACTAATCAAGTACAAAGAATCCCAACAAGATTAAAATGATTTTACTAGAGCAGACAATTAGCTAGAAATAAGGAGGGCAACAAAGTATGATGGGGAGTGGAAAAGCTGTGGTACTGTTAACATGGAAAACAATCATCAACCAGTAGTCCCTCCAGAGAGGGAAATAGGAACTATAAAGACGTGTGAAGGTGCATCTGGACAGGCATGTATAGTTACCTTCTGTTCAGGTCCTGGGGTAACCCAACTAATTATAATACCATTAACATAATATCTGGGGTTTTTTTTAGTCTTATTTTATTTTATTTTATTTTTATTTTCTATTTATAAAAAGGAAACACTGACAAAACCATAGGATAACAGGGGTACAACTCCACACAGTTCCCACCACCAGAACTCTATATCCCATCCCCTCCCTTGATAGCTTTCTGATTTTTTAACCCTCTGGGAGTATGGACCCAAGGTCACTGTGGGATGTAGAAGGTGGGAAATCTGGCTTCTTTAATTGCTTCCCCACTGAACATGGGCATTGACAGGTTGATCCACACTCCCAGCCTGTCTCTCTCTTTTCCCTAGTGGGGTGGTGTTTTGGGGAATCAGAGCTCCAGGATTTCTCAGGAGGATCATGAGATGAAACAGCAGAAAATCTACAGATGACCCAGAAAACAGAAAATCTGCAGATGATCAGAGTGAAGGAAATCTGGACCCTGGACTTTACCATATGTCCTACCTCTCCAGACTGAAGTATTTCATTAAATCCCCTCAAACAGAAGAGCTCAGGGCAGATCTGATTCAGATCATCTTGTCCACTGAGTTCTCTATAGTGTACTTTTGCATGTCTGCAATAAGTTCTACATGTTTTGCTAAATGCCTAGTGTTTCACTGACTTGAAATAATACAGTAGGGTCATTAGGCAAATTTTCACAGAGGACCCTGAGAACCAAGGGCATTTCCCATACCAACTTATATCAGAAACAATGAAGGGTTGAGTGGAGTACAATCACGTAGTTAAAGCAAAAAACCCAGGAATCCTATAACCAGCAAAACTATCTTTTAATAAGGAAGACCAAGTAAACACACCCCCAGATAAAACCTGAGAGAATATGTTACTAAAAAAATGTCTTACCAGAAAAATTAAAGAAGGTCTTCATGTTAAAAAGCAAGTGATATCAGGTAGTAACTTGAATCTACATGGTGAAACAAGAGTGCTATTAAAGGTAATTACATAGATAATTACAAAAGATAGTATGATTACATATTTCATTTCCCTTGTTCTCTTGACTGACTTTAAATGTAATTGAATGAAAATGTGAGTTGAAACATGAGGTCTATAATATATAAAACAGTAATAACCCTGATAATACCAGCACAGAGGAGACTGGTCACAATAAAAGTATAATTGAGTAAGAAAATTAAATCAAATGGTAACTCATATCCAGAGGAAATACTGAAGAGATCTAAAAGTTGAAAGAAAGTGATTGTAACAAAGTCTATATTCACACTTGTTTTACTTTCTTACCTCAGTTTAAAAAAAAAAATATGTTAAGTACATTAAAACAATGTATTGAAATGCATATAGTGTAAGAATAACCACAATAAATAGCATGAGGTAATAAAGCCATATAAAAGTAAATGTGTATATCTCCTTGGAACTAAGAATAAATCTAAAATAAATTCTGATTAGTTAAAATTTATAAGGCCTAGAGAAAGCACTATATAATTTAAAACTGAGTTATAATGTTGTAGTGAAAATAATTGTTATAAAATAAATTAATAAATGATAAAAATATTTTAAATACATAAGGAATATGTATATGTTTATGATAACTAAGAGAGAACTGACACTAAAAATTATATTCATATTTTAGAATATAAAACACCTTAACAGAAATGAAACATTTCTGTGAAGACATGAAATTATTGTAAAATGATAGTGGAAAAGCAAGTGGAAAAATAACACAATAAATTAGATCAATAGCACATTGGTCAGGAATGATGTTCCTATAAACTATTTCCATATATTAATCCATTCAAACCTCACAATAAATACATGAAAGGGTGTATTGTTTCTATTTTTTATTTCATAGAAAAATTTAAAAAATTACAGAGGAATAAATTATCTTAACTAAGGTAATTCTGTGCAATAAAATGGAGAGGGTGAGGGGCTAGCTATTAATTATTCATTTATACAATTTCATATGATATTTTTCTTTAACAACTATTTTTATGAATCTTAGAAAAAGAAAGGAAATAAGTATAAAAATATGAATGGATGGAAGAAAGGGATAATCTTAGGAAGAAAGAAGAGAGGAAAGGAGGTAGGGAGGAAGGATGGATGGAAGGAAGGAGAAAGGGAGGAAAGAAGGAAAACCACACACACACACACACACACACACACACACACACACACACACACACACATCCTTCCTTCTAGGGACTCACTGATTCATACTTTTGGCCACCAGTCTTCCTAAACTCTATAGCATATTTCTCAGCATCATTTATAATGTGTTTCTTTCTTCCATAATGAAATGGCAGAAAGAACTGTTTCTTTTATTTCCCCAGAGAAGCCTTGTGGAGAAAGGCCCACCATCTGGGAAGTCAAGGCCTTTGTTTCCATGAGAGTCTGAGTGGGTTGACCCCAAGCCCTTTCCTTCTCAGGAAAAGTGGTAGGCTGGTAACCCTTGATCTCATGAACTTATGATGGATGGGCTTTTTCAGACTGGGAACCTTCCTGTACATGCTTCCTCATTCCCTTTAAACAAAGGCCATGAATTACTGTGCACGGCCAACTGAAACCCACTTTAAATATCCTGGCTTTGCTCAACTGTCCCCTTCCCCCCTGCCTGGAAGTTCTCATAATTCACCCTTAGAGAAAAAAGCCTACTTATGTAGGTTCATGACCAGACCTCACACGGTAACTTTCCAGTTGTGATTAAATACTTGATATTACTCTGTATTGTGTATGGATTAATGATTACTTTAACCTTTCTCAAACCCTTGGGTATATCTACTAGCTTGTATCCCCAAATGAATCTTCTCTGAGGCTTTTCCGGGAGGAGGAAGTCAGTCGTGTGATTGATTCCTCACTGTGCATTGTCCCTGGTCACCAGAGTCTCCCAGGACACCTAGGGGCTGCCCCAGTCTCCACTGCCAGTGGCCAAGGAGGCAAAGAGCCTGGGATGATGACCCACAAAGCCTCATTAGATAAAGCCTTCATCATTATAAAATATGTGTTGATATTCAGAACAAAGCCCATTTGCTCATTGCACAGCACAATGTGTACTACATGAAAAACAACAAAATTATTCAATAGTAACTACTACTCTGATTCAACTATGTCATAACACATATTTTAAGTGCTGATTAGACCAATTTTCTAATCACCTGAACTTGAATTAAGGAATCAGCTTTGAGTGATTCCTTCAAAACATTATTAGTATTGTCTAGTTGCAAAATAACCACTTAAACTGTACCAAAGGAGTGTGATATATGTAACATAACAACAAAACTGATTGGAAAACCTGGGCATACATAAGTGAGAGTAAGCATGGAGCCATTAGGGATTGATCTTCTATTCTTCAAGATTTCTAACTTGAAGAACAGAATTGAAAGTGGAACAGAATTGAAAGCCCAGATTTAAACCCCCACACCTATGGACATCTAATCTTTGATAAGGGGGCCCAAAGGATTAAATGGAAAAAGGAGGCTCTCTTCAATAAATGGTGATGGGAAAACTGGGTTGTAACATGCAGAAGAATGAAATTGAACCACTTTATCTCACAAGAAATAAAAATCAACTCCAAATGGATCAAAGACCTGGATGTTAGACCAGAAACAATCAAATACTTAGAGGAAAATATTGGTAAAACATTTTACCACCTAGACCTCAAGGACATCTTTGATGAAATAAACCCAATTGCAAAAAAGACTAAAGCAGAAACAAACCAATGAGACTACATCAAATTGAAAAGCTTCTGCACAGACAAAGAAACTATCACACAAACAAAGAGACCCCTCACAGAATGGGAGAAGATCTTCACATACCATACATCAAACAAGAAACTAATCACCAAAATATATAAAGAGCTCAGCAAACTTGGCACCAAAAAAGCAAATGACCCCATCCAAAAATGGGCAGAGGATATGAACAAGACATTCACCTCAGAGGAGATCCAAAAGGCTAACAAACATATGAAAAACTGCTCTAGGTCACTGATTGTCAGAGAAATGAAAATTAAAATAACATTGAGATACCACATCACTCCTGCAAGAATGGCATACATCAAAAAGGACAGCAGTAACAAATGCTGGAGAGGCTGTGGGGACAGAGGAACCCTTTTGCATTGCTGGTGGGAATGTAAATTGGTCCAGCCTCTGTGGAGAGCAGTCTGGAAAACTTTCACAAGGCTAGACATGGACCTTCCATATGATCCAGTAATTCCTCTCCTGGGGTTATACTCCAAGGAATCCATAACACCCAACCAAAAAGAGGTGTGTACTCCTATGTTCATAGCAGCACAATTCATAATAGCTAAAACCTGGAAGCAACCCAGGTGCCCAACAACAGATGAGTGGCTGAGAAAGCTGTGGTATATATACACAATGGAAGACTATACAGCTATCAAGAACAATAATCCCATCTTCTCTGACCCATCTTGGACAGAGCTAGAAGGAATTATGTTAAGTGAGCTAAGTCAGAAAGATAGAGATGAGTATGGGATGATCCCATTCATCAACAGAAGTTGAGAAATAAGATCTGAAATGGAAATTAAAAGCAGGACCTGACTAAATTGAAAGTAGGGCACCAAAGTAAAAACCCTGTGGTGAGGGGTATACATGCAGCTTCCTGGGCTGGTGGTGGGTGGGGGTGGATGGGTGGTATGGGACACAGTCTTTTGGTGGTGGAAATGGTGTTTATGTACACTGCTAGTAAAGTGTAGTAATATAAATCACTATTAATTAATATGAGAGGGGGAAAATTAATTGTATGTCTCGAAGTTTTTAAAACACAGACTGAGTTTTTTTGATAGGCTCTCTCAAAAGCCTAGACCAAGTAGATCAGAAGCAACCAATGGCACAGCTATATACAAGATACTGTGTACTATACAGCAAACCCTAACAAAAGGACTTTTCAAAGTTAACCCAATTACCAAATAATGTGATAATAACATTAACTATCCATTGTCATTGTCTTTTTGAGCCCTAAGATAGCAGGAACCTCACATCTCCACTATAGAGCCTCTACTTCCACCAGTCCTGGAACCTTAGGATAGGGACCACTTTCCTGCATGCCTCTCCCAATCCATATCAAATAATATTGCCTTTGTCGATCACAACCTAATCAACACAACGATTGCCACCTCAAGATGCTTCACTTCAGACTGTGTCCAGAGACTTCACGTGTGGAATGACAACCCTTCAGCTTCATTACTTGGGTGAGACCTTTCCTTTCATAGTATTCTCTAATTCCATCCCAGGTGGTTCAGTTTCTAACAAAGTCCAAAAACCTAGATATAGACCAGGTTCTGTGAGAGAGAGCATATGTTCACATGTATCCATAAACTAGAGCAAAATATATACCTGAAAGCAGAAGTACACTAGAGTTTGCAGTGAGTACCCCCCTAACACTTCCTCTCCACTATTCCAACTTTTGGGTCCATGATTGCTCAACAATCTGTTTGGCTTTGTACGTTAACTCTCTTTTCAGTCACCAGGTTCCAGATGCCATCAGGATGCCGGCTAGGCTTCCCTGGACTGAAGGCCCCACCAATATGTCCTGGAGCTCTGCTTCCCTGAGACCCACCCTACTAGAGAAAGAGAGAGGCAGACTGGGAGTATGGACCAACCAGTCAACGTCCATGTTCAGCGGGGAAGTAGTCACAGAAGCCAGACCTTCCACCTTCTGCAACCCACAATGACCATGGGTCCATGCACCCAGATGGATAGAGAATGGGAAAGCTATCAGGGGCAGGGATGGGATATGGAGATTGGGTGATGGGAATTGTGTGGAGTTGTACCCCTCCTACCCTACGGTTTTGTTAATTTATCCTTTCTTAAATAAAAAATAAAAAAAAGAGGACTACTACAACTTATATCAATAGTAGTTTTTTAATAAGATATGCATTCTTTTCTAATTTAATATATATAAACTGAATATTGATTATAAATATTCTGGCCCTCTGTAAAATACAATTAATTTCATTATTAATATCTGTATCAATCATGAATACATAAATACTTGTTGTTGGGTAGTATGCCAGCTTACCCCTGTTTAACGCTGGGGTCTAATTACATAACCACTATAACCTCCCTGCCTGCAGGGCATTGGTTTAATCTCCACTGGTTCATACTCTCTTTTTGCTCTGCCCCCTCTCCTAGACACATCCTGATTTCCACCACTCTCTTTTCTCTCCACCCTCTCTACGTTACATCCTGTTTCCACCCTATTTAGCGAGTATATATACAATTGCTCTTCTGATTGAACACACTTGGAATTGCCTTCTGGCTCCAAGAGTCCCAGAGTCTCTCTCCTGCAATGCTAGCCCAGCATGAGTTCCTGATCCTTCTCCCATGCAGCAGCCTAGGTTGGCTCCAGTAGAGTTCTCTCCAACCCAGAAGGCACTTGCTTGGGAAGAAGCACCCTCAGGCAGATTTATGAGAGGACGTCCCAGATAAGCAAAAAAACACCATTTGGGTATCTGCAACCTCATGTTAAGGCACTGTGATTCTTTTTTTTTTCCCTCTCTCTCTCTTTTCTTTTTTATTATTTTCCTGAGACTTCTCCATCATGGACAATTTTTTCCCAATCCTGGACTCTTTTTTCTATATAGAGTTTTTATATCTCTGGGACATTCTTCTTGGGGCCACACCATGGATGCTTTTGACTATGGTCACAGCTTTTAGGGGATATATAGGGCAACCAACCAAAAGGCTAAGGGACCTTGAGGCTGAGGTCCAAGAATTAAAGGAAATGGTCATAGCACTTACTCAGCAACATAAATGCTTAAAAGAAGCAAAGTCTGTCCTGATCCTGACCCACCCTAAGCCATCTGCATCTTCCCCAAGGCTCTCATTTTGGCAGACACATGTCCAGATTCTTTTGTGGCCTCCACAGCCACTTCTTCAGCCACCCTCATTTTGGCAGACATGTGTCCAGATTCTCCTACGGCCTCCACAGCTGCTTCTTTGGCCACTGCTTATCCAGAGGCTTCCACTTCTGTGACTCCTCCCCCCAGTGCTACACAGCTGTGAGAACAAGTCCACACATTTCCGGTCAATGTTGCCCCCAATAGACAAAAACCTCAGGCCTGGTATCCGTATTCTGCCACAAACCTTAAATACATATGTCAGGCTATTAAGGATGATGAAGTTCATACTTCATAGACCAGGTCCATTCTACAAGACCTGTTCCAGAACCTTAATACACCCCAAGATTGGAGGGATGTAACTCGCACTACACTCCCAACCCCCTCTTCCTGCAATGGGAGGCATTTTTTTTGTGACGAATGTTTACAATTGCAGAAAAATAGTCAAGATCAGCCAGAGGGGAATTCTGATGCATTGTTTGGAACGGATAATTTGGAAATAGGAATTTAACAGGCTGAGGCCAAGTTTCCACCCGGGTATTTTGATCAGGTATGCCTCTGAACATTAAAAGCATGGGAGTGGTTAACACCACCCACAGGAGCAGCCAAAGCCCCCTTTCTCTCCCTTCAACAAGAACAAGATGAATCCCTGGCTAAATTCATTGCCAGGGTCCAATCGAGTTTGGAAAGGAAGATTTATAATCCTGATGCCCATTTTCTCCTCCTGCGATCCATTGTCTGGGATGGCGTGATTCCAGATTTCCGACAGACCTGTGTAACTCTTAAGAACGAACACCCAGATAGCTGGATTTAAGCTACACAGGATCTTAGATCAAGCTATTGTTGGGTACCTACTATGCAGGCCTATGCAGCTACCCTACATAAGCGAAAAGGTGCTTGTTTTCAGTGCAGTCGCCAAGGGCATTGGCGTAACCAATATCCAGAAAATAACCGCAACCCTGCCTCCAGTCAGGGCAACCCTACCTCCAGTCAGGGAGCCAGAAACCCCAAATGCCTTGTCCCAGATGCCAGAAAGGCTTTCATTGGAGGAGAGATTGTTGGTCAAGGTTCCATAGGAATGGCACACCCCTGCCAAATGTAAACAGGGATTTAAACTAGATGTGGGGCATGCCTTAACCCCGCCTTCAAGAGGGAATGAAGCAGGTCACATGCTTGGTGCCGTGCCCTTTTTCCATAAACAGAGCCCATCTTGGGACCCAACCCATTGCCCTGCCCACCACACCTAGTAACAATAGCAGAGGGTGAGCAGAAAGAGAAGCGCGTGGTGTGTGGGAACATCCAGTGTAAAAATAACTGGCTGGAGCAAGAGAACAGTTCAGTTTCAGAGTCTGAGATTTTGTGGACCACCCCTGTTTTAGAAAGGGGTCACCTGACTATGATGATAAGGATTGGTAATATTCCTTTTAAGTGTTTGATTGACATGGGAGCAGATAAGACAATCTTAAGACAAGCAGAGGTTCCCCAGAGTTGGGAACTCCTCCCAGGACTGCATTTACATGGTGTTAGAGGATTGACTCAAGCATTCCTCAAAGGAGATTCCCTTGTGTGGGAAGATCCAGAAGGGACTACTGGACATTTTTGTCCTTTAATAGCTAATATAAGTACCAATTTATTGGGGAGAGACTTGCTGGTATCTCTGGATGTAGTAATATCCTCAGACACCTCTGCAGGGCACCACATTAACTCCTGTGAGACTGCTAGACACAACCAACACCCCCAATACTAACTGCCACTGTTCGTAACAGAACTCCCTGCTTTGATTGGGTTTCTAATGAGCCTGTCTGGGTGGAACAGTGGCCTTTGCCTAGGGAGAAATTAGAAATTTTAAAAGAGCTCATCCAAGAGCAGTTGTCCTTGGGACACATTTGTCATTCCCAGAGCCCATGGAATACTCTGGTCTTTGTGATTAAAAGGCACTCAGGAAAATGGAGCCTCCTCCAAGATCTTCATGCAGTTAATAAAACCATGAAGGTTTGGAGCTCCCCCCAAAGGGGTTTGCCTCTTGCTTCTGCAATTCCCACTGTAATTCCAATCATAGCTATTGATATACAGGATTGTTTTTTCTCTATTCCCTTGCATGCACAAGATTGTAAATGTTTTGCCTTCTCTGTTCCTTCTATTAATAACGCCAACCCTGCCGATAGATATAAATGGGTGGTACTGCCCCAGGGCATGGCCAATAGTCATACTATTTGTCAAGAGGCTATTAAATCTGCCCTTTTTCCGTATATTCATAAGGGCCTTAAAGTTTTTCATTGTATGGATGGAGTGTTAATATGGGGAGAATTAGATACAAATCTCTCTGCCCTATGTGATTTTCTTATCCCTGCCTTAAAGAAAAGCAGCCTTAATGTAGCTCCTGAGAAGATACAGCTAATTCCTCCAATATCTTTCTTAGGCTCAGAGTTTCCCTAACACAGATTCATCCTTTAAAGCCTTGTGTTACTTTTCCTTCTAATGTCACTCTTGCTTCTTTACAAAGTTTTCTTGGAAATTTAAATTGGCTTAGGCAGTATCTTTATCTCCCTGCTAGCTGCCTGCAACCACCGTTTGATCTGTTAAAAGGAAATAAACAGCCCTCCTCAAAGTGTATGTTAACCCCGGAAGCCTCCATGGCACTGGAAAGAGTTAACCAGGCTCTCCAGGACAAGCACCTTATTCAGTTCTCCCCTTCCTCTCCAGTAAATCTTCTAATCTTTAACTCCACCTCCACGGTAGTGAGGGCATTGTGGGAAAAGCATGGCGTTCTCGAATGGCTTCATACGCCAGTAGGGGGAGCTCCAAGACTACTTACGGAGATTAATGCCTTAGCATTTATGGTTAGCCAAGGAAGAAACAGATCAGTACAGGTCTTAGGAAGGGAACCAGATTCAGTCATTCATCCCCTTTCTCTCACAGATACAGAGTGGCTCATACGCCACCATTCTCATTTTGTCGTAAGTTTAATGGGTTTTTCAGGACAATTAGATAATTATTTTCCCTCTAATAATTTGATAGCTTCTTTAACCTCTTTTGCCTCTACTAGTACCTAAACTTTTCTCTCGAGATCCCATCCCCTCTGGTCCTACAGTGTTCATTGATGCTGGAAAAAAGGGAGCTGCTGCCCTTATATATTACCCAGACCAGCAATACCCCAAACCTCTCTTTACTGAGCTTCCTGATAATTCCCCTCAGTACAAAGAACTTTATGCTGTTTTCCTTGCATTAAACACTGTACCTGAATCCTTCAACCTTTTTTTTTGATAGTGTCTATACTGTTAATTTACTTCCATGGCTTGCTCCATCTTATGTGAGAATTGATGACAACCCACTTTCTCCTCTCTTAATTCAAATTGCCTCTATGCTCTGTTCTCAAACCCAACCACTGTATGTTCAGCACCTTCGTTCCCACAGCCCTCTTCCTGGTCCCCTGTCCAAAGGGAATGTTGCAGCCGGCCACCTCGCCTCAGTCTCTAATCCAGCTGACTTTCATTCCCTAACCCATGTTAATCTTAAAGGACTTTGAGCTTGATTCCCTGATATTCCTCTGGCACAGTTAAAATGTATTCTTGCTACATTTTTCTCTTGTGCAGATCTAATCAAAACATCTGTTATTCAAACTCTGGGGGTTAATCCTCGAGGCTTAAAAGCCAAGACTCTTTGGCAAATTGATGTCACCCACATACCCAACTTTGGCAAACAAAAATATGTGTTTGTCTCAGTTGATACCTTCTCTAAATTTATGTGGGCTACAGCTCAGATGGAAGAAAACTCAAAAAGCTTATAAGCCATATGCTCTCCTGTTTTGCTGTAATGGGGGTACATCTTCAACTTAAAACTAGCAATGGGACTGCTTTTACCAGCAAACAATTTAAAGATTTTTGTTCCCTCTGGAACATTACTCATACTACAGGCATTCCATATAATCCACATGGTCAAGGCACTGTCGAGAGGGCCCATCAAACTCTCAAGGCTCAATATAAAGAAAAAGGGGAAATGTGCCCAACCAATATCCAGTTGGCAAAAGTCTTAACTACGTGGTCTGGGAGGTGGCATCGTGGTGGGGCTTTGGACTCTCAGGCATGAGGTTGTGGGTTTGGTCCCCAGTGGCACATGTGCCAGGGTGATGTCTGGTTCTTTCTCTCCCCTCCTCTTTCTAGTGAATAATTTTTTAAAAAGCCTTAACTACATTAAATCTCTTTAATATTTATAAAAACTCGGACCAACCTCCTATTATTCTTCATTGGCAAACACCACCCACCCTCCCAGCTATTAAGGTCAAATAGAAAGACCCACTTGATAAAATTTGGAAAGGGCCTGACCCCATATTGACCATGGGGAGGGGTTTCACATTCGTTTTTCCACAGAATTACTCTAAACCTGTCTGGGTTCCTGCCCACCATGTCCGGCCATAACCAACATGATGGCAGTGATATCCCTGAGGAACAAGAAACATTGCAAGAGGACTGGCTGCAGGACACACCCCAGGATCCATAATACAACATGGCAGAATCTGAAAAATCTGATTCACAGAGCTCTCCTCCACCCCTGAATGTCTTATGCTATGACTGGCCAGTTGTGTTTTGTGAGTGAGTGAGTGAGTTGAAAAAAAAAAAAATTAAGTGAGTTGAGTGACCAAAAATTTTTGTATGACCCACTGTGCTCAGAGTACTCTGAAAATTACTTGACTTTATATAAAAATGCTGGATGCAGCCATGGTTTCTGGAGACATCCAGAAACAGTCAAAAATTGTTTTTTATTTATTTTTAGTCTTAGTATAAATATGAAACGTTTAGTCTTAAACTGTGTGAGTAAAGGTGGTTCAACTAGAAAGTACAGATCTAAATTTATGTTTGAAATGATATGTCTTTGTAGCAAAAGTTTTTCTCCTGTGTGTTTTAAACTACATGTTTTATATGTGTGTTTCAAATTTGGTAAACATTAACTTAACGGTTAAAAGTGTAAACTTTGAAGCTATATTCTTACCAGGGAAGGTAAAATTAATTCACTAAAGTAACTGAGTATTTAAGGTAAAAGTCTAAATATTCAATGTGACAATTCATCATCTCCAAAGTTAAAATACAAATTCTCTATAAAGCACATTTTGGAGGGCCCCCCAAAATGCCCTGTAAACTAATCTTGTGGAAATTAATCCACAACAAATCTGGCATCAATCTGACATTGTAAATGTTTTAAAAAAAAGCCAAAACATTGTCACTAACATTTGAGTTTGTTTAAAAGTCCAATGTAAAAAATAGTTAAAAAATCAATATGTATTTTACCTGAAAATTCTGCTCTACAGAGACTGCTACATGAGGTCACATAAGATGACCTTTAAATGAAATTATAAAGATACCTAAACAAGTTATAATCATTGAGTTATCAATTATAATAAACTTCTAATTTGTTACAAGGTTTTTCTTCACAAGTAATTGACTACAGCTATGTCAAGCCTTCACATGAAGAAGCATCTACTCATACAGAATCCCCAGAAATCCATTTTGGACCCCTGTCCTCTGACATCACCCAAAACTGCATCTAACTCCATGAAACCCATGATATGATCTGACACGATCTGGAGAACCTGATTCACAGACTCCAAAGGACAAGATTTTCCTACCGCCTTTCTCTCACCCATCTCTGTCTGCTCTTCCTGCTTCTGCTTCACCTGTCATGTTTTGGCAGTCCAGCTCACTCTCTACAGAGAAGAAAATTTCCAGTGGCTGTCCTCCCACATTGAGATAGACATGCAGCATTTTTTCCTGGCTGTTGACATTGGACTGACACTTCTATTGGACTTGCTGGTACACCTTTGGAGATTCCCTTTACACTGTTGGACTTCTCGAGGACTGACTGTAGCAGTCCATGGACCTTTCCACCAAGCTGTCTTGGGACTTTGCAATGCCAGATCATCCCTCTTGCCTCTCAGCTTATCGGCCCTCCACTCCTCTACCCATCAGGCAGCCCTCCTCTCTGCCTACCAGAACTCTCTTCAGTCTCACTCTGTCCCTTGCTACTCTTACTTATCCCTCCCTGTCTTGTGCTAGTTCTTTTTGAAGACGCCTACATGCTATAATTCAGGTTTCTTCCCAACAGGTTTCTGTTCACCCCTACACTGCTATTCCCCTGACAGAGATGGAGCCTTTTACAGACATTGACACATTTATATATGGCCATTAAGTAAGAGGGAGATGTTGGGAACTTGTGAGGATGTGGCTGAGCTTGGAAGGGTTTGAGTCTGAGGGGTGTGTCAATCCTCTCTCTCTACCGAGAGGTTGAGCAAGGAGGGACAGTAGAACCCCAAAGGTGTTCCTCGTCCTATCAGTCTCCCTGCCTCACAAAGTGACCCACACTTCTGATACTATGGCCATTAGTTAAAAAGAAAGGGGGATATATTGGGCAGTATGCCAGCTTCCCCCTGCTTAACTCTGGGGTCTATTTACATAACCACTATAACCGCCCTGCCTGCAGGGCATTGGTTTAATCCCCACTGGTTCATACTCTCTTTTTGCTCTGCCCCCTCTCCTAGACATACCCTGATTTCCACCACTCTCTTTTCTCTCCACCCTCTCACATCCTGTTTCCACCCTACTTGCTCTTCTGATTGAACACACTTGGAATTGCCTTCTGGCAATTCCCAGAGTCTCTCTCCTGTGATGCTAGCCTGGCACGAGTTCCTGATCCTTCTCCCATGCAGCAGCCTAGGTTGGCTCCAGTAGAGTTCTCTCCAACCCAGAGGGCACTTGCTTGGGAAGAAGCACCCTCAGGCTATCCTGGCAACTTGTGATGTTAAGTAAAGGGATAAAAACACCTTGCCTGGGGAGAGGAATTCGGGTTTTGAAAATAACAGACAAGAATCACCCAGGAAGATAAAAATGCCCATTTGATCAAATTTTAGGGTTAATTATACCAAAATGGTAAACACTTAACAATATAAGATAAACTGATGGTCACAGGTGAGTAAAAGGAGGAGAAGAAGGAGGAGGAGGAGAAGAAAGAATAAGGGGGCAAAAAATTCCTCTAGAAGCAGAAGAATCATCACACAGGCACTAAACCTCAGTGATAACCCTCATGGGGGAAAAACATAAGCAGGAAAGAGTCTTTTAAATTCTGTTTTAATCATTTGACAAGTCTTTTAAAGGTTTTTAAAATATTCATTTATAATAAGTATTATTTATTTGAGAGAGACAGGGAGAAACCAAGAGGAACTTGGAAAATTGAAAGAGAAAGATACCCACAACACTGCTTAGCTGATTATGAAGCTTTCACCCTGCAGGTGGAAACTATAGACTTGAATCTGGATCCTTTCACAGTGTAACATTGGTACTCAGCAAGATATGCCACTGCTTGGCCTCAGTCTGAAGAATCTTATCAATAATCTAGTTTCATCCCCCAAATATCTAGGAATATATAATTTTATTTATTTGTTTATTGTCCAGGGACAAAGAGCAACTGAGAGGGGAGGAGTAAGTAGAGAGTTAAGGAAAGAGAAAGACAGAGAGAGACAGAGAGACAGAGAGACCCTGCAGCCCTGTATCATCACTTGTGATGCTTCTCCCCTGCAGGTGGGGACCAGGGGTCTGAATTTGGTTCCTTGTGCATGGTATGTGATATTGCTCAATCAAGTGTGCCACTGCCCGTCCTTATATAGATTTATTTTTCTCAGTATAAATGACTCACTGTAACTCAGGAGGACCACTAACAAATTAGAGTTGATGATACATGACCTTTCTTTCAAAATAGATATTTCAATAAGTCCTGATAATGCATATATACTGGAACATGACCATCAATGTAAGATTAACAGTTTCCAATTCTACTCACTATTAGGTGATTGAATATTAACTGTAAATTCTCTGAATCTACACTCAATAAAAATTGCTTTTTAAAAGGGTTATGGTGATAATTAGAATTAAACCTATAGAGTACTTATCAGTTTTCCTACTACATAAAAGATACAGAACATGTGGCAGTTTCATTTACCTTTATTCTGGTAATAATGTAAAAAGTATTCTACTCAGATAAAAAAAGTCATATTGGACTTTAAAAAAATACAAACCATAGTAATTTCAAACAATGAAGGACTTTAACTAAGGTGACTTAAATATACATACTATCAAAAGGGATCTGTTTGCAAGGTGCATAATAACGACAGAGAAAGGAAGAAGTTGTCACATCATCACTTTAATTTTTATTGAGCTATGGGAAGAACATGGTTCCATTTACATGATTAGAAAATGAGCAGCTTAAAATGATCAACACATTGAAAAAACATTATATAGGAAATTTAGTTGTGATTCCTAAGACATATTGCTTGGTGCTGACATTTCCTATTACTTCATATATTATGGTGTGCAATGCTAAAACATTTTTGGGCCTAGGGAATTTTCTCATGATTCACTAAAACTGAAATAATTCAAGCTAATGAACATGTATTGAATATTTTTTTGTACAAGGCTATGTTTCAAAATAAAAACAATATCTGATATTTGCTTCACACTGCCAAACCCTCTAGTGCAATATTTTTCCAAATGTAACCCTGATATCTGCTTTGAATCACTAGGAGGATGTTTATTTTATTTTATTTTTGTCTTTTCTTATAGACTCGAGATTCAGAGTTTTGTGATCTCAACTACCAATCAGCCAGGTGATTTGTATGCACAAGGTTGAAAAGTCACGTGTCTACTTATATCAACTGAATTAAAGAGCTAAACTCAATTACATAAGTAAATGGTACAGTGGTAAATTATTGTAACTATATATTAGAACATTAAAAGCACAGAATGGGGGAGTCAGGCAGTAGCATAGTGGCTTAAGTGCAGGTGGCACAAAGTGCAAGGACCGGCGGGCATAAGGATCCTGGTTGAGTCTCTGGATCCCCACCGGCAGGGCAGTCACTTCACAGGTAGTGAAGCAGGTCTGCAGGTGTCTATCTTTCCTCCTGTCTGTCTCCCCTCCTCTCTCCCTTTCTCTCTGTCCTATCTAAAAATGATGGCATCAATAACAATGACAGTAATAACTACAACAATGATACAAGGGCAACAAAAGAGAATAAATAAGTATTTTTTTTTTAAAAGCACAGCACAGAATGGATATCCACCTTAAAAAGTCATTCATACAGCCACCTCATTGCATTTGTGAAGAAACTAAAGTCTCTTCACCTATTTAAATTGGTGAACTCTATTACTTTCACATTCAAAGAAAAGAAACATTTTTTTCAGTGGGCAGAGAATCTTGTAATGTGTCCTGGAACCTCATCTCCCAAGAGCTCTACCCCACTAGGGAAGAACAAAAACAGGCTGGTGATTTGGATCAATCTGCCAATGACCAAGCTCAGCAGATAAGCAATTATAGAAGCCACACTTTCCATCTTTTGCACCCCATATAGAATTTTGGTTCATACTCCCATAGGGATAAAGAACAGAGAAATTATGGTAGTGGGAAAAATATTTAATTATACCCCTCTTATCCTACAATCTTGATAATCATTATTAAACCACTAATTTAAAAAAAGAAAAAATAATAATCCTTATTTTCTATCTTCAGTAGAGCCCTGAAAATGTATGAAAAGCATGGAATATTTATTTGGAGGCAAATGGGACCCATGGCTACTGTAAGATTTTTGGAGATTTAGTTTTATGCATAAAATAAGCCAGCTGAAATAAAGTGAAAACTGGGGAAGTAATATGTAGAAAACTCATTCTAATATGTAGTCAGTAAAGACTATGAGATCTATTTGGTTGGAATGATTGAAGTCCAGTCTCGCTGCTTCAAATTCTTCCCCAGGGAGAAAGTGCCTCATCTTTCACTGAAAAATACCAGCAAACCAATTTCCACTATAACACTAAAGACAGCTGATGGCTTAACATGTCAACTCATCTCCTAGCCTGGAGCTTCTTCTCACTGAATCTAAACACAACTCTTTTCACTGCTAACTGATCAGAATTGGTAGATATCATGAAATAATGCGTCATCCATTACGCATTTGATTATCATTGCCGGGATAAGAAATATGAGACTTAAAATAACTTGCCCAAGGCCACGTAGCAAACTGATATCAGAGTCTAGTCTAGATATCAACACTTTTGTCTCTATGTAAAATGTTATTTACCATCATGTCATAGCTGACAGAATCCTCTTTCTCACCCAGGCTGAGCCCTGCATTAGGCCTGCCTTTATCATACTCTCATTCTCTTATTTCAAATGTCTTATTGATTAATTAGTTAATTTATTTATATTACTGATTCAATATTGATTTACAAATTTATAAGATAACAGGAGAAAAATTCCATACCATTCCCACAAATAGAGTTATGTGTCCCCATTCCCTCCATGGGTAACTGCAGTAGTTCTCCCAATATCACAGATCTGGGTTGATCATTATTTCTATAACTATCTATACTTATATATATTTGCTTTTTATGGCCCTTCATTATCTTCCTTTCTAAGTCACACATCCACCTATTGCTACTTCTGAATGTCTTTTTTTTCCCCTTTTTTTCTTTCTGGGCCTTGATAGAATTGGAGTTCAGAGCCCTCTGGTCATCTTCTCTTAACGTTTCTCCTTCTCTGGGGTTATGGACCAAAATTCTTTTTAGGGTGAAGAAGATAGAAGGTCTGGCTTATATAATTGTTTCTTCACTGGACATGGGCATTATCAGGTTCATCCAAATCCCTAATCTGTTTCTATCTTTCCTTAGTGGGGTAGGGGCTTTGGAGAGGTGAGAAGTCATCTTTTTATTTTAAGAAAATCTTGTACTATAGGTACAAAAATTTACATGAAGGTAATTAGTAATATAAAGATAAATAGATTCACAAAGTTAGAAAGAGAAAATGAGGTTCTTGTGTAGCTGTTTTACTTTGTTAAAAAAATGACCATATATGGAAAATGCATTTATCCCATGCCACTGGATATAGCACTTAGACTAACCGAATTTGTACATTTTCACATTGCATTTCCTTACTTTTATCATAGTTATGTTTCAATCATTTTATACTCCCACACATTAGCAGTTACTTTTTAAAAACTAGAACTATGTTTTTTTTTCTTTTTCTCTTAGTTTCTTTCCTTCCTTTTACTTTTCCATTCCTCAGTTTTTCTCTCTTATCAGTATTTTGCATTCACTTTTTTTACTTTGCTCTATGCATGGCATTAAAGATATTTGTGAATGTCCTAGTTCCTTGTTAAGATACATGTTCCTTTATGTATTACATATATCTTTATTTACCTTATTATATTTCTGTTCTTCACTTCACTTCAGTTATTGCATGAGAAAATATTTTAGGCTAACCTTCCTTAACCCTAGTTCCACCTTTTCTCACTATAGATATTCTTTTTCTCTGGGAAATAGTTTCTCCCAATGAAGTTCGTGTGGTGATTGTTAATCATGATACACTACTACTAGCTGGAGGTGAATGTGTGACTCGGGTTTGACCACCACTCTGTGTCACATGATTGGACAGAATGAACTGTGTGATTAAAGTGGGGGCCACAGTCCTTCACACGATAGTTTGATATGGGTGTTAAGAGAAAATGCTATGTCTTGGCTCACTCAAAATGGTATTAGTTCCCTGCCTGCAGTCAAATTCTCTTTTATTTAGAGAAGAATTTCCTGTAGCAAAAGAGAGTAACAACAACTTGTAAAGGGGACAAGAAACCAGAGGGCACAGTGTGTCTATTAATGTCTATTAACTTTCCACAGCACTGGTGCTTTTTACCACATGCACCTTGGGAGATTATATTCCTTTGGAGAATATTATCTTCTGCCTTTGACCTCCTAGACTTGCTTCTTCTCTTACTTTATTCAAATAACAGTAGAGTCTTGAAAAGAACACAGCTTATTATTCATATATGAAGAATGGCTTGCCTTGAAATTTTGAGATTAAATAATCCTTATAAAATGCCAGTTTGATTTAAGTCATTCATTCAGGCAAGCATGGTTCCTAGAACACCCCACAAAACCCACACAAGAATTAAAGGTCTTGTGATGGATGAGGGAACAAGATCTAATTGCTGTTTTAATAAATGTATTCTGACTTGGTAATCTAGCTAAATTTATCAACAGAAAATGCTCCTGTCTAAATAAAATCACCAAGTTATAGTATGAAAACAATGACAAATGGCTAGTAATTGGCTGTTCTTCAAGCTCTGGCAACAGGAAGACATACAGGATATATGTGGTACCTAGAACTGTTTTCAAGATGCTGAGCAAAAGACAAGCAATAACAAAATATGTTTGTCCAGCATTTTATCTATTTCAAATGCCTTTAACCTGAAAGTAGTGTGTAAGTTATTATTGAGCATATTACATCTGGATTAGAGACCTCTAAAAGATACTGACAGTGAATTACGTTGGTATCAACTCACATGCTGTAAGAGAAAAGAACTGCTTCACTACAAATAGAGCAGGTAAGTAATACATTGAGCAAGCAAATGCTGCCATGTGTCAGAACCTGGGAAGCAAAAGGTAACATTCTTTCAATTTTTACTTTACAGCAAGTACTGAATGGCATCACCTTAATCATCACAGTTATTTACTTATTTATCTATTTGTTGGATCAGATCCCCCCCATGTATGTAAATATCACTCCCTAAGTACGTCCTTCATTTTATTTGTAAAAAGACCACGAGTTTGAGAATGAATGACTTAAGTTCATAAATTAAGAAATGTAGAAATGTACTTTTAAGTCAGGCTCTCTAATTCCAAAGCCCATGTCATTCCTTTATGACTGTGCCTTAGTTGCAAGAATAGTATATAAAAACAATAGTTTTCAAATGTAACTGTACATTAGAATCACCTAGATAGAATTGGTGAGTAGGATGTACGTTCTACTAGTGAATAATAAGTAGGAGATAAACCAGAAATCACAGAAAAGAAATTTCACTTTTTTCCAGCTTTATTGATATATAATTGACAGAAGGCTGTGTAAATTTAAGGTATACTAAGTGATGATTTGATCGTGTACCTAGTGAGAAGTGATTGCCACAATAGGTTCGGGTAACTTGGTCCCTACCTATTCAGTTCCAATAGGGCCCTTTTCAATTATGACAACCCAAGACATCTACAGACATTGCAAAATGCAAACCTAGTGATGTGGATGGGACAGTAGGATTTGATCAGGTTGTCTCCTCCAAAATTCTTCCATTCTGCACACAGGTCTAGTTGCTGCTATCCCCCTTTCTACAATCCAATTGGCACATAGTAGACAGTGACTTTTTAAAAATATATAAATCAAGGGGCTGGATGGTGATGTACTCAGCTAAGCACACATATCACTAAGCTTTGAGGACCCAGGTTTGACCTCCTGCTCTTCACAATTGGTGTAGCTGGTCTACAGATGTCTATCTATCTCTCTCTCTCTCTCTGTATCTCCTCTACCCTCTCAATTTCTCTCTGTCCTGTCAAATAACATAGAAAGAAAGAAAAAAATGTCATGAGTGGTGGACTCATAGTACTGGCACCAAGACCCAGTGATAAAACTTAGTGGCAATTAAAATATGTGTGTGTGTGTGTGTGTGTGTGTGTGTGTGTGTGTTTGCGTGCACGCATGCGTGCATTTCACTCCCTGACTTAAATCTGACTTTCTAAGATTCTATAATAGATTCCTAAATCTACCAAAGTCTATATGATTTTACATAGCCATTAGGCCCTTAGTCTACTTTCTGACCTTATCATCTACCATGCCTCACTTGGCTCACAGCATTATAATTAAATTGGTCTTTCTGTTGCTATATGCTTTTTTTTTTTTTCATATCAGGGTATTGGTATTCCCTGCTTTCCTGGAAATGCTGTTTGCAATCATTTCTCATAACTGTCTTTGTCTAAACTTCACATGACTCAAATGATGGCACATTCATTATCTCTTTATCTGCCTCCATTCTTAAAAATATAAGCTTATAAGGGTTGGTCTTCACTGTATAAACACTGTCTCAACACTTGGATGAAGAGTTGGGTATGGTTCACTTTACCTCCTAACATCTCATATGGAATATATATTATATTTTAAAACTCTTTTTTCACTTAACATATCCTTATGAGCATCTTTCCAAATCATTCAGTATTCTTCATAAACATATTTTCATTTTAACTGGCAAAAATTTTATTCTCTTTATTTCTTATCTATCTATCTATCTATTTATATATTTTTAATGTGGATACAGAGAAATAGAGGCAGAGAGAACGAAACATACTACTGGACCAAAGCTTCCTTCAACACTAGGAGCCAGGCTTGAGCGTAGGCCACACACATGACAAAGCAGAGCACTGTCCAAGTGAAACTTGTATTTCACTGACCCACCAAAATATTTTCCACAGGATATTAGAGCCTACTTAGTAAATCTGGTATAGTCAGGTATTTTCTTGTTTTCTCCCTTTGGATAAGCTCCTTTATTTAGTATATAGAGGTGTCAGGAGAATTTGACTTTTGAAATTGTTCAACACTAGCACTCACTTCCCTAACCAGATTTTCAGATAAAACAGATAGGGTGGTACTATTTGAGACAGAACTGAAATGAACCTGTGTCAACCCATAAAAATAAATAACACTTGCTGAAATTTATCTGTACACTCTGTTGTATTTCTGCATAGAAATTGGGGAAAATAAGCATGCCAATTTGTGAACCTGTTTGAAAATTTAAAATGTGAATGTTCTAACTTTCAAGCTGCCTAAATTAAGTGGGAAGATGAGTACATGGCACACCAGTTGGATTCCCAAATCAACACACAATCAAACAGAAACATTTAGATAGAAATCAACAGCTCAGAAAGCCCTGTTCTGGCTTCTCTTTCACAAACACTAGGCCACTATTCTGATGATTATCAGCTCAGCAAAGTTAATGATACTTTTGGGTATTACATACTAAGAAGCCTAAAGCATAGCTAGACAATTTGTTTTCAGTCTTTCTCTGCATTGTCATTCAGAAAGCAGAGTTTTTAGATGACATTTAATAATCTGAGACTGCTAAGTAGACAGAGGACATTGATTGAAACTATCAGTGGACCCATCTGGATTTTTTTTTTATTAAAGTTCAATGCAAACATAAACATATTTTATCACTCTATTGCCTATTTCTCACTCTATGCCTTTATTGCTAATGCAACATCTTGGGCCTCAGATGAATTTCAGTCTAAATAAAGATTATTCAAATCCTATCTAAGTTTAGTCCACTTATTTTTAATTGTTGTTGGACCTCCTCACTTGTGTCTCATTTGATTATTTCCTGAAAATAAACAGAGTAGACTACTCTGTTCTCAGGAACAAATCTATTCATGCTTCTCACCTTTATCAGTATTACAACCAATGTCCATGCTAAGTAAGATAGCCCTGGATGTTTCCAAATTTTTCAGTCCCAGAATGTCAGGGTAATTGTAATGTCTGTACAGTGGTTGAGACAGTGGCCCTGTTAATCTTTCTAAGTACTCTCTCAATTAAGTATTTGAAAACAAATGTCCTGAGTAACAGGCACACTCAGTAGAACACAGACATAACCATGTATAATGACTCATGTTCAAGTTCCAGAACTTCAACTGCAAGGAAGAAGCTTCATGAACAGTAAAGCAGTATTACAAGTCTCTCTCTCCCTCTCTCTCTCTCACTCTCTCTCTCTCTCCTTATTGCCTCCCTCCATCCCTCCTTCTCTCTCCTAATCTCTACTTCCTCTCAATTATTTTTTTATCCAAAAATAAATAATAACAATAAAGAGGAAAATGGCCACCAGGAGTAATGGATCCAGACCTCAGATTCAAATAAAAAGAAATTAAGATTAGGAGGAGACAAAAGGAAATCATCTGGGACCACAACAAGCCAGGACTACAAGGACTTCAGGAACCCAAAAAATCACTGGTGAGTGAAAACACATATGGCTTGTGGACAGAGAGGAGACTAGGGAGAGATTAAGTGGCTGGTAACAGTCCAGCAGTTTACCAGTTGAGGCACCACCTCCAGTCTGATTTACCAACAAAAAGATGGCTATAGGGAAGAGAGGACTCCCCTAAGACACACCTTCACCAAACGCAACTATGAGCCTCCATTGCTACTACCCTCAGAGGCTGGAGCAAAGGGGGGAGGAGATGTGCTGACACCAGGGGACAGAGAACTCACCAGGAAACTCAGGAGAAGATCTACATCTTGGCAGCCTAGCGGTTGTGCTGTGTAGGGGGAGACTTACCACATTGTTAACCTGATGAGAACATAGTGAATCATTCCCTCAGAGCCTACAGACTATAAACAGGAATTGTTTAGAAACTAACAGGGATCAGCAGTGCTGCCAGGCTTGGCAGAGAAGCTGAATTGGGCCTGAAGCTTTGGATCCTTGGGGTGTGAGAGTCTTTTTGCATAACCACTGTGCTATCTCTCTCCCACCCTGCTTTATCTCTTGGTCAGGAGTGAGGGAATAAGCTAAGAACCCTATTTATAGTTTAAAATCTCTCAGGTACCCATAGCCTATAGGGAAGAAAAAGAACAAAAGAGGCTTTAAAAGGCACTGTGCTCCTACTCAGGGATTAAATAATACTGAAAAAACTGTTAATTTCCACAACTATAAACCGTTTAATTACCTTACTTAGACACAAGTCAATCCAGGCAGGAGTGATCAGTAATTTGAAAAGTAATGAGAGAGGGACCTCAGAATAAATGGTTAGGGGGTGGAACCAAGATGGCAACTTGGAAGCAGCTGCTAACTTGAAATCTGACAACAACTGCTGTAAAGCATTGGATCCTGGCCTTCAGCAGGACAGTGAACACTCTTCCCCCATCTTCCTTTCTTCCTTCCTCCTTCCTCTGCTTCCTGAATTCACTGATACTCGTTTGTGAATTATTTCAGAGAAGAAATCTGACTCAGGGTGGACTCTCTTTTTGTGTGTCTCTGCTCTACTTCCCTTTCTCCTCTTGCTAATCCTACAATTTACAGTGGACAGTAGAATTGCATAAGTGTCTATTCCTGCTATCCCTTTTTTTCTTTTGCTTTCTTTTTTATTTGGATTTGGTTGCTATTTTTCTTGGACTGGAGACACTGTTGGGCTAACTGGTATTGGTTAAACTGCTTCAATCCTTGCTTCAGTTACTGTTGTAATTTCTGAGGGTGGTGATTACATTTGTCATAAAGGAATTCAGTATAGCATGGCTTGTAATTAAACACAACAACTGAGGAACAACAGAACATAAAAATAAGAAACACATTAATAAAAAATAACATGTAGATTAAGAGCAAATAAAACTGTTAATACAATGAATGAAGACAAGAGCCCAGAAGAAACTACAAATCAGCCAGAAGTAACCATAGATAAGAAAAGTATGCAAGCAATAATAAACTTATTGATAACTGAAATAAAAACAACTTTGGAGGAAAAGAATGGCAGTATTAGGGAAACAACAGTTGAGACCCTCAAAGAAAATACTACCTTGAGGCAATTAGAGAACTGAAAGATGAAATAGCTGAACTGAATAAGGAAGCTGAAGAAAGGGAAAACAGACTAATAGAAGAAAAAAACAGAATTAGCCAGACAGAGGATGAGCTATAGAAAACTATGAAAGAGAAAAAGAGCTCAAAAAGAGATTGAGGGACAGTGAAAACAACAACAGAGACATATGGGATGATCTCAAAAGGAGTAACATTCATATAATTAGCATGCCAGACGAAGAAAGTGAGGAAGGGGAAGGAAACATTCTAGAGGAAATTATAGAAGAAAACTTCCCAGAGCTGAATAAGAGAAAGGACATTAAGATTAAAGAGGCTCAGAGAGTCCCAAACAGAATCAATCCAGACCTGAAGACACCAAGACACGTCATAGTTACAATGAAAAGAAGTAAGGATAAAGAAAGGAACCTAAAGGCTGCAAGAGAGAAACAAAAAGTCACATACAGGGGAACACCCATAAGACTATCAGCAGACTTCTCCTCAGACTCTAAAACCAAAAGAGATTGGCAAGATATCTATCGAGACCTGAATGAAAAATGGTTTCAATCAAGGATAATATATCCTGCTAGACTTTCATTAAAACTAGATAGAGGGATCAAAACTTTATTAGACAGACAACAGTTAAAGGAGGCAACCATCACCAAACTGGTCCTGAAAGAGGTTCTAAAAGAACTCTTATTAAAAAAATCACTGTAATACTTGCATATATCAGAGCAAATAGAAAATTTTTGAATAATGGCACTACAATACATTAAATCCATAATATCAATAAATGACAGTGGCTTAAACTCACTCATCAAAAGGCACAGAGTGGGATGATGGATCAGAAAACATAACCCAACCACATGCTGCTTGCAAGAATTCCACTTGACCCAACAAGATAAACACAGACTTAAAGTGAAAGGGTGGAAAACTATCATACAGGCTAATGGACCACAAAAAAGGGCAGGAATAGCCATTCTCATCTCTGACACAATAGATTTTAAATTAAATAAAGTAATAAAAGATAGGCAAGGTCATTACATAATGATTAGAGGATCAATCAGCCATGAAGAATTAACAATTATTAACATCTATGCGCCCAATGAGGGAGCATATAAATACATCAAGCACCTACTCAAGGAACTTCAAAAATACATCAATAGTAATACAATAATAGTGGGAGACTTTAACAACCCACTCTCACACTTAGACAGATCAACAAAGCACAGAATCAACAAATAAACAAGAGAATTAAATTAAGAGATGGACAGATTAGACCTTTTGTACATTTTTAGAGTTCTTAACCCCAAAAAAAAATTGAGTGTACATTCTTTTCAAATTCACAAAACACATACTCAAGGAGAGACTACATGTAAGGCCACAAATACAGCATAAAAAAATTCAAGAGAATTGAATCATCTCAAGTATCTTCTCAGACCACAGTGAAGTAAAGCTAACATTTAACAACAAAAAGAAAACTGTTAAAAAACACAGAATTTGGAAACTAAACAACATACTCCTTAAGAACCACTGGGTCAGAGTGACAGTCAAGCAAGAAATTCAAATATTTCTGGAAACAAATGAAATGAAGACACAAGCTATGAAAATATTTGGAACACAGCTAAAGCAGTATTGAGGGGGAAACTCGTAGCCATGCAATCACATATTAAACAACAAGAAAAAGCTCAAATAAATAAACTTACTGCACACCTTAAAGACTTAGAGGAAGAGGAACAAAGGAACCATAAAGCAACCAGAAGGACAGAAATCAATAAAATTAGAGCATAAATAAACAATCTAAAATAAGAAAACCATACAAAAGATCAATGAAGCCAAACCTTGGTTCTTTGAAAAATTAAACAAGACTGACAATCACCTAGCCAGACTCACTAAACAAAAAAGGGATAAGATTCAAATTAATATAATTGTAAATGATAGAGGAGATATCACAACTGACACTACAGAAATCCAGAAAATAATGCAAAACTTCTATGAAGAACTATACGCCACCAAGCTAGAGAATCCAGAAGAAATGAAACAATTCCTAGACACATATGCCCTTCCAAAACAGAACCAAGAACTACAAAACCTAAATACACCAATCACAGACAAATAAATTGAAACCATTATTAAGAATATCCCCAACAACAAAAGTCCTGGACCAGATAGCTTCACAAACGGATTCTACAAAACCTTCAGGAGACAGTTAATACCCATACTTCTAAAGCTTTTCCATAAGATTGAAGAAACAGGAACACTCCCTTGCACCTTCTATGAAGCCAACATCACCCTGATACCTAAAGCAGATAGGGACACAAGAAAAAAGAAAACTACAGACCAATATCTCTGATGAACATAGATGCCAAAATATTAAACAAGATCTTAGCCAACCAGATAGAACAGTATATCAAAAAGATTGTTCATCACGACCAAGTGGGATTCATCCCAGGAATGCAAGGCTGGTTCAGTATTCGTAAGTCAATCAATGCCATTCACCAATCAATAAAAGCAAAGCCAAAAATCACATGATTATCTCAATAGATGCTGAGAAAGCCATTGACAAAATCTTGTCGGGCTGAGCTTCATTGATGGGAGACAGACAACCCGGGGCTCATGGTTGAGCTGTAGGCAGTATCTCTTTATTCATGCAGAACGCAGCACAATCTAAGCCGAACTAAGCTAAACTAAAAACTAAAATGAACAATGTTGTCTTTATATATACTTCCCAAGTAGGGTGTGAACAGGATGTGACATAGAGAGGGTGCAGAGAAAAGTGACTGGTGAAAAATCAGGGTGTGACAAGGAGAGGGGGTGGAGCAGGTGAGAATTCTACCACTGAACTACCAATGCCTTGGAGGGAGGGTGGTGCTTTATGTAAATATAAAAGTGATTTATGTAAATAGACCGCAGCTTTGAGTGGGATCAAACCAATCCCTATACAGGCTTACCAGTGCTTGATTAAGCAGAAGCCAGGGGGAGCTGGCATACTACCCAACAAAATCTAAAACCCATTCATGTGTAAAACTCTACAAAAAATGGGAATAGATGGGAAATTCATCAAGATAGTGGAATCCATATATAGAAAACCTACAGCCAATATCATACTCAATGGACAGAAGCTGAAAGCATTTCCCCTCAGATCAGGGACTAGACAGGGCTGTCCACTATCACCATTACTCTTCATCATAGTATTGGAAGTTCTTGCCATAGCAATCAGGCAAGAGAAAGAAATCAAACGAATACAGATTGGAAGGGAAGATGCCAAGTTCTCACTATTTGCAGATGACATGATAGTATACATAGAAAAATCCAAATAATCCAGCAGAAAACTACTGGAAGTTATTATGCAATACAGCAAGGTGTCAGACTAAAAAATCAATGTACAAAAATCAGTGGCATTTCTTTATGCAAACACTAAATCTGAAGAAGACATCCAGAAATCACTCCCATTTACTGTTGCAGCAAAATCAATAAAATACCTAGGAGTAAAGCTGACCAAAGAAGTGAAAGACTTGTATACTGAAAACTGAGTCACTACTCAAGGAAATAGAAACTGATACGAAGAATTTAAAGACATCCTATGGTCATGGAATGGAAGAATAAATATCATAAAAATGAATATTCTCCCCAAAGCCATATACAAATTTAGTACAATACCTATCAAAGTTCTACCAAGCTTCTTTAAGAGAATAGAACAAATGCTACAATCATTTATCTGGAACCAGAAAACACCTAGAATTACCAAAACCATCTTGAGGAAAAGAAACAGAAATTGAGGCATCACCCTGCCAGATCTCAAACTATATTATAAGGCCATCATCATCAAAACAGACTCGTACTGGAACATAAATGGGCGCACAGACCAGTGGAACAGAATTGAAAGCCCAGATCTAAACCCCCACACATATGGACATCCAATCTTTGATAAGGGGGCCCAAAGTATTAAATGGAAGAAGGAGGCTCTCTTCGATAAATGGTGCTGGTAAAACTGGGTTGTAACATATAGAAGAATGAAATTGAACCAACTTATCTCACCAGAAACAAAAATCAACTCTAAATGATCAAGGACCTGGATGTTAGAGTGGAAACTATCAAATACCTAGAGGAAAACATTGGTGGAACACATTCCCACCTAGACCTCAAGGACATCTTTGATGAAATAAACCCAATTTCAAGGAAGACTAAAGCAGAAACAAACCAATGAGACTACATCAAATTGAAAAGCTTCTGCACAGCCAAAGAAACTATCACACAAAGAAACCCCTCACAGAATGGGAGATCTTTACATACCATACATCAGACAAGAGACTAATCACCAAAATATACAAAGAGCTCAGTAAACTGAGCAACAAAAAAGCAAATGACCCCATCCAAAAATGGGCAGAGGATATGAACAAGACATTCACTTCAGAGGAGATCCAAAAGACTAACAAACATATGAAAAACTGCTCCAAGTTGTTGATTGTCAGAGAGATGCAAATAAAGACAACATTTAAATACCACCTCACTCCTGTGAGAATGGCATACATCAAAAAGGACAGCAGCAACAAATGTTGGAGAGGGTGTGGGGACAGAGGAACCCTTCTACACTGCTGGTGGGAATGTAAATTGGTCCAGCCTCTGTGGAGAACAATCTGGAGGACTCTCACAAGGCTATACATGGACCTTCCATATGACCCAGTATATTCCTGGGGATATACCCCAAGGAATCCATAACACCCAACCAACAAGAGGTGTGTACACCTATGTTCATAGCAGCACAATTCATAATAGCTGAAACCTGGAAGGAACCCAGGTGTCCAGCAACAGATGAGTGGCTGAGAAAACTGTAGTATATATACACAATGGAATACTATGCAGCTATTAATAACTATGAACCCACCTTATTTGACCCATCTTGGATGGAGGTTGAAGGAATTGTTATGTGAGCTAAGTCAGAAAGACAAAGATGAGTATGGGATGATCCCAATCATCAACATAGTTGAGAAAGAAGAACAGAAAGGGAAACTAAAATGAGATCTGATTAAATCGAGAGTAGGGCACCAAAGTATAAAAACCCTGTGGTGAGGGGTAGGGTGGACATTAAGCTTTCCAGGGTGGTGGGGGGTGCAGGTGGGGTGGGTGGGTGGTATGGGACACAATCTTTTGTTGGTGGGTATGGTGTTTATGTACACTCCTATTAAAGTGTAGTCATATAAACCACTATTCAATTAATATGAGGGGAAAAATGATCATATGTCTAGAAATTTTTAGAACACAGACTTAGTCTTTTTAATACATAGGCTGAGTCTTTAATATGTTGACTCTCTCAAAAGCCTAGGCCAGGGAGAACAGAAGCAATCAGTGGCAATGCTACATTCAAGATGCTGGGTATTACACATCAAACCCTAACAAAAGGGACTTTTCAAAGTTATCCCAATTACCAAATAATGTGATTATGACAATAACTATCCATTATTTTCTTGAACTCTAAGACAGCAGGAACATCACATTTCCTCTATAAAGCCTATATTTCCCCCAGGCCTGGAACCTTAGGGTTGGGGCCCACTTTCCTGTATGCTTCTTTCAATTCATATCAAATAATATTGCATCTGCCAATCACAACCTAATGAAATCAAAGAGTGCCACCCCAGCATGATTTACTACAGACTGTGTCCAGAACTTCAGGTGTGGAATAACAACCCTTCAGCTTCATCTCTTGGGTTTGTCCTTTCCTTTCATAGTATTCTCTAATTCCATTCCAGGTGCTCCACTCCCCAATAAAGTCCCCATACCTAGATATAGACCAGGTCCCCTGAGATAGAGCATATGTTTACATATGCCCATAAACCAGGGAAAAATATATACCTGAAAGCAGAAGTACACAAGAGTCTGCAGAGAGTACCCCCCCCCCCAACACTTCATCTGCACTATTCCAGTCTTTAGGTCCATGATTGTTCAACAATTTGTTTGGCTTTGTATGTTAACTCTCTTTTCATCCACCAGGTTCTGGTTGCCAGCATAATGCCGACCAGACTTCTCTGGACAGATGACCCCACCAATGTGTCCTGGAGCTCTGCTTCTCCACAGACCCACCCTACTAGGGAAAGAGAGAGGCAGACTGGGAGTATGGATCGACCAGTCAATGCCCATGTTCAGTGGGGAAGCAATTACAGAAGTAAGACCTTCCACATTCTGCAACCCACAAGGACCCTGGGTCCATACTCTGAAAGGGATAGAGAATGGGAAAGCTATCAGGGAAGGGGATGGGATATGGAGATCGGGTGGTGGGAATTGTGTGGAGTCGTACCCTCCTATCCTATGGTTTTTTTAAATGTCTCCTTTCTTAAATAAATAAAAATATAAATAAATAAATAATAAAATTGTTAAACCAATAAGAAGAAATATTGGAGAAATGAACCACGACAACAGTCCAGTTAAAAGCCCCCCAAAGGTTGAAGCATAAAATAATGAGGTCAAAAATCCAAACACTAGTTAGTAAATAATCACAAGAGTGAGTAAAGAGTTTGAAAAACTTGTCATTAGAGATGCAAAAACAACAAATGAGACCCTGAAAGAAAACACTAGTTATCTCAAGGTTATTAGAGAGCTGAAAGCTGAAATAGCTGAGCTAAGAACACAACTAGCTGAACAAACAAAAACAGTATCAGAACAGGGTAACAAAATAGATGAACTCCAGACAGTAGAGGAGAGAGAGAATAGAATAAATAAGGCTAAAGGCTGAATTAGCAAGAGCAAGTATAAATTAGAGACAACTAAAAAAGAAGTAAGAAATCTCAAAAAGAGATTAAGAGATACTGAAAACAACAACAGAGACATATGGGATGACTTCAAAAGAAACAATATACACATTATTGTCTTACCAGAGGAAGAAGAGAGGGAGAAGAGGAAGCATTCTTCAGGACATAGTAGCTGAGATCTTCTATAGTCTAGACAACATCAAAGAGATAAAGGTTCAAGAAGCCCAAAGGGCCCAAACAGAATTAACCCAGAATTAAAGACACAAAAACACATCATATTTACAATGGAAAGGAATAAGGATAAAGAAAGGATCCTGAAGGGTGCAAGAGAAAAACAAAAAGTCATCTACAGAGGAAAACTCATAAGGTTAGCAGCAGATTTCTCTACACAAACACTCAGGCGAGGAGATAATGGCAAGTTATCTATCCAGTGATCAATGAGAAAGGCTTTCAACCAAGACTATTCTATACTGTTAGACTGTCAGACTAGATGTAGGCATACAAACCTTCTCAGACATGCAACAATTGAAAGAATCAACTATCACCAAGCCTTCCCTGAATGAAGTTCTGAAAGGTTTCCTATAAACAGTCAGACCACCATAAATATGACATCTATCAGAACACTCGAAAATCTACAAGAATGACATTAAAATGTCTTCATTTGTTAATATCAATAAATGTTTATGGCCTGAAATCACCTATTAAAAGGCACAGAATAGGACGAAGGGTCATAAAACATAACCCAACAATATGCTGCTACAGGAAACCCACCTAACTCAACAAAATAAACACAAACTCAAAGTGAAAAGATGGAAAAAAATCATACAAGCCAATGGCCCACAAAAAAGTGCAGGACCAGCTATTCTCATATCTGACACAACAGACTTTAAAATAAATAAAATTTAAAAAGATAGGAATGGACATTATTTAAGGCTCAGAGAATCAGACAATCAAGAGGATTTAACATTTATTAACATCTATGCACCCAATGAGAAGACATTTAAATACATCAAACATCTAATGAAAGAACTACAGCAATATATTAACAGCAACACAGTAATAGTAGGGGACTTCAACACCCAACACTTTCAACTTGACAGCTCATATAGGCAGAAAATCAATATTAAATGAGGGAGGGAGTTGTGCAGCAGCACAGCGGGTTATGTGCAGGTGGTGCAAAGCACAAGGACAAGTATAAGGAACCCAGTTCGAGCCCCCGGGTTCCCACCTGCAGGGGAGTCACTTCACAAGCAGTAAATCAGGTCTGCAGGTGTCTGTCTTTCTCTCCCCTCTCTCTTTTTTTTGCTTCCCCTCCTCTCTCCATTTCTCTTTGTCATATCCAACAACAACGGCATTAAAAACAACAACAATAATAACTACAACAATAAAACAACAAAGGCAACAGAAAGGGAATAAATACACAAATATTAAAAAAAAGAAATGTGGGAGCTAAATGAGGACACAGATAAACTAGAACTATTGGACATTTTCAGAGTCATTCATCCCAAGAAAGTGGGATACACATTTTACTCAAATCCACACGGTTCATTCTCATGGATAGTCCATATGTTAGGCCACAAAGAAAGCATCAGAAAATTCAAGAGCACTGAAGTCATCCCAAGCATCTTCTCAGATCACAGTGGAATTAAACTAGCACTTAACAATCAACAAAAGATTAGTAATAGTCCCAAAATGTGAAAGTTCAACAGTACACTACTTAACAACTGCTAGGTCAAAGAGAAAATAAAGGAAGAAATCAAATGTTTTGAGTACTTCAATAAAAATGAAGACACAAGCTATCAAAATATTTGGGACACAGCTAAGGCAGTACTGAGAAGGAATTTTATAGCCATACAAGCAGACATTAGGAAATAAGAAAAAGTACAAATAAACAACCTGATTACACATCTTAAATACCTAGTAGAAGGACAAATTAACCCTAAAGCAACCAGAAGGACAGAAATCACTAAAGTTAGGGCAGAAATGAATAACATTGAAAATAAGAAAACCATACAGAAGATCAACAAAAATAAATGTTGGTTCTTCAAAAAAGTGAACAAAATCAACAAACTCTCAGCCATGCTCACAAAAAAAAAAGGGGGGAAGACCCAGATAAATAGGATCATAAATGAAAGAGGAGATATCACAACAGACATCCCAGAAAATCTACATATCATGAGAGGCTTCTAAGAACAACTATATGCCACCAAGCTAGAGAACTTGGAAGAAATGGATGATTTCCTAGATACTTATGAGCTTCCAAAATTAAATAAAGAGAAACTAGATAATATGAACAGGCCTATCACAGCTAATGAAATTGAACCGGTTATCAAAAACATTCCCAAGAATGAAAGTCTTGGGCCAGATGGTTTTACAAATTAATTCTACAAAACCTTCAAAGAAGAACTAATACCTCTACTTTTAAAAGTCTTACAGAATACTGAAGACATAGGAATACTCCCTCCCAGCTTCTAGGAAGCCAGCATCACTCTGATAGCAAAAGCAGACAGGTACACAGCCAAAAAGAAAACTACAGACCAATATCTCTGATGAACATAGATGCTAAATTATTGAACAAAATTCTAGCAAACTGGATACAGCAGTATATTAGAAAGAGTGTTCATCATGACCAAGTGGTGTTTATCCCAGAGATGGAAGGTTGTTTTAATATATGTTAAGTCAATCAACATGATCTACCACATCACTAAAAGCAAGACCAAAAACCACATGGTCATATCAATAGATGAAGAGAAAGCCTTTGACAAAATACAACATCCCTTTATGATCAAAACCCTACAAAAATGAGAATAGATGGAAAATTCCTGAAGATAGTGGAGTCTGTATATAGCTAAACTATGGCAACATCATACGCAATGCTAAAAAATAGGAATCGTTTCCCCTCAGATCAGTTACTATTCAGGGCTGCCCACTATCACCATTACTATTAATATAGTGTTGGAAGAAGTCAAACTCTCCCTATATGCAGATGAAATTATAGTATACATAGAAAAACCTAAGGAATCCAGCAAGAAGCTTTTGGAAATCATCAGGCAATACAGTAAGTTGTCAAGCTATAAAATTAACATTCAAAAGTTAGTGGCATTCCTCTATGCAAACACTAAGTTAGAAGAAGCTGAAATCCAGAAATAAATTCCTTTTACTATACCAACAAAACAATAAATTATCTAGGAATAAATGTAACCAAAGAAGTGAAGGACTTGTACACTGAAAATTATGAGTCACTACTCAAGGGAATAGAAAAAAAGACACAAAGATGAGGAAATATATTCCATGTTCATGGGTTGGAAGAATTAACATCATCAAAATGAATATACTACCCAGACCATATATAAATTTAATGCTATCCACATCAAGATTCCAACCACATTTTTTAGGAGAATAGAACAAATGCTACAAATGTTTATCTGGAACCAGAAAAGACCTAGAGTTGTCAAAAAAAAATCTTGAGAAGAAAAAACAGAACTGGAGGCATCAGACTCCCAGATCTCAAGTTGTATTATAGGGCCATTGTCATCAAAACTGCTTGGTACTGGAACATGAATAGAAACACTGACCAGTGGAATTGCATTGAGAGACTGGACATCTAATCTTTGACAAAGGTGCCCAGACTATTAAATGAGGAAAGAGGAAAGCTGAGTCTCTTCAACAAGTGGTGTTGGAAAAAATGGGCTAAGACATGGAGAAGAATGAAACTGAACCACTATGTTTCACCAAACATAAAAGTAAATTCCAAATAAATCAAGGACTTGGGTATTAGACCACAAAATATCAGATACTTAGGGAAGAATATTGGCAGAACTCTTTTCTGCATAAATTTTTAAAGACATCTTCAATGAAATGAATCCAATTACAACAAAGACTAAGGCATGCATAAACCTATGGGACTACATTAAATTAAAAACCTGCACAGAAAAATAAAACACCACCCAAACCAAGAGACTCCTCACAGAATGGGAGATCTTTACATGCCGTACATCAGACAAGATGCTAATAGCCAAAATATATAAAGAGCTTGCCAAACTCAACAACAAGAAAACAAATAACCCATCCAAAAATGGGGGAGAGGACATGGACAGAATATTCACCACAGAAGAGATTGAAAAGGCCAAGAAAGACATGAAAAAATGCTCCAAGTCTCTGATTTTCAGAGAAATACAAATAAAGACAACAATGAGATACCACTTCACTCCTGTGAGAATGTCATACATCAGAAAAGGTAACAGCAGCAAATGCTGGAGAGGGTGTGGGGTCAAAGTAACCCTCCCGCACTGCTGGTGGGAATGTCAGTTGTTCTAACCTCTGTGGAGAATAGTCTGGAGAACTCTCAGAAGGCTAGAAATGGACCTACCCTATGATCCTGCAATTCCTCTCCTGGGGATATATGCTAATGAACCCAACACACCCATCCCAAAAGATCCGTGTACACATATGTTCTTAGCAGCACAATTTGTAATAGCCAAAACCTGGAAGCAACCTAGGTGTCCAACAACAGATGAGTGGCTAAGCAAGTATATACACAAGCAGTGTGTATATATACACACTAGAATACTACTCAGCTATTAAAATGGGTGAATTCACCATTTTCAGCTGATCTTGGATGGATCTTGAAGAAATCATGTTAAGTGAAATAAGTCAGAAACAGAGGATGAATATGGGATGATCTCAATTTCAGCAGAATTTGAAAAACAAGATCAGAAGAGAAAACACAAGTAGAATCTGATCTGGAGTTGGCATATTGCCCCAAAGTAAAAGACTCTGGGGTGGGTGGGGAAGAGAATATAGGTCCAAAAAGGATGACAGAAGACCTAGAAGGGTTGTATTGTTATATGGAAAACTGGGAAATGATAAGCATGTACAAACTATTGTATTTACTGTTGAATGTAAAACATTAATTCCCCAATAAAGAAATTTAAAATAATAATAATAAATAAAAATATGAAGAGTAGAAGATGGAGGAGAGGGGAGGAGGAGAATAGTAGTTGTAAAGAACGAGAAACTTCCCTCCAGCTCTTCATCAATAGGCATTCAGTCACAGTCCAAAGAGACAGATGAAGTACTTGTAACATGTTATTCTATTTTGTCCCAGACCCAAGTATATAAAAATATTGCCACAAGATAGAGACAAGCCTGGGGATATGCATAATTCTGGAAACACCTATGTCCAGTTGCAAGCAATTACAGGAGGTAATGTTAGGGGAAGGTCAGGGTTAGAGAGTACCCAAAACCCCAGTTCCACCAAGACCCGGAACTTTTGTGACCAGGAACCTTTATTTTGCTCCATCACTGAAAGGTAAGATAATGTGAGAATGCCTAAGAAAGTCAGACCTTATTTCCCTTACCTGATAGGGAAGACGAAGAAGAAAAAACTTTTGGGAGTTGTAGTAGGTCTGGGCATGGCCTAGAAAAGAAGTGAAGGTGGGGGCCTCAGAAGTTCATAAGAGCCCAAATCTATAACCACTCCCCACCCCACCCCCCTGCTTTTCTGGCCCATGCATTGTTCTGTATCCATGCTCTCACTTCCCCTGAATAAAAGCTAAAAAATTCTGAAAACTAAAACAAAACAAACAACAACAGCAAAAAACCTGTCCCACTCCTTACTTTTTTTGGTCAAAATAAAGTGAATAAATAACTTCTTTTTATGTTAACCCATGTGTATAAACATATACTGATTCCATAGGATAACATATTCACAAACAGCCAAATTATAAATATAAATTTGGACTCAGGAAAATACCCTTTTATTAAAGACCATAAATAACTACTTTGCAGTAGAAAACTGGAATTTCGGAGTGTAGGGAAGTAAAATTCTGCTACTATCAAAATACATCTTTGGCAAAAAATAATTTTGTGAAAGAGGCTCTGAAGGAAAAATTATTATCTTTGAGTTAGACTGTCATAGGAAGAAGCCAATCGATGAAGATGTACTTCTGCTTGTATAGAATTTGTGATAACTTTTCCAACTGATCATTTCTTGTTCCCAAAGTTTTCTGCAGTTCCAAAACTATTTAATATTATGCATAGGACCATGTGGTGAGTTAGACAGAATTTCTCAACCTTTCCCATAAGTACAAAAACTATAAAAACTTTTTTTTTCCTATACTGGTAAATAGACTGAAGGCCTCATGCTGACTGGTCTACCCATCCAGTTATTTATGTTTTTTATTCTATATACTTAGAGAGAGGGAAAGAATGGATGCTAAAGCAGAACTACATAATCCATGGTATTCCCATATAGTGCTATGAATAAATTCCAAGTCCTCACAGTAAGGCATGTTATGCCAATTTATCCCCAGTTCAGGGAATATCCATTTTATCAATAAATTCCTTTTGACTTCTCATTTTATAAATATATTTCATGCTTGTTTATTTGCCCAGCCTCCGAAGAACCCAAAGGGAATGTAAAAGGACTCCTTTCCATTCTACAAGAAAATCCTATGATTTCACTGTCACATGAAATAATCTATCTGATTTTGAGAACCTCAGTGAAGAATCATCTACACTAAATCATTCAAAGTTAATGCAAATATATTATTCATGTGCATTCTGAACAGGATTTTCCAACTAGAAATAAGTGACCATGTTATGCCTGATGTCCTTGTGTCTTGCCACAACACAGCTTAGGAAAAAAACAAAAAGCAAAGTGAAGTTTAAAGCCACTAAAGTGGAGAATGAAAAAAAGACATTTATGAGGCTAGAATATAACAAGGCCTAAAGGAGAGCACACAAATCTCATTTCCTCTGCCCAAATTACTTCCATTGGTTTTGAGAGGATATATAGCAAGTTTGAAATTTCACATTCAGAAGGTAATCCATACAATGCCATGAGTGAAGTTATTTTGAGTGTTATCAGTTTGCACAAGATTCAGTTTTTCCCCAGTTTCTCTGCTTTGAGAAGACCCTCAAGAAATCTTCTAAGAGCTTTTTCTTCTTTTCCTTCTCCCCACCCCCTATACTATGTACATCCTCTTCTGACCTGACACTTCCATCTCAGGAGATATATAGGACAGAATTGTGATTAGAGATTAGATTGTTGAACTGCATCCCCGCTCGTCAATAAAGATTGAACTGCGTTCCCAGCTCAGCGATGAGTCCCTGGTAATCTCTCTCCGGCCCACGAAGCTAGCCCAGCATCTGTCGCCCCAAACTGGGACCGGCATATGGCACCAAGGTGGGACCTAACCCACCCATCCCCCAGATAAGAAAACTTGGCTACCCATCCACCATGGGTTGCCTTTCTACTTATGAAGAGGTTTCCCAAAGCCTCTACTCTTTGTTCATGAGACAGTTTCTCTGTCTCTGGAACATTTTGCTCTGGGCCACACTTTGGTTCCCTGACCGGGAACTTTAGTTCCTTATGACCATGATCATAGAACTTGGGAGATGCGCGAAGATTTCCCTTGGGACTTTCTGGACTCCCTCTCCCATGTTTCCCAAGGAGAAGGACTATATTTTGCTCCAGGCTACACTTTGGTTCCTTATTACCATGATCATAGAGTCTGGGAGATGCACGGAGATTTCCCCAGGGACATTCTGGACTTCCTCTCACATGTTTCCCGTGGAGAAGGACTACTCAAACTTGAAGAGCATTCTCCAGTACCCTGGCAGTCCTCAAGAATGGAGACACATGGTTAGTTCTATCCTCCTGACTCAATTCTTTCTTCTATGGGAAGACATTCTTGGGGATGGATACATGCAATACAGCAGGAAGCGTCAGAAGCACCCTAAATGGAATTTTGAAGAGCTTTCTGGACTAGGACACTGTGAGTATTCTGAAATTTAATTGACTTAAAAAATGAAAAAGTGTTGGATGCAGCCTTGATTTCTAGAGACATCCAGAAACAGTCCAAAAAATTGTTTTTTCTCTTTTTATATATTTTTTTACAACTTGGCATAAATGTGTAATGTTTAATTCTGAAAACTGTATGAGTATGGGTGGGGTAGATAGCACAATGGTTATGCTAATGATTCTCATGCTTGATGCTTCTAACCATGGTTCTTCTATTGAGCTTATACTGTTTAAACAACCTTGAAATCATACTAGAAAGGACTTCCAAAATTATAAAGGTACTTAAACCAATTATAATGGAGTTATCAATTATAGCAAACTTCTAATCTGCTACACGTTTTGCTTCACAAGTAAGTGAATTACAGCTGTCAAATCTTCACATGAAAAAGCATCTGCTCAAATGGAATTCCCAGAAATCCATTTGGATCCCTGTCCTCTGACATCTCCCACAAGATGGCATGACTACAACACACCCCCCTGAAACCAATGATGTCACCTGGAACGACCTGAAGAAACAGATTCACAGACTCCAAAGCTCACTCTCTACAGAAAAGCAGAATTCCAGTGTCTGACCTTCCCCATCGAGACAGACATGCAGCATTTCATCCCCTGGCATTTCTTCCGTGGTCATCTGCTTTGGACTGACATTTCTATTGAACTTACTGGTACACCTCTTGGACACTTTACACAACTTTACAGCAGCTTCCCTTTATGCTGCTGGGTTTCTCAAAGACTGACCGCAGCAGTCCATAGACTTTTCAGCCATCTGCCTTTGGACTCTATAGGCCATGTCCCCTCACCTGCAGTCCCTTCCCCCGAGGCAGGAACCCCCCTTCCTTACTAGGTCCTGCTCCCAGAGGCAGGAAATACCCTTTGAGGCATGAAACGCCCCCAGAGGCAGGAAACATGAAACGTTCTTTCACCTGATAGGCACTGCCCTTTGAGGCAGGAAATGTCCCCTCAGGCCTCCCGTTGGCATCACACTGGTTCTTGCTGCTCTTCTATTTGTTCCTCCATGTCTGATGCCAATTCTTTTGAAAACGCCTGCATGATATAGGTTTCTATTCAACCCACACTCCTGATATTATGGCCATTAGTTAAAAAGAAAGGGGGAAATGTTAGTCTGCTTCTAAATTCTGCTTCTAAGACCCCTTTTGGTGCATTGCTTGACTCTGTGGTCTATTTACATAATCATTGTTTTCACTGGTTTAATCCCCACTGGTTTGTGAGCTTTTTCCTTCTCCCCACCTCCTATCCTATGTACATCCTCTTCTGACCTGACACTTCCGCCTCAGGAGATATATAGGACAGAATTGTGATTAGAGATTAGATTGTTGAACTGCATCCCCACTCATCAATAAAGATTGAACTGCGTTCCCAGCTCAGCGATGAGTCCCTGGTCATCTCTCTCCTGCCCGCGAAGCTAGCCTGGGAATTTATTAAAAAGAAACATTGACTAAACCAACCATAGGATAAGAGGGGTACAACTCTACACAATTCCCACCAGAACTCTGTATCCCATCCCCTCCCCTGATAGCTTTCTTATTCTTTAACCCTCTGGGAGTATGGACCCAAGGTCATTGTGTGTTGCTACAGAAGCCAGACCTTCAACTTTCTGCATCTGACAGCATTTTTTTTAACAAAGGAGTTATTCAACTACTTTGTGGCACATTTACTTTTTTAAAAATTTTCATTGAGATAACACTGGTTCACAAGGCTATGTGTTTTAAGGTTACAATTTCATACTGTACTTGATTTATATTAATTAACACACTGTGCCTAGTACCAAAGTACCAATAGCTCTCTATAAAAATCTCTGGACCTCTTCAATATTTATAACTACCCAACCTCCTTTCACCACGTCACCACTGATGAACTCATTTCCACAGAGTCCGAGGGTCTGCTTGCCTCTGGTTGTCTACTTCCTTCATTTGTTTCTTTATATTGTACACATAAATGAGATTACCTTGAATTTCTTATTCTCTAAGACATTTCACTTAGCATAATCCAGTCCAGTTCCACCCATGCTGGGATAAATTATAAGAATTTGATTATTCATAACAAAGTAGTATTCCATTGTGTTCATGTACCATAACTTCTTAATCCAGAACCACTGGGCACTTGGTTCAATTATGTATCTTAGCTGTTATAAATATCACTGAGTGGCCATAGAAATGCATATGTCTTTTCAACAAGCATTTTTGTATTACACATGGGGGAGAACCAATTTACATTCCCACCAACATTAAAAAGGTTCCTTTACTCCATTCACTTACCAACACTTGTTTCTGACATTTTTTATGTATATGCCATTCTCAAAGGTTTAAAATGATATCTAGTTTATTTAATTTGTATTTCTGATAATAAGTGGCCTGCTGGTATGCATTATTTAGTGCAATATTTATCTTATTTTTATTGTCTTGATGATAATAGAAAGAGCAAGTAAATTAGGATAAAGTATATTTTAAAGCCCATTTTAAACTGGATTTAAAACTAACTGAATTAGGAATGTGTATCTATGTTTCTCAGAAATGTGTTTTAGTGCACTTGTTCACCTATTAACCCATGGATTTCTTTTGTTTTTAATTTTTTATATTTATTTATTTATTTTCCCTTTTGTTGCCCTTTTTGTTTTTATTGTTGTTGTAGTTGTTATTGTTGTTGTTATTAATCCCATTGTTGTGGGATGGGACAGAGAGAAATAGAGAGAAGGGGAGAGCAAGACAGATACCTGCAGACCTGCTTCACAGCATGTGAAGCCACTCCTCTGCAGGTGGGGAGCTGGAGGTTCGAACTGGATCTTTACTCTGTTCCTTGTGCTTTGAGCCACCTGTGCTTAACTGGCTGCACTACCTCCCGACTCCCCCATGGATTTCTTATTGTAGTCACAGGGACACATTTCTGATTGGTCTGACCAAAATCACTTATCTTCTCTTGGGGGTTAAGTTAGCTTCAACCCAATGAACAATGAAGAGATTTGGTGTGAGTGGCATCACAGAAGAAAAATGAGTTGTAACTAAGTATTGCCCATCAAAATCCACAACTGTTTAATGAACTACAATAAATAAAACTTTCTGGGAGTCAGGTGGTAGCTCAGCGGGTTAAGCGCACGTGGCGCAAAGCACAAGGACTAGCATAAATATCATGGTTCAAGCCCCTGGCTCCCCCACCTGCAGGGGAGTTGCTTCACACGTGGTGAAGCAGGTCTGCAGGTGTCTATCTTTCTCTCCCCCTCTCTGTTTCCCCTCCTCTCGCCATTTCTCTCTGTCCTATCTAACAACAACTACATCATTAACAACAACAATAACTATGACAACAATAAAAATAAACTTTCCAAAGTCATATTAGCTATGTCCTGTATGTTGGCAACTACAGATGAACAGGATTCTGATATCAATGCGCCAATTAACACAGAAAACCTGTATTAAGTATTTTCTTTAGTGTAAAGCCTACAAACTCAGTAATTAGAAAGACATCATCTGCGGCCAGGCAGTGGTGCACCTGGTTAAGCACACACACTACAGTGTGCAAGGTCCAGGGTTCAAGCTCCTGGTCTCAACCTGCAGAGGGAAAGCTTCGTGAGTGGTGAAACAGGGCTGCAGGTGTTTCTCTGTCTCTCTCCATCTCTACCTCACTGTTGGTATGCATGAGACCCCTTCTGTTTCATTTGGTTTAAATCCCCCCTGCTTAACACTATTCTATTTACATAACCACTGTTAACAAGTACCACCCTCCCTCCAGGGCATTGGTGGTTCAGTGATAGGATTCTCGCCTGCTCTGCCCCCTCCTTGTCACACTCTGATTTTCACCAGTCACTTTTCTCTCCACCCTCTCTATGTCACATCCTGTTTCCACCCTACTTGGCAAGTATATATAAAGACAGCATTGTGAGTTTTAGGGTACTTTAACTTGAGTTTAGCTTAGCTTGTCTTAGATTGTGCTGCGTCCTGCATGAATAAAGAGATACTTTGTACAACCCAGCCATGAGTCCCTGGTCGTCTGTTACCCACCCGTGAAGCCAGCCCGGCGAAAACAACATAGCCCGTCGAAAACAACACCTCACCTTCCTCTCAGTTGCTCTCTGTCTCTACCCAATAATAAATAAATAAAGTAAAAAAATGAAAAACATCATTGTTGACCAAGTCAAGCCTATAAAGCAAGGTTTTGGGTTGTATAACTTCCTACCTTCACACTGTTACTGGCTTTAGCTTTCTCACTGCAAAAAATAACATGAAATAGTTTGCAAGGACACAAGGTCATGTATTCTGAGTATGATCTGTAGGACTGAAATGTCATCAGTTGCCATGACAACCTGATTGGATTCTGAGAGTGTGTAGCATTTTTCATACTACCAAAAAAAAGAGATATTTATTTTATAAAAATGATATAATATTGATCCCCTGGAAAGGAAAATATAGACAAAATAACTAACAGGACATTGACTCAGTGACAGTTACCTCTATTAACTCTTAAAAGTTTGGAATCAGAGTTAAGTTTTAAAAAGTATTATTCTATCATTTGTAGCTAGATGGATAGCTTTCAATTCTACCAAAATGTCATATGGATGTGAAATGTTTCTCAGATGCACTGGCCCCCTGGAAACTCTTACTTATATTAAATGCTCAGAATAGATTATACCTAAACTACCATTTAGGTCAATTTCTTTAGCTCAGAGCTGAAGATTATAAGATCTACAAAGACAAGGAAAGTATGCAAGGTTCCACAGACTGAGTGAGAGTTCTCAAACCAGAACCTACTTTTCTATATTTCTAGATTGATTCTCATTCTACAACACCAACCTAGTAAACCACTATATACCTAAGTATTAACCAATTTTAAATGTATATTTCTCCCAAAACCTGTATTATAATTTCAGCTGATATGAATTCATCTTGACCATATTCTGAGAAATATGTTGTCTATAATAATTACAATACATATATCACATATAAATTTTATACATAAATGATATCTAACAAATTCCATGGAATTCCCCTTTGTTATAATCATTATTTTATTCCCTGGTTTCACATGTCTTCTTAGAGGATTTACAGACTAATCAGGGAAAACTGAAAACATTCTTGAGAGTAAATACATTTGATAATACATTCCTAAATAATACATGTACATAGTCTCCGTAAACTGACAAACGATATTGTATCTTACTTCATAAATGAATGAATTAGATTTAATCTTCAATTTATTAATTTAAACTAAGACATATCTTGTATTAGTTTGTGAAGACTGTTAGAAGCATCTCAAACCAGGAACTAAAGCAATAGAAATTCATTTCCTCACAACTCACGAGACTAATGTCTGAGGTTAAGACGCTGATCAAACTGTTTCTTCTTAGGTCCCTCTCCTTGATTTATACATGATTATATTTCACTGTCTTGTCATAGTCTTCCCTCTGTGCATATCTATTTCCTAAACTTTTCTTATAAAGGCAAGAGTCACAATGCATTGTTACACACATCTTAGTTGCCCTTATAAAAGCCCTGTTTCCAAATGAAGTCACAAAAGTGAAGCAGTTCAAGACATGAATCATGGGGGACAGGGTGAGGGGTAAAGCACAGCAATGGAATCATCCAGCCATAGCACTGGAATTATCCCAGTTAAACATAAGAACAAAGCTTCAATTTTACAAAATTAAAAATTAGTAAGACATCATTATATTCATAGGTAAAAGCAAGGTTTGAGAACAGTATATTGACTAGTACCCAAACATTAGTATTATGACAACAAGGGCTGAAAACTCAGGGAACTTGACACATTAGATCAAGCAGGATAAAGACCAAATGTCAAAAAACTAATGAAAAAGCACATGATGGTGTTATGGGAGATTGGTAGATTTTGAAAATCCACTGCATTGTTTAGTGTTATTTTTTATAGTCTGTAAGGGGGAATGGGACATCTCTGCAAATATTCCTCTGGAATTATTCCCATTTAATATGAGGTTATGTGTAGGGTATTATCATGAAAGCCAAATGAAATTGCAAGAGAGCACTAATCTTCTATATTCTATAGAAAAAAATTCAATATGTTAGTATTGGGGAAAATAATTTGACAACCACATAAATAAACAATTTACTCTGTCTATAAATATTAATGAAAGCCTCCTCCTTTAGGAACCAGACATCTTTGTTTGGTCAGAGCGCCCGCAGTGCTCAGTTACATATTTTAGTATTTTGTAGCCTCTGATAGAACCATTTTAGCTATAAAACTTGCTGAAACAAGTCATGCTCTATCTCCCCTAGTGTCATTCACATGTGGTAGTACCTCTTTTTGGAATACCTTTCCTTTCCTCACCCCCGTTTCCTATTCATCTTCACCTAGGTAATGTCTTCTAGTCTTCCTTGAACTATCATAGCACCACAAGAGTCTCTCTGATGCAATACAATCACATTAGGTGTTATACCTGTGGATTATCACACAGTACTCCCACAACCATGGTATTTAACAATGTTAATTGTCTTTGCTGTTTTCACTTTAAGAATGTAAGTATTTTTATCTCAGTCACTGCTATATTCTCAAAATCTAACAACATGCCTGATTCTCAAAGAATTTTTTACTCAATGAATGGTGTGTAGTACAGTTGTTCTAAGAAATATTTTGAAGGTTCAATGGGAAGTTGTTTACAGATGCAATATATATATATCCATACATATACATAGTGTAGATAGTTTGTTTTCATTCAGATAGAGAGACAAACATCATAGCTCAGTGCTCTACCCACTCACTTTCTGGAAAAGAAGAGGTAAACTTAAAAATAATTGTTTAATTAATTTATTATTTTTAATTTTTTATTTATTCATTATTGGATAAATAAATAAATAAATTGAGAGGGGAGGGGGATAGAGATGGAAAGAGACAAAGATATACCTGCAGCCCTGATTCTCTATTTGTGAAGCTTTCTTTCTTTAGGTGAGAACCAGGGGCTTGAACCCAGGTCCTTGTGCACTATAATGTGTATGCTTAACAAGGTGCACCACAGCCTGTCTCCCTAAATAATCATTTTATTAAAGTAACATTCAAGTACATTATTTGAGTTTCATCATTAAAAGTCAATATGTGCATATACTACATTAAATTCATTATTAGAAGTCCAGTTCTATCTATCACAATGCAATTACCCACTTTTACCTGACTTACTCATCTACTCCCACTCTTCCCTTATGATAACCACTAATTATTCTTATAGTATAGGAATTTATTTTTGTTTAGTTTAGTTTAGTTTAGATGACATATATTTCTGAAAAATATCTTTACATACATAAAATGAAATAAGATCCAGTGAAGCATAGTCAATTTAAAAACCTGAAGTCAGGTGTGAAACTAACTCTAGAAATCTGATTTAAAATTTTTATTTCACAAAAAGTAAAACTGAGACCCAGAAAGTGTTAGAAATCAACATAGCCTAATACTGTGAGAAGTGGAAAGGAATATAGACCCTCTGACTTATAGTTTATACAAACATTCAGTATAAATTAACTATGCAAAGCTGTGATTAAAAATAGAAGGGTGTATAAGAAAACTCTATCCTCATGAAGCAAACATTAACATAAGATAGGCAATAGATTTAAAAAAAAGGAAGAAAGAAAGAAAGGAATGAAGAAAGAAAGATTACAAAATGACACAATGGGTAGAGCACAATGTGTGAAAAGGTAGATCAGCGGGTAGAGCACAATTTTTGCCATGCCCCATACCACGTTAGACTGCACTGGACAGCAAAGGGGGAATGTCCATGGGTGTTAGAATAGTGCTATGGTATCTCTTCTGATTCTCTCTCTTTATATATATAATAATAAAAAGGTAAACCAGAAAATAAACTCAATAGTAATATTATGTATGCATGAGGTTCTGAATTCATTCTCCAAGGCCATAAAAAATGATACAGTAGAATTTAAAATAAAGTCATCATACATAAATAAAGTAGCCATCAAATACCCATTTTAAGAGGTAGCATTTAATCTGACAGTCAACAAAGTGTTACCCACCCAAAGATATGTGGTTGCAGTAAAATATAATTACGGCTGGAACCTGGAATAATGAGAAAATAATGAAGGATGGTAGAAGTGTAAAGGACAATTAGAAGATGATGAGGTTGGAGCTGAAAGCAGGTTGCAATAGGTCTGACTAAGCAGTAGAGATTTGTCCTAAGTCTAAATGGGAACAGGAAGCCCTCCACTAAGCTCTCTGAGATGTGCCATATACTAACACATCTCTAATTCCAAGTTCTCTTTCATCAAAGTAAAATCTCCTCGCTTTACCCACCCATCATTGTTAAATTAGTAAGTGAACCAGGATGAAAAAATTAAAATTAATATACCAAATGAGACAAAAATTCACTTATTATACATTTGCCAAACAAAATGAAGCTTTTATAGAATGCATAAATATAGCTGTGAAATGTGTGAAAGTTCTGAAAGTAATCTGACTATACAGCACTATATACACCACATAGTAGAACCATGTAAATAACAGTGAACTATATTTTCTTAAATGGTATTCCAGTGTGAATTCTCTCTGCCAGGGGTGTGCAGAGTTAGTGACTTCTTCTTCTAGCATTTGCCCTTCTTCCGTAGCCAGTCAACAGCGTCAGGTTGAGCCTGATGTAAAGTTTCGAGACCTCCTTTGAATCTGGAGAGGTGGCAGTCGTTGACTATGTGGGTCATTGTCTGTTCAAAAGATTATTAAAATGCTAGATTTCTGCTCCTGACTTTGGATTTTACAATAGACTAGGTAAAGTGCAAAAGATAATTTTTAAGAAACATGAGGGGAGTCAGGTGGTAGCACAGTGGGTTAAACGCACGTGGTGCAAAGCGCAAGGATGGGCTTAAGGAAGCCAGTTCCAGCCCCTGGCTCCCCACTTACAGGGGGGATCGCTTCACAGGCAATAAAGCAGGTCTGCGGGTGTCTATCTTTCTCTCCCCCTCTCTGTCTTCCCCTCCACTCTCCATTTAGCTCTGTCCTATCAAACAATGACAACATCAGTTACAACAATATTTACTACAACAATAATAAAAAACAAGGGCAACAGAATGGAAAATAAATAAATATAAAAAAATTAAAAAAAAAAAGAAAACATAACTGAGATCCTAAAAGCTTTCCTACCTGGTTTACTCAAGGCTCCAAATATCTACTTTTAGGGGCCAGGTGGTGGCGCACCTGGTTAAGTGCACACAATGTAGAGTACAAGGACCCAGGTACAAGCCCCTTTTCCCCACCTGCAAGGGGAAAGCTTCATGAGTGGTGAAGTAGAGCTGCAGGTGTCTCTCTGTCTCTCTCCCTCTCTATCTTCCCCCTCCCCTCTCAATTTCTCTCTATCTCTATCCAATAATAAATAAATAAAATTTTAAAAATAAAAGAACAAATATATACTTTTATATTTAAATGAACTTTGGTCTTAAATTTTGTAAGAATCCCTAAGTTAAAATGCTTTCTGTCTTAGCTATTATATTATTTTCAACCTTAAATTTGATTGGTGGGACATAAAGAAAAGAATATTAATGGAAATAGAATAAAAAGTAATTTTGTCCCAGATAACCTCACACATGACATTTTTCCAACTTCCTCCCACCCTCTATTCCATACTATCACAGCTAGGACCATAGAGTATAGTACTTTCTTATGAGACTGTCTTTAGTTTTGCCAAAATCCTCATTCCTGTTCATTCACCTAACCCCAGGGTCAAGAAACAAATTCTACAATTAAATATTATCTAAAGAATGGAGCAAGAACTCACAAGGCATGTCTTGCCATATGTCAGGCCTGGTACCTGAGGGGAGGTGCTATGGTAGTCGAGGAAGCTTCAGTGCTGTTGTGTCTTTTCCTCCTCATCTATTTAAATGAAAAGAAAATTTTCCACAGAAGTGAGATCCCAGCTTCTCAAAATAAATAATGAATGAATAAATAAAGAAGCTAAACATCATGTTCCCCTGCCTTGTAGGAGATAGTTAAATAGGTGCTTTTAAAAATTTTTTATTATCTTTATGTATTGGATGGAGACAGCCAGAGATCAAGAGGGAAGGGGGTAACAGAGAAGGAGACAGAAACAGAAACACCTGCAGCCCTGTTTCACCACTCATAAAGTTTGCCCTCCGCAGGTGGGACCACAGGGTCAAATCTGGGTCCTTGTACATTGTAACGTGTGCTCTCAACCAGGTGCACCACCAACTGGCCCTAATAATTTCTTCCTTTCTTTCTTTCTTCCTTCCTTTCTTTCTTTCTTTCTTTCTTTCTTTCTTTCTTTCTTTCTTTCTTTCTTTTCTTTCTTTCCTTCTTTCTTTCTTCCTTTCTTTCTCTCTCTATCTCTTTCTCTCTTTTTCTTTCTTCCTTTCTCCCTTCCTTCCCTCCATCCTTCTTTCCTTCCTTTCTTCCCTCCTTCCTTTCTTTTTTATGATAAAGAATATTCAGTCACTTACAAGTGGGTAAGGAATAAAATAATCTCACATTCTACATACTAAGACATCTCAAGTCTCAAGAATGACCAATGAATTTTACCAATCAAGTAACATCCTAGAAGAAATATATACCAATTGCTACTTTACTGGCTTACTTGGAGCCTACCTTGTTTGAATATTCCTTTTTTTGTTTCTAATAGTTTTAACCTTCCATCATCATCCAGTAATAGTTACCTCTCCTCTAGTTTCTGTTGAATTAGTGTTAACTGGTCAGATTAAAAAAATAGGTATGGGTTTGATTATTTACACCAATGGGATGTATGTGTTATTATTAAGTGGGATGAGCAATAATTAGTATATCTGGACCATAGTATAATAAAGAGAAGAAAATTCTTGCTTTTTGATAAGCAGGGAAGAGAAACAGAGAGAAACACCTGCAGCCCTGCTTCACCACTCATAAAGGTTTCCCTCTGCAGGTGGGACCACAGGGTCAAATCTGGGTCCTTGTACATTGTAACATGTGCTCTCAACCAGGTTGAGAAGAAAATAAGTGTCACTCAAAACAGAGACTTTCAGACAAGATCATTGACAAGGCATTCCAAAGAGGCTCTATCCTAGAGTTGATTTTTCAATTTTTTTCTACTTCAAACAGTATGTAATCCTTGAGTGTTGGGCAGTATGCCAGCTTCCCCCTGCTTAACTCTGTGGTCTATTTGCATAACCAGTTACCTAAGAACTGCCCTGCCTGCAGGGCATTGGTTTAATCCCCACTGGTTCACACTGTCTTTTTGCTCATCCCCCTCTCCTAGTCACACCGTTTTCCACCACTCTCTTTTCGCTCCACCCTCTCTACATCACATCCTGTTTTCACCCTGGCGAGTATAAATACAGCTGCTCTTTTGTTTTAACACACTTGGAATTGCCTTTCATCTCTGAGAGTCCCAGAGTCTCTCTCCTGCGACGCTAGCCCAGCACAGTTCCTGATCCCTCTCCCATGCAGCAGCCTAGGTTGGCTCCAGTTGAGTTCTCTCCAACCCAGAGAGCACTTGCTCGGGAAGAGGCACCCTCAGGCTATCCCAGCACTTGAGGACTTTTTCCCCTTCTTGTCATACTGGAACAAATTAATACTTGTTAGTAAAAATAAACAGTAGGTAATGTAATAAGCAAACCAATTGTACCTCTTGGTGAAAAAGTTAGTTCCTCCTAGCCACTGATCACATCTAGAACAATCTTTGTCCAAACTTAACTATTGTGGACTTGGTGTGGGCTGAGGTAGCTTAGAGGATTCTCAAGGTACCTCTTCATTACCTAAGTAATTTCCATTGTGATTAGGCACAGGGCTGGGATAGTCACATCATTCATTAATGCTAATAAGTCTTTAAAAATTTATTGTGGGATTAATTGTTTATAGTTTAGTCTGTAGCACACTGGCACAGTCTCTCATCTCCCCATGACTGGTATCTAGGATCCCAATGTCCCTTCATCCTATCCCATTCCCTCCATTCCCAGAGTCTTTTGCTTTGGTGCTAATACTCTTTTTATAGGGTACTTACATCCTTATAAATGATCTGACATTTTAAAGAATGACATAGAGTAACAAATTTATCCTATGTATAGAAACAAGATCAGTTCTATTTGTTATCTTATGAAGCTTAACACTAACTGGAATTTCCAATAGGGCTTAGTACCTCAAGCTTCCATGTGGCTCCTGGGGACAGATAAGACTCACAGCCTGAGCAGTGAGTCTTATTGTCATGGGTCTTTCCAGTCATTTCACTGGAGATCCCCACTGGTCTTTTCTGCCATCTAATCAATTGCATGAAAAAATGGAGCTGTTTGCCAAGAAAAGTTCAATAAAATGAGCATCATCAGGGAAGCAGCTCCCTGATGAGAGATGCTTGCTAGAAGGTATGGCTCTGGAGCTACAAGCTCACAGTGAGCTGCGAAAAAGCAGAGTCTAAGTCCCCACCTTAGCAGGATGAGATTTGTCATGTGTTACATAGAAAGCAAACTAAGACAGGGGTCCATAGAAGACTCTTCAAGAACAATGAAGGCTTAAAGCTTATTTTGTTAAAATAGTTATGGGCAAGTCTCCATTTCTACTGAAGACAGAGCAGGAAGAATAAGATTCATGCTGTGACAGCAGAGAACTAAGGTATCCTGCAAAGTAATTTTCTAAACACCACTGGCCCTAGGACAGTTGTTTTTAGCTCACAACATTCTCATTGGCCTGACCTCACCCCAATCTCCAGCAAAGCTTTCTGTTGATTTTAATGTAATTTCCATACTACATTTTACAGAAGTACCAAAACCATATGAGTTTTAATTAACAGGAACTATTAATTTCAAAAGATAATTATAGTAAATAATTCAAAGCTTGGTTTTTGGATTTAGAAGTCTTAGACTCAAATCCAAGTTTTGATATTTTATATTTTTTATCTTAGACTTCTCTTTCCCCATAGGAAATCAATGAATTATGAAGAATTTAAGAGACTATCTGTTAATTAAAATGTTTAACATATATTAAGTATTATTTTACTATTGCTATTCATTTTTATTAATTTATGAACTCTATACAAGATTCAGAAAAAGCTAGTTTAATTCACACAAGACATGGAGTAGAAGCCAAATGCCCAAATTCCCCAATCATACTTTCTGTTCTGGCCAGTTATGCATCTGCTAAAGTGGTGAACAGTTCAGCCCTGAAAAGCCAGTGTCCAGCTGTGTAAATGGAATTCAGAGTCAGGGAAGACTACTACTTTTGTCTCTAGCATAAATTTTGCACCAACATAATTACAAAAAAAAATCTGCCACATAAAAAATTTATCAATTAAAGGACAATTATTATTTTTTAATTTTTGTATTATAAAAAGGAAACACTGACAAAACCATAGGATAAGAGGGGTACAACTCCACACAATTTCCACCATCAGAACTCTGCATCTCATCCCCTCCCCTGATAGCTTTCCTGTTCTTTATCCCTCTGGGAGTATGGATCCAGGGTCATTGTGGGATGCAGAAGGTGGAAGGTCTGGCTTCTGTAATTGCTTCCCCACTGAACATGGGCGTTGACAGGTTGTTCCATACTCCCAGCCTGCCTCTCTCTTTCCCTAGTCGGGTGGGGCTCTGGGGAAGTGGGGCTCCAGGACACATTGGTGGGGTTATCTGTCTGGGGAAGTCTGGTTGGCATCATGGTAGCATCTGGAACCTGGTGGCTGAAAAGAGAGCTAATATATAAAGCCAAATAAGTTGTTGACTAGTCATGAACCTAACGGCTGGAATAGTGCAGATGAAGAGTTGGGAGGTCTCCTAAGCCTGAAGTTTGATATGCAGGGGGATCCAAGTTATTGTCTGGAGAGATGTTGCCATGGCTGGGAAAAGAACCAGAAAGCTGGATCAGGGAAGAGAGTAGCTCTCAAATATGGGAAAGGTGTATAAATATTGTTGACTATAAACCCCATTGATTTTATCTGATCTGGGGCCCATATTCAGCTTAAGAGCCTATGTGACTTCTGCATCCCTGTAGATCTGAGTTCACATTCTCCGGTACTGGTGATATTAGGGAGAGGGATTTATTCAAGGTCTAGGCCCATCATGTCTGTTTGGAAATCTCAGGACTCCCTGACTAGGGCCCCAGCTGATAGGATGGCCTGATACTGACTAAAGAGTCATCATTAAAGTATGCAGTCTCTTTAAAAGGACAGTTATTGTCTCTGACAACCATTATTAGAATTACCAAACAAGCAAATGCGGTGCAACTCAAGGTTAGCTTAGTCCCCACTAAAACCTTAGAATTATTTCTTCCCTAACTGAAGGCCAGACTCCATAAACTTAACACCTGTTTGGATACAATAAATGACACTCAGTGCTTTAACAACTGAGAGAAAGCCTAAACTTGGCCAGGGGAAAAAAAGCAAGCAAGCAAACAAACAAACAAAAAAACTAAAACTGGAAAAAGGCTGGCTCACTTAATGAGCATTCTTGGCCATTGCCAGGTCACCCCATCAACTGGGGCCCTAATTAGTGGTCACTGCCAGGACACCCCATCAACTGGGGCCCTAGTTAGAGAGTCCTTGGGTTCCCCCATATATTCAATGTGTCTAGACCTCTAATAGATTCTTCTCTCCACCATCACTGATCACTTCCATCAGGAACATCATTATAAGCCCTACTGTGAGCTTCATCAGAGCCATACCCTCATTATGAACTACCAATGGTAAGGACTATCCCACTTTCTGAAGGCAGGTTGGGTCACCCTACTCTGACACTCAAGGAAAACTGGTCCTGAAATGAGTTCAACCTAGAATATTCTGAGCTGTGACCATGGACTGTGAGCAAACACTGAGAGTGACTTGGAGGTTATACAGGCTCCTGTGCAAAATAAATATGAATAGATATGGGTACCAGGTTAATAGTTAATTGTATTTATATATATATTCTTCTCATTTGGGAGCTACTCTCTGCCCTGACCCAGGTTTCTAGTCCTATTCTCAATGCTGACACCATCTTACTAGACAATATTTTTAGTCCACCTACAGGTTAGCTATCAAACTCCAGCAAAAATTACCACTGCCATGGGCCCCTAGGAATATACCTAAAATAAACATCCTAGCTTCTATCCATCCTAAAATCCCTATTTCCAGCTTCTTTATCCCTATGTTGTGCTTCCTGTTCATTAAAAATTCTGTCCTGCTATATAATTTACTGCATTTCACCCACTAAGTTGTGGATGCTATTTTGATTTCATACTAAACTCCCTGGGCAGAAGACTCACCGGTATGTCCCAGAACCTCATCTCTCTAGAGCCCTACCCACTAGGGAAAAATAGAAACAGGCTGGCAGTACACAGCAATCTGCTACTGCCCATGTCCAGTGGAGAAATAATTACAGAAGTCAGACTTTTCACCTGCTGCACCTGACAAAGAATTTTGGCCCATACTCCCAGAGGGGTAAATGTTAGCAAAAGATGACCAAAGGGCTCCCAACTTAATTCTATCCATTCTAGGAAAGAGAATAGAAGGGGGTGGGGGAAAGCAAGGAGATTCAGAAGCAGTAGGTATGACTTAGAAATGGAAAGAAAGGGGGCTGGGTGGTGGCACAACTCGTTAGTTGCACACAGTATGAAATGCAAGGATCTGGGTTCGAGTCCCAGGCCTCCCATCTGCAGAGAGGATGCTTCGCAAGTGGTGAAGCAGGTCTGCAGGTGTCTATCTTTCTCTCTCCCTCTCTACCTCCCCCTCCTCTCTCAATTTCTCTGACCTAGACAATAAAAATGGAAAAAATGGTGGCTAGAAGCAATGGATTTGTAATGTTGGCACTGAGCCATAATAGGGATAACACTGGAGGGGAAAAATGGGGGAGAGGAGAAAGAATGAAGGATCATAGAAAAAAAGGGCAAATATATACATAAATATGTATGGTTATAAAAATTATAATAGTCAGTCTATATCTGTGATCTTGGGAGAACTAATGCAGTTTCCAGTGGAGGCAACAAGGATACATGTTCTGGCAATGGCGAAGTTATGAAATTATATTCCTGTTTTCTTACAATTTTATAAATCAATATTAAATCACCAATAAAAATCTGCTACCTCTCTACAACAGTCAGATCCATTATAAAACACACCCATAATGCTGAGATATCAAATTCCTTGTGCTGGCTTCTCAGCAAATAATAGGGCCACTGGCTTTACATACGTACCTTCCCTCTTTAATTATGCATTTCTGCTTTTCCCTTCCCTATGTATATACATAGCTGCCAACTCGTGTTGCTCAATGACATTTATTGTTTACTTAGTACTCTTGGGAGACATGGGAAATTTATCTACATTTCCAAGTCAACCATAGAGAACAGCATTTTCCCTTCTCCCAATAGGAGATTGGGGACCACAGTATAGGAAGCTTCTAAATGCTTTTATTTTTACCATCCTCTTACTCTTTTCCCCAGAAGGAGATGTTGTTATTCAATGGATTCAGAGCCTGAAACATCCTTCAAGTCCTGTTTTGTGATAGTGCTATGGTGTGTGTGTGTGTATGTTTATATTCACAAGGGAGATTTTTCTGTGTGTCTGTATTCTAATTTCCCTTGTCATGTAAGGATACCAACCACTGGATTAGGAACCATCCTTATTCAGTGTATAATCTCATTTTAACTCCATCATTTAGAAATTACTCTATTTCCAAATAAAGTCACATGAACTGGTGTTAAGTCTTCAGTATAATTTTTGAGAGACACAATTTAACTTATAACACATATTGGGAAAAAAGACTTGGTGGGGGTGGTTCATATCTCCAAAAAGAATCAACTCTGATGATCCCTTGAATTTAAGTACTTTAAGACCTCACTTAGGGGCTAGTGAAATAGCTCACTTGGATAGTGAATGCTTTGCCATGTGTGTGACTCAAGGTTGAGTCCACCCTCTACCATACTGAAGGAACTTTGGTGATGTGGTCCCCTCTCTCTCTGTCTCTCTTTTTCCATCCCCCTCTCTACATGCCTGTACCAAAAATAAAAATAAAACACCTCATTTCAGTGATCTAAAAGGTTGTGAGTTTGTGCAGTAGGTAAAGCACTGAACTCATAAGCACGGATTCCCAGGTTTGATCTCCTACATCTCATGTAGAGCACTCTCCACCTTTCTCTCTCACTAATAACTAAATCTTGAAAAAAATTAATTTCAGACTTATGATCACTGGAATTATAAGAGAATAAATTTGTGTTGTTTTAAGTGAATAAGTGTATGATAATTTATTACAGCAGAAATGGGAAATAAATGTTATGTGATTATTTGACATCTGACATTTAAAGAACATACTATTTATTTTCCATTTATAAGTTGGAACATAGTCCTCTTAACTAAAAAAAAAAAAGATGAGTAACTGGTAGAGTATGAACACCAAAATCATGCCACAAAACTGCAATAACTCTGTTGAACCCACTTGAGGAATTATTTTGTAAACTTTTCAAAATAGAGTACCCTTGGAATAGGTACTCTTATTATTATTATTAAATATTATTAATAATTAATAATAATAATGAACTGGGAAATTGATTTCAAAAAGCACTGAGTAACTTGCAACCGTTGCATAGTAGAGTAAGTATTTTAACCAGATCAATTTGACTCTTTGTGTATATTTTTCTTTAATTTCTTGTATTTGTGGCAGACCACAGCAGTTGTTTGCCATTTGTGACACATTTTTTTCCTTTCTCATTTTTAGATGGTGGTTGAACCTAGGATCTTATGCATGTAAGGCATGCACTTTACTAGCAGATGATTTTCTTTGGCTCCAAAATTTCAGATGAATGACCTCACTGAACAGTGGGCATAATGTTATGCTTACAAATGGTACAAAAGTGCCACACTTGTCAACTGTCTACATCCAAAAGAAACAGCCATTATATACCTGGCCACCCAAGGGAAAGTGGTTGAAGAGAGGCAAAGTAAACATCTTTCTGTCACAAACATTTTGTGAAATAATCAATCAGTCCAGCAGAGCCTCTCCTAAAGCCAAAGAACAGTTAAAATTGTGCCAGTTTCCAACTGGCAAAAGAATGACAGCCTGAGCACTCCATGTGCCAAGGGATTTTGGCTTATGCATTAAGCTGACCTATTCTTTAAAAAGAATAAAAGAAAATCTTCACTTATCTCCTTCTTTGTACTACTTCTCTGACACTGGAAGATTTCCCAGCATAGACGTTATGCTCGATGAGGACCATGTCTGCTGCCTCACTTCTTTTCTCCAGACATAACACAACCCCTGAACTAAGGTGCTCTATAAAGACAATAAGTGAAGAGAACAGAAGTCAGATTAGCTTAACCCTAGACCCATCTCTGTCACAGATCAGTCGTATTAGTTAAATTGAATAAGTCACTTTGGCTCATTTTTCACATCTGTAAGATATAGACTTAAATTGTGAAGAGCAATGATTTTGTCTTTCGTACTATGGGCGCTTAACTCAGTGAACCACTGCCCAGCTGATTTTGTTTTTCATAGTGTAATAGAATTCAGCAAGATGTTCTGCACAGAAGTTGTTTCTTAGTTATGGACTGTGATGAGTAACTCCATGGATGTCTGGTAGAAGTAAGATAAACATGTCTGTTGCCCTTAATGATAAAGCTGCACCCACCTGTATGTCAAATGCCCAGGGATTTCTGCTGGTTCCTATTTTCTTTTCTTTCCTTTCTTTATATATTTTTTATTTTTATTTATTTATAAAATGGAAACACTGACAAGACCATAGGATAAGAAGGGCACAATACCACAGTTTCTACCACCAGAACCATATTACATCCCCTCCCTGATAGCCTTCCTACCCTTTAACCCTATGAGAGTAGGGACCCAGGGTCATTATGGTATGCAGAAGGTGGAAGGTCTGGCTTCTGTAATTGCTTCCCCGCTGATTGTGGGCGTTGACAGGTCGATCCATACTACCAGCCTGTTTCTCTCTTTCTCTAGTGAGACAGAGCTCTGGGGAAATGGGGGTCTAGGACACATTGATGGGGGTGTTTGCCCAGGGAAGTCTGGCATCATGACAGCGGCTGGAACCTGATGGCCCAGGCAAGACCTAGACCCTGATTGGTCAAGTATTCTGTCATTCAGAGCTCCTACTCCCTTCAGTGCCCTTTGAATGACACACCAGGCAAGACTGAGACCCTGATTGGTCAGGTATGGTGTCACTCAGCTATAACACCAGCTCTCTTCAGTGTCCTTTGAATGACACTCATTTCAATGACACCCTTACTGATCCTTGAATCTTGACAAAGAAATTATCTCCACAGGAGTCCTACCAGGTGTAGTTGGTGTGGGGGTTGAGAACTAGCAAAACAGAAAACTCCCAGCCAATCTCGCTGTTTCCTTTGTCCTTTTTAGGCCTCTGTGAATTATATGAATTATATGACTCTTCTTTAGTTCCTATCTGTCCACCCAGTACAGCCCTATCCCACTCTCTGTCTTCCCTTCCTCTCTCTATTTCTCTCTGCCCTATCCAACGACAACATAAATAACAACAACAATAATAACTACAACAATAACAACAATGGCAACAAAAGGGGATAAACAAATATTTTTTTAAAAAAAGAATTTCACCCAGTGAGTGCTATACTCCCTCATTATAACATTAAACTCTACATACACATTAAAGTATTTAAGAATTTTTTTATCATCTTTATTTATTGGATACAGACAGCCAGAAATCAAGAGGGTGGTGGGGGATAAAGAGGGAGACAAAAAGAGAGACACCTGCAGCCTTGCTTCACTACTCATAAGTTTCCCCCTGCAGGTGGGGACTAGGGGCTCAAACCCAGGTCCTTGTGCACTGTAACATGTGCACTCAACCAGGTACAACACCTCCAGGTCCCACCCACATTAGAGTTTAAGTGAAGCCCACGTTGGCAGGAGTATGAATATGAGCAAAGGTCTGAGTTGCAATTAAGAGTCCCAGTTGTCATGAACTATAGTGGTCAAGGGATTTTTGTCTCTTTGAGTTTCACCTTCTTTAACATTGAAAGGAGGGATTCACATTTTGATCTTAACCTTGATCAACAAGGTCTCATGAGATGGCCCCTACCTACCTTCAACACCTTTGGCTTACCACTCTTCCATCTACTCATTCTACCCCAATCAGACTTCACCTCTCCTTTGTACCTGAAACTATTTTCACAATTCATAGCCTTTGCATTTGCTCTCTTTGCATTTGCTCTCTTTACCTGAAGTATTCTGTCATGGTCTGCTTCTCTTCCACTAGACTAGATTTCATTTCAAATGCTTCTACCTTAGAAAGTTCTCTTCTGAGGGCCAGGTGATGGCACATCTGGTTGAACATACATGAAACAATGTGCAAAGACCCACATTCAAGCCCCCAGTCCCCACCTGCAGGGGAAAAGCTTTGTGAATAGTGAAGCAGTGCTGCAGGTGACTCCTTGTCTCTCTCTCTCTCTGTCTCCCCGATCCCTCTTGATTTCTGGCTGTCTCTATTTAGTAAATAAAGATGATAAAAAAAATTAAAAAAGAAAAGGTAAGTCTTTATAGGATGGGGAGATAGCAGAACGGTTATGCAAAAGACTCTCATGCCTTAGGTTCTGAGGTCCCAGGTTCAATCCCCAGCACCCTCATAAGCCAGAGCTGAGCAGTACCATAGTGTGTGTATGTGTGTGTGCATGTACATATGCCCACATGTGTATCTATCCTTCTCTAATTAAAATAAATAAAATTATAAAAGAAAAAAGTCTTTCCTAACTGCCCATTTAAAGTTGTCATCCAGTTAATAACACATTTTTTATAGAACTTATACATATCTGATTTTTTTTGTCATTTTTTTGTTTGTTTCCTTTCATTGAACCTTCAGCACCAAAAATCACATCTGGCATAAAGATAGTGTATAATGAATAATTTTCAAGGTTCCTTCCAGTTTTGGTAACTGTGATCAAAACTGTGTCTGTGTTGTGCCCATCATATCACAAATAGAGTAGGCAGGAATACAGGTTATAAGAAGAGTTTATATGATGAGGTCTAAAGTAAAGTATATATAGGCAGTGAGCATATACCATGCACAAGGGCCGTTACCTAGGTTGAAGCCCTTACTCCTCATCTGAAGGGGGGAACGCTTCATGAGAAGTGAAACAGGTCTGCATATGTCTATCCTTTTTTTTTCTCTCTCTCTCTACCTCTCCAATCTGTCTCAATTTCTATCTTATCAAATAAAATAGAAAGGAAAAAAGATCAAATATATATATTCTCAAAGGAGAACTTCTAGCACCACAAGTTCCTTAGCTCCTTTTTCTGACATCAATGTATAATCAATATTAGATCTTCCCTCATGTGTAGAATTAAAAAATACACCTCTTTAGTGCACCTTCAGTGCTAGAATTACAGAAAATGAAAAATGAGATGAAAGTAGAAAATTCATAATAGTTTTGCTATATTCATAAAAAACTTACTACTATATATGGAATTCTGTTTATCTGGTTTAGCAGTCTAGAAAATTGTGATGGATTTATTTCATGGAATGTACTAGCTATCAATTAATTATATTTTAACATTTCAATCATATTTCTAGAATGAGAATAATGTTCATATATTTTCATTATCTATTCAAATGACTGCACTTCAACAAATGAATTACTAATTGATATGACAACTGAAAATGTAAAATTCAACCACTTTGCTTACTGCAAATTGATTCTATTTATAAAGGGTCATAAAAAACAAATTACAGAAACAAGACAAGTCTAATTACGGCCTATTAAAAAAGAGATGCCCTGACATTTTTGTACGACTAATATGTTCTACTCAAACCCCGCCCCCCCAAAAAAAACTCCAGGATAAAAATTTCCAGTTAATGTTGTGTTGTTTATAATTTAAAAAATGGAAAGGATAGCAGTGAATTAGATAACTTTAGGGCACAATATAATTTAATGTGAATCATGTTATATGTTAGATATCTCTGATAAAATTGTACATCTAGGTCATGAGTGTCCCTAAGGCTCAATATATATATCAACAGTATTACTTTAATCTTCAGATTCCCCTCTAGAAGCATACATCATGCTTCATGAATAGTAGGAGTTCAGTCAACATTTGCTTCAAAGCTCCTCTGTATAAGCACACTTGCTGCCATCTATCTGTAGTTATCTGCAGTAGAGATAACTACTGGGATTTTAAACCACAGGGATTAATAGAAAAACCTCACATTTTACTCTTCCAGTAAGAGTTTTTATATTTCAAATGTAATTCCATGAAATATAAATGTAGAGTTATTGAAATATAACAACACTAAACATACAAAGCTTCCCCAAATGGTGAAAAAAAATCAGTATCCCTCTTATCCTATGGTCTTGTCAATATTTCCATTTTATAAATAAAAATTAAAAAAATATTTATATAATAATGAAAATACATAGTTGAAACAGGAAAATTGATACTATAGTATTTTTCTGGGGTAACATTAAATAACCATATTCAAATATATGTATGTAATACATTCAAAAGTATTTATAACAAACACTTATTTGTATAACTGCTCTAAAACTTTTTTATAGAATGAGGCATTTTCACATCTAGTCAAGCTTCAAAACTTGTGAAAAATTAAAAAAAATAGCCAGCTGATATAAGATAACCAATATTTCTAGAGCTCATGCTGAAAGGACTTAATGGGGAATTAGCTACAAGTAGAGAAAAATTCTCTCTCTAGTAGCAATCTGGCTTGTACTCTGGTTATGTAAATTAGTATGAGCTTATAATCATGTTGGCCTAAAAGAAATAATGCTGGATGTAAACATAAGAGGATTGAGGAAAAACATGAATTAGTAAAAATATTTAAGTAAATATAGCAGATGCAGGCTGCTCTACTCTTTAATACCTGAAATATGTTACTTCCGTTCCACAGTTAATATGAAACATAGTAAACATATTGCTGTATATTCTTTATATAAATTCACAAAATACCTAGTCATTACTGGAAAATAAGGCTGAGCTAAATATCACTGATATGTTTTGTTACAGGATTTCTATTTCTGGCTAGGAACCAAGTTGGTTTATCATATAATCCACTGAATTTGGCTATGAAGAATAAAAACTATCAAACTCACGGTTCATGTTTCAGTAATTTATATTACTCACTCAGCAAATAAGTTCACCTACAAAGTGATTTGACTAGCTACTGCAGCTAAGACTGGGATTGAAGACCTCATGGGATATGGTCTATCCAACACAGATACTGAATTATCTCAAGGAGAAATCAAGACATGTTCTTACTGGAAGGGGGATATATTATTTTTCATGGATCATTTGTCAGGGTCTCCATGATTTCCTAAATAATATCAAGCAAATGACTTCCAGAGAGTAAATCCAACAGTGCTATAAAAAGAAAGCACATAGGGCGTCCAGATGTAGCGCAGAGGGTTAAGTGCAGGTGGCACAGAGAGCAAGGACCAGCGTAAGGATCCCGGTTCGAGCCCCAACTCCCCACCTGCAGGGGAGTTGCTTCACAGGCAGTGAAACAGGTCTACAGGTGTCTATCTTTCTCTTCCCCTCTATGTCTCCCCTCTTCTCTCCATTATTCTCTGTCCTATCCAACAACAAAGACATCAATAACAATATTAACTACAACAATAAAACAACAAGGACAACAAAAGGGAATAAATAAATAAATAATTTTTAAAAGAAAGCACATAAATAATAAACATTCTACTTGACCCGAAGATATTATAAGAGTTTACATTCTAAAGATTTGAATGTAAGCTGTGTTTTCACGGACATACAGCAGCATTGACCAGTACAATACCAATCTCAAGCCTGTTTAAAGAAGGCATTACCCTATGATCCTGAAATTCCTCTCCTGGGGATATATCCTAAGGAACCCAACACATCCATCCAAAAATATCTGTGTACACATATGTTCTTAGCAGCACAATTTGTAATAGCCAAAACCTGGAAGCAACCCAGGTGTCCAACAACAGATGAGTGGCTGAGCAAGTTGTGGTATATATACACAATGGAATACTACTCAGTTGTAAAAAATGGTGGCTTCACCATTTTCAGCCGATCTTGGATTGAACTTGAAAAATTCATGTTAAGTGAAATAAGTCAGAAAAAGGATGAATATGGGATGATCTCACTCTCAGGCAGAAGCTAAAAACAAGATCAGAAAAAAAAAAAACACAAGTAGAAACTGAAATGGAATTGGCGTACACCTCAAGGACTTAGAGAAAGAGGAACAAAGGAACCCTAAAGCAACCAGAAGGACAGAAATCACTAAAGTTAGAGCAGAAATAAACAACATCAAAAATAAAAGAACCATACAAAACATCAATGAATCCAAATGTTGGTTCTTTGAAAGATTAAACAAAATTGACAAACCCCTAGCCAGACTCACCAAACAAAAAAGAGAGAAGACTCAAATTAATAGAATTGTAAATGATGGAGGAGATATCACAACTGACACCACAGAAATCCAGAAATCATGTGAAACTTCTATAAAGAACTATATGCCACCAAGCTAGAGAATCTGGAAGAAATGGAACAATTCCTATAAACATATGCCCTTCCAAAACTGAACCAAGAAGAACTACAAAATCTAAATGCACCAATCACAGATAAAAAAATTGAAACCGTTATTAAGAATCTCCCCAAGAACAAAATTCCTGGACCAGATGGCTTCACAAACGAATTCTACAAAACCTTCAGGAAACAGTTAATACCCATACTTCTTAAGCTATTCCATAAGATTGAAGAAACAGGAATGCTCCCTTCCACCTTCTATGAAGCCAACATCACCCTGATACCAAAAGCTGATAGGGACAGAACATAAAAGGAAAACTACAGACCAATATCTCTGATGAACATAGATGCCAAAATATTAAACAAGATCTTGGCCAAGCGGATACAGCAACATATCAAAAACACTGTTCATCATGACGAAGTGGGATTCATCCCAGGAATGCAAGGCTGGTTCAACATCCATAAGTCAATCAATGTCATTCACTACATCAATAAAAGCAAAGCCAAAAACCACATGATTATCTCAATAGATGCAGAGAAAGCCTTTGACAAGATCCAACACCCATTCATGCTCAAAACTCTACAAAAAATGAGAATAGATGGGAAATTCCTCAAGAGAGTGGAGTCTATATATAGCAAACCTACAGCCAACATCATACTCAATGGACAGAAGCTGAAAGCATTGCCCCTCAGATCGGGGACTAGACAGGGCTGCCCACTGTCACCGTTACTCTTCAACATAGTATTGGAAGTTTTTGCCATAGCAATCAGGCAAGAGAAAGAAATCAAAGGAATACATATTGGAAGGGAAGAAGTCAAGCTCTCACTATTTGCAGATGATATGATCGAATACATAGAAAGACCTAAAGAATCCAGCAGAAAATTACTGGAAGTTATTAGGCAATATAACAAGGTATCAGGCTACAAAATCAATGTACAAAAATCAGTGGCATTTCTTTATGCAAACACTAAATCTGAATAAGAAGACATCCAGAAATCACTCCCATTTGCTGTCTCAGCAAAATCAATCAAATACCTAGGAATAAAGTTGACCAAAGAAGTGAAAGACTTGTATGCTGAAAACTATGAGTCACTACTCAAGGAAATAGAAACTGATACCAAGAAATGGAAAGATATCCCATGCTCATGGATTGGAAGAATAAATATCATTAAAATGAATATTCTCCCCAGAGCCATATACAAATTTAATGCAATACCCATCAAAGTTCCACCAAGCTTCTTTAAGAGAATAAAACAAATGCTACAATCATTTATCTGGAACATGAAAACACCTAGAATTGCCAAAACCATCTTGAGGAAAAGAAGCAGAAATGTAGGAATCACACTCCCAGAACTTAAACTATATTATAAAGCCATCATCATCAAAACAGCATGGTACTGGAACAAAAATAGGCACGCAGACATGAGGAACAGAATTGAAAGCCCAGAAATAAATCCCCAGACCTATGGACATCTAATCTTTGATAAGGGGGCCCAAAGGATTAAATGGATAAAGGAGGCTCTCTTCAATAAATGGTGCTGGGAAAATTGGGTTGTAACATGCAGAAGAATGAAATTGAACCACTTTATCTCACCAGAAACAAAAAATCAACTCCAAATGGATCAAAGACTTAGATGTCAGACCAGAAACAATCAAATACTTAGAGGAAAACATTGGTAAAACACTTTCCCACCTACACGTCAAGAACATCTTTGATGAATCAAACCCAATTGCCAGGAAGACTAAAGCAGAAACAAACTAATGGGACTACATCAAATTGAAAAGCTTCTGCACATGCAAATAAACTATTAAACAAACAAAGAGAGCCCTCACAGAATGGGAGAAGATCTTCACATGCCATACATCAGACAAGAAACTAATCACCAAAATATATAAAGAGCTCAGCAAACTTAGCCGCAAAAAAACAAATGAACCCATCCAAAAATGGGCAGAGGATATGAACAAAACATTCACTACAGAGGAGATCCAAAAGGCTAACAAACATATGAAAGACTGCTCTAGGTCACTGATTGTCAGAGAAATGCAAATTAAGACAACACTAAGATACCACCTCACTCCTGCAAGAATGGCATACATCAAAAAGGACAGCAGCAACAAATGCTGGAGAGGTTGTGGGGACAGAGGAACCCTTTTACATTGCTGGTGGGAATGTAAATTGGTACAGCCTCTGTGGAGAGCAGTCTGGAAAACTCTCAGAAGACTAGACATGGACCTTCCATATAATCTAGTAATTCCTTTCCTGGGGTTATACCCCAAGGACTCCATAACACCCAAGCAAAAAGAGGTGTGTACTCCTATGTTCATAGCAGCACAATTCATAATAGCTAAAACCTGGAAGCAACCCAGGTGCCCAACAACAGATGAGTGGCTGAGAAAGCTATGGTATATATACACAATGGAATACTATGCAGCTATCAAGAACAATGAACCCACCTTCTCTGACCCATCTTGGACAGAGCTAGAAGGAATTATGTTAAGTGAGCTAAGTCAGAAAGATAAAGATGAGTATGGGATGATCCCACTCATCAACAGAAGTTGAGTAAGAAGATCTGAAAGGGAAACTAAAAGCAGGACCTGACTAAATTGTAAGTAGGGCACCAAAGTAAAAACCCTGTGGTGAGGGGTAGATATGCAGCTTCCTGGGACAGTGGGGAGTGGGAGTGGGTGGGAGTGATGGGTCACAGTATTTTGGTGGTGGGAATGGTGTTTATATACACTGCTAGCAAAATGTAGACATATAAATCAGTAGTTAATTAATATGAGAGGGGGAAAATCAATTGTATGTCTCAAAGTTTTTCAAAACACAAACTGAATCTTTTTAATATATAGGCTGTGTATTTGATATGCAGACTCTCTCAAAAGCCTAGACGAAGTAGATTAGAAGCATCCAATAGCACAGCTATATACAAGATACTGGATACTGTACAGCAAACCATAACAAAAGAACTTTTCAAAGTTAACCCAATTACCAAATAATGTGATGATAACATTAACTATCGATTATCTGTTTGAACCCTAAGACAGCAGGAACCTCACATCTCCACTATAGAGCCCCTATTTCCCCCAGTCCTGGAACCCTTGGATAGGGCCCACTTTCCCGTATGCCTCTCCCAATCCATACCAAATAATATTGCATCCGCCGATCACAACCTAACCAACGCAACGATTGCTACCTCAACATGCTTCACCTCAGACTGTGTCCAGAGACTTCACGTGTGGAATGACAACCCTTCAGCTTCATTACTCGGGTGAGACCTTTCCTTTTATAGTACTCTCTAATTTCATCTCAGGTGGTTCACTTTCTAACAAAGTCCCATAACCTAGATATACACCAGTTTCTGTGAGAGAGAGAGCTTATGTTCACATGTATCCATAAACTACTACAAAATATATACCTGAAAGCAGAGGTACACTAGAGTTTGCAGTGAGTACCTCCCTAACACTTCCTCTCCACTATTCCAAGCTTTGGGTCCATGATTACTCAACAATTTGTTTGGCTTCGTATGTTAACTGTCTTTTCAATCACCAGGTTCCAGATGCCACCAGGATGCTGGCCAGGCTTCCCTGCATTGAAGACCCCACCAATGTGTCCTGGATCTCAGCTTCCCCAGAGACACACCCTACTAGGGAAAGAGAGAGGCAGACTGGGAGTATGGACCAACCAGTCAACGCCCATGTTCAGCGGGGAAGCAATTACAGAAGCCAGACCTTCTACCTTCTGCAACCCTCAATGACCCTGGGTCCATGCTCCCAGAGTGATAGAGAATGGGAAAGCTATCAGGGGAGGGGGTGGGTTATGGAGATTGGGTGGTGGGAATTGGGAGTTGGGAGTTGTACCCCTCCTACCCTATGGTTTTGTTAATTAATCCTTTTTTAAATAAATAAATTAAAAAAAACACACACACAAGTAGAACCTGAAATTGAATTGGCGTATTGCACCAAAGTAACACTCTGGGGTGGGGGTGGGTGGGTGAAGGTGGGGAGAATACAGGTTCAAGAAGGATGACAGAGGACCTAGTGGGGGTTGTATTGTATTGTTATATGGGAAACTGGGGAATGTTATGCAGGTACAAACTACTGTATTTACTGTTGAATGTAAAACATTAATTCCCCAAAATGAAATATAAAAAAAGACACTTTCTGTTAAAAACAAACAAACAAAAAAATAAAAATAAAGAAGGCATAACAATGCTTGAATTTTTAGGTTTCCAATTCTAAATTTTAGGTATGATCAGTAGGCCTTAAATGGAATTGAGAAATGACTAAAATGTATTAGTTAGGCAAGTCAACTGTAAACCATTGTAGAACTAGTCGTGCTTATTTCTATATATTGACCCTCAATTATTATTTTGGGAGGAGTCAGGCGGCAGTGCAGCAGGTTAAGTGCAGGTGGTGCAAAGCGCAAGGACTGGCGTAAATATCCCAGTTCAAGCCCCCGGCTCTCCACCTGCAGCGGGGTCACTTCAAAAGCAGTGAAGCCGGTCTGCAAGTATCTATCTTTCTCTCCCCCTCTCTGTCTTCCCCTCCTCTCTCCATTTCTCTATCCAACAATGACAACAACAACAATAACAATAATAACTACAACAATAAAACGACAAGGGCAACAAAAGGGAATAAATATTTTAAATGATTTATTTATTTAAAAATTATTATTTTTGCAAGAAAATATTAGCTTACTTTTAATTTAGTCCATAAACATCTTTCTCACAATTCTCCTATATCAAGATCCCAGTATACCATCTGAGTTGTATTTAACTATTTAAATAAAAACATAAATCATCAAATTTTGACTAAAGACCTAATACGAAAAATGTCAGGGAACAAAAAGAGGTATGAGGGTCAAGATTATTATTATTATTTTTCAAAACTGATAATTACAATAAGATTTAAAACTCTTGAATTCCTCACTGACATCAAAGGGGAAAAGGTGTTGAGAGGTAGAAAATAAAGAGAGTATAGGGATTTCCTGGCTGACACTGTTTCTGTACAGTTAAGAAGGGTGTAGAGGTGTTTCAAGAAGATCATGTTGAGAACTTACTAAATCCCTAGATTTTGAGAGATAATATAAACTAAGGACTCACTTCTCAGTTATTCCTTTTTTCTTCTTTTCCTTTCCCTTTCTCTTCACACATACTGAAAAACATAGACAAGTTGTGTAAATTTTTTCTACAAAAAGAAAGACTGTAAATAATTTAGACTTTGGAATCCAAGCACTCTCATATGTATTGTAGTGCAAAAGCAATCATAGACTATACCTAAACTAATAAGATCTGGCTAGGTTCAAATAAACTTCATTTTAAAAATAGGCTACAGGCCAAATTTGGTCCATGGGCATCAGTTTGCCAACATTTAATCAGCAGGTTGACACAGCTTTGTCTTTTGGGTTGTCGGAGAAGCCATGATGCAATTTTTGCATAAAGAAAAACACATCATGACTTTCTGACAACAACACTGTTGTCCATCTGTTTGACCACAGTCGTTAGGCAAAAATGTATTAGGGTTTCCTATGGTTCGGTTTAGGGCCATATCTGGAAGAGAAAGTATTCCTGGAACTATTTGAATTCTGTCTAAAAGGACTACTAGGAGATTATTAGATTCCCTCAACAAGGAGACTGTTATGAACATAATTACTAGAACGTAAATCTACAAGCAGCGAAAGCTAGTGCTGAGCAGACAGGGTAGGAGAGAGGAAGAATGAAGAAGGATATTACAGATTCCCACTGTAGTCAGTCCAGCTGGGGTTGCAGCAATGATGTAACAATTGCAGTGAGACTTATGTGTCCTTAAAGTATCCCCAAAATTGTATTGCCTCAGAATATTTTCCCAGAGAGGGCTTTTGGAGTTTTCTGTTTTTCTTTTATTCTGTACCTGTGTATTTTCACTGCTTCTGAAAGATTCTCATTTTTTCTTTTTATTCATATAAAGGGAAAAGAAGGCAGAGGGAAGAAGAGGAGAAAAAGGGGTAGGAGGAAAGAGGATAAGGAGGGGGATCAAAAGTAGAAACACCATACCCCACTCTACTATGTGTGAGATTTCTCCTTTGCATGGTGCTCCCACCCACTTGAACCTAGGTCTCCAAGTAAGGTAAAGTGTAAGCTCTACTGGGTGAGCTATCTCCCAGGCCAATCGGTAAAGGAGTTGAAAAAGAAACTTGAAAAACAAAAATACATTTGCATTATGATATTGCATAAATTATTTGATTAAATACATCAAATACAGAAACACCTCATTCCCATGTCTATAAATGAAACTGAAACAAATTATTTAAAGAGCTATCTGGATTATCAACCCTAGTCAATAACACTTCCATCACTGCACCAATTTTTCAATATCCACTTCAGTTTAAGTCAGCTATCTTTAAAGTTAAGAGAATATCTGAGTCATCTGAATGGTTTGTTATAACACAGGTTTCTGGGCCCCAGCTTCAGAAATCCTGATTCAGTATGATTGAGAAGGGGCCATAAGATCTACATTTCTAACTGTGTTTAGGGGATGCTGATGCTTCTGACCCAAAACCACACTTTGAGAACCACTGATTTTAAGCTAAGCCTGCATTTTAGATGCAATTTGTCTTCTCATCAAGAATAGGGCCTGATAGAATTATTTGGGCACAGGCTATTATCTTGTTCACATGTTTCATAAGTCACTCTAGTTTTCTTTTCAAATGTATTTATTTGTTTGTTTGTTTGTTTTACCAGATCTTGCAGGGTATTGAACCTGGGACTTTGGAGCCTCAGGCATGAGAATCTCTTTGCATAACCACTACACTATCTACCCCTGTGTTCTAGTTTACTTTTCAAGGAACAACTAAGGCAACAAAATGCTTCATTTGTGCTGCCAAACACCATCCATCTCTTCTAGTATCATGGACAACTCTCCTCAAGGAAGTTGGAATTTCTGGTCTAGCCTTTCCTTTGCTCAAATACAGCATATAGGTAGTTTTCTTACCAATATCAAGCATTCTATACAATGTCACCAATCTATCTGGTACAAGGAAGGATACCAAAGGGGTTCACTGACATATTGTCTGATATTGTCATGATCCTTGAGTGGCATAAAATAGACACCTAGTAAGTAGGCAGATTTCCATCTGGCAAGAAGATGGCTGTAATGAGCACCAATGTGAAATGACAGATAGTAATAGAAACTAGAAAGTCTATGGGAAAATTAGCTTTCCTCGTTTCACATCTGCACGACAGGGAGAGCTGCCAATCACAGTCTCCAAATGGAGAGAGGAGAGAGAGGCTTATCTGGGTTCCCAGTCACATGCAAAGCCATGTTCTCCTAAGTTAAAAAAAAATCATGGGAAAAAAATAGAATCAGTCTGTTAGATAGCTTTAAACAAATGCGGGGCTGTGAAACAAGCTGTCGCAAATTGGCATAGAGAATGTAGAAAATCATTGTGAAATGAAAACTGCCTCTCCCAACAAAATAAAGCAGGCAATTAACTCTTCGTGTTCTTACTGAAGCCTACAAGACTCTTTAAATCTCAGAATGTAGGTTGCTAGGTAATGGGCCAATGCTTTAAATATACAACCTACTTTCTCATATAGCATGTGTAGGGTGGGTAGCTAGATATAGATATTCATGTGGCAGGGAAGAGACAACTTAGCATATATAGATACAAATACATGGTTTCTCTAAGACCATATACAAAGTAAGTACAAAAGACCAAGAACAGGTGCTTGAAGCCTCAAAAATTATACTTCTTGCCTAGGTTGAGTGAAAATGGCACAGGAAGAGTTGAACATCTCACAATACCTTTAAAAATATTCATATAGGGAAACAAACAAATTCACCACCAATAAAGTTACAGAATATAGGAAATTAAACTTTTATTTTTTTAAACTTTTCAATAGAAGGTAAGGCATAGAGATAGACAGGAAAAGAGATACAGAGAGAGAACTTGAGTACGTTTCCACTACTTGTGAAGCTTTCCCCCTATAAGCAGGAGCCAGGGGCTTGAACTTCAGCCCTTATGCACAGAAACATGAGCACTTTACTAGTTTTACCTCCATCCAGCCCCCCAAATCAAATTTTTCAACTCTCCATTCTGAATGATACACAAATGCTAATGAGTAAAAGGTATATAAAACAGTTACAAAAGTCCAGAAGAGATACTCCTACAATGGCTATAATACTGATAGAGTACTATACTGATACTTGTCATAAATTGGTTCCATTAGGTACACTGAGTTTCAAAACTGATAATCACAATTGGCATTGCAGTTGACACTAGATTCAGAGTCAGCTGTTGCCCCACTCCCTGCCCAGCCAGGTTATGCTGCATGAGATTATTTAAAGTCAACACTGCATGTGGAAGTAGTCCCAGGCTTCCAGGAACAAATCCCAACATGACGGTGATTTGGCTCTTTGCTGGTTCTGCTATGGCCTGGGAAGCCCCTAGCCCACAGATAACCCTATCTCTGCTCCAGCTCTTGATCTTATGAGTGTCCCTTCTCAGGAATACCTTTTGTGCAACTACTGCCTTGTTCCTGCACCCCTGCCTCACTAGTACCCCTGCTCCCAGCAACCTTGTGACTAGAGCCCGAGTGTTGAGTACTGAAGCTTTTTTTCTCACTAAATTGCCAAATATTCAACTGAAAGGGTTTTGAAGTCAATGAGTACTGAGATATGACACTATATTTTATCAATAAATGTCGCACAAAAAGAACTATATTTCTACCAAAAATTCAAATGGTCATTATTTATACTATCCATGTGTTTATCAGAATTGAAAAAGTACTTGAAAACTCATTAGCATGCTTGTGTACACCGTGTACCAGTCAAGGTAGGTTCTGCTGCAGTAACAAACAAGTCTGGAATTTCAGTGGTTTGGCATATAACAAAGGTGTACTCTTTGCCCACACTGTATTTCATGGTCATCATGGAAATTCTGATAATCAAAATTACCCAGGCTCATACTGATGGAAGTTCCATGTGGATCTGTATTTCTACTAACACTAAGGAAGAAAAAAGAGAATGCAGCAAAAGATAATTTATCTTAAACTTGTGCCCACTTACACTAGAAAGTAATTTTTTAAAGTTCATAACTAACCTTAAAATGAGTTGAGGAAAGAAATTCTATTAGTTCCTAGAGAAGAAGAACCAGAAATATGTGATAAGCAGTACCAGTGATAACCACAGTTAATGCCCCTTTCTTTTTTAGACTATTGCAATAAATTCTTACCTAGATTGTTGTCCAAAAGGTTCACCTCTAATCTTTTCACAAGCATCTAGAGAGAGTGAAGACTTTTTTTTCTTTATATACATAAATAAGATAGTCCTATCAATCTCAAGCTTAAGTACCATTTCTCAGTGACAAGTTGAAGTGAGCTGGCTATGGGTTACACATATCTGCATATAGATATAACTTATTCCTACATCCATGATCTATCATTCTACCCACTATTTGATCCTCTCAAAGCACTTTCACCACCCACCTCACCCACATTCACACTGTTTTTCTTCAAGTCTCCTTAACTCATAAACTTATGCCCATGTGCTTTTCCCTTTGCATTCCTCTCCCATTCAGGCCCGTCTTATCCCTACCCATTCCAACATCAGGCTTTCACTCTCTCTTTATCAGATCTTAGTTTTTCATAGAAACTAGCACACCTTTAATTATAAATTTATAATTAAATACTTGTTGCTTCTTCTTCTCCTTTCTCTCTTACTCTCGCTCTCTCTGTATTTAAATTATAGAAGGGCAGGACAATGTTTTTTTTTTCTTCAACACCTGAACATAGCTCTTAGCATGCTATCTTTCATACAGTAGGTGTTCAACTAGCAATTACCATATGAATAACAATTCCACTTTTAATGTCAAATAATGATCAACAAATAAATTGAGGTATATGTAGCAGAAAGCCATTAACATAGGATTTGAAGTAAACTTACTTTTTGTCTGAAAATTTTTATACTTCAGAAGTTGTAAAGAAGATTCACATCTAGTTTGATATGTATATGTATGTATATCTAATTTTATCCATTCTTATTCATTTTATAGTCCTGCCTTCACTTGCTTTCTAAGTCACACTTATAGCTATTACTACTTCCAAGTGTCCTTTTTTTTCCTTCTTCTTCCTCAGATAAGCAAAACAGTGCCTGACTTTCTCTGGTGTTTTCCAGATTTGCTTCCCTTTTAGCGATGGTATAAATGTAAAAATTCCTTTTTTGGGTCACATTGGAACTGGGGTTCAGAGCCTTCTGGTTCTCTTCTCCTATATTTCTCCAGCCCTGGGAGTATGAACCAAAATTTTTGGGGGGATGCAGAAGGAAGGAGTTCTGTCTTTTGTAATTGCTTCTCCACTGGACATGGGCTTTGACAGGTGGCTTCATTCCCTTAGCCTGTTTGTACCTTTCCTTAAAGTACTAATATATTCTTAGAGGAAAATATCTTTGATAACTTCCAAGTCATAACTACAACATTATTTTTTTTCTAATTAAAAAAAATGTCTGTAATTTACCATATTTAGGTGTTTACTATTTTTCATAATGATGTTTTTTAACCAAGTATTTTAAACCAATGAGAACTGTTGCTATATCTCAAGCTCACCTGATCTTAAAGACAGTGACATAACTGGAACCAAATATAAGATGAGCAAGATTGCCCCAGGGAGGTCACAGTAATACATTTGCAAAGTTCTAATACATGACTCCCATTCAGCTCTATAATGAGAAACTACCAGTCATCATTTTCTTTGCATACATTGATCCTAGAACTTCATGGGCTGTTATAAAGAGAGAAGAAGGGAAAAAAAAAAAAAAGCCTCCTCAGGAAAAATTGCAGTTTAAGGAAAGCAGTGCTTTCAGCTGCTATAATCATTCTAATTACTTTAGAATATTTCTTTCTTTTTTTTTTTTCTTCACCCTTTAGGGCCTTTTTTGCCTTCAAATCAACTACAGAAACAAAGCAATTTAGCACAGTAAAAAGCTTATTAACACATGATGCAGTTCAGTGGCATGAGGAAATGCTGGGGGAGAAAACAAGGAATTTATCCCATGAAAAAAAAGTAAAACTGAATATTTTAAAATAAAATATCTGTGCTGGAGAGCAAATATCTCAATAAAATGTGAAAGGAAAGGTCAAAGTGACAGCAGAGTAGTCTCAGTTCCACGGGATGAACAATGATACTTTAATTCCTCAACTTGCCCAGCATGTAGTTTACAGCTAGGTGGACAATTTTCTCAGTGCTTATTTATCATTAACAGAGTCCCCAGATTCCTTTCAACTGTATTTTCATCTGCTTTTTTCTTTTTCCCCAATCCTATCTGAGACACAAGGGACAGTGCGATGGTCCCATTAATCTGTGGAAAATGAGTACAATTTGGAAAGTTTCTGCTTCTTTATAGAAATAACAGTAAAGAATGGTAAGGATAGAGGTAAAATGCCAAGGCTATTTAATCACAGCAAGAAAAACAGCCTGATACTCCCTAACAGTGAATGCATAAATAGAAAAGTAATAATGTACAGAATCACAGGCAAGATAAGCAAAAGTCAAATAAAGTAATTTGAAGATCATTGTCACAGTCTTACATCCTTGATTCATGAATACAGTGCCTTTGAGAAACATATTGAATCTCTAATTTGCTAAGAAAATTCTGAATTAAAGGCATGAGAATAGAGGGTCTTGAAAATTCAGAGATGCTTTTGAATATAGATTTTATCTCCTGGAGAATGAATACTCATTTATAGATGACTTGACTATTATACACCTTATTTTTCAGGCATAGTGCTAGCATCTGGAGATGGGGATATAAATAATATAAATTTTAAGATTTTTTTGAAACTCATATCTTCAGCATTTATCCATTCAATGCATGTTAATTGAACAACTAAATAAATTAAATTCAATCAAAGGAGACTGAGAACCATGCCAGAGAAGACTAAGGTACCCAGGAAGGCTTCATGGAGTTGCTTATTGTTACCTGTTTTGTTTATTTTTTTATTTTGGCACTTTAATAACAGTTGACAAGATTATAAGATTACATGGGAATCTTTGGAACTGCACTTTTATAGGTGTTAAAAGTCATTGTACATCAAGTAGGATGGCATTCTAGGCAGAGAAAATAACACTAACAAATGCATGTTCGCATGAAAACTAAAATTGTTGGAACATTGGTCTTGCATGAGAGAAAAATGAGACAAATTAAATGTGTAGACTATGTCTGCATTATACTATCCATAAGAATTGGAAGTGTGTTCAATGTTTTTTTTTACTTATATTTTATATGAATTTAATGCAATTTCCTTGGTATATTTCTCAAGGTGGTATTGAATTTTTAAGTTGCTACTACTGATTTACTCTGGCTAAATACTTCAATGTCAAACACTAGTAATAGGGAGGCAATCATGGATAATTTTATTCGGTTAATTCTGTAGGGGTTCTTAAAATAATGAATGAATGAATGAATGAATGAATGAATGAACAGAGAGTGCCCCATTGGTATCTTCTGTCATATCTATATGAAGAAATTCTTCTGAAGATTTTTTCACAGTATTACTTTTGAAAATAAAATAGGGACCAGGCGGTGGAGCATCTGGTTGACTGCCCATCTTTCTGTTTATCTCAGATGAAGATACAGAAACAGAGAGACAGGCTCCACAGCACCATCATCAGCACCAGATCTTCCCCTGGTGCCATGACATGCCAATGTAATGATAGTTCATACGTCCTGTACTTGGCAAGGAATGTGCCATATCAGTGAGCCCTCTCCTAGAAGATGTTGGTATGCTTCATTTTGGTTTGGTCTCGCTTCCCCCGCCTCCAGGAGATTGTGGTTTAGTCTTTGCCTTTTTTGCTTCTCCCTTCTCCCTGTCCCCTATCCTACTACTTTCTGGGTTCCTGACGCTGCCGCACGAGGAGAAAGAGGCAAGACAGAACTGTGTGGTAAATAGATTAGATTTGTTTTGAACCCTTTGCTCGTGAATAAAGAAATACTGCTTCTCTGCTCAGCCGTGTGTCCCTGCTCTCAGTCTTTCACCCGCGAAGCTAGCCCGGCATACTGGCGCCCCAAACATAAACGACAAGAAGGGATGGGTGAACGTGCAAGATATGCATCTCCCTTAAATATTTCATGATGGATTTTTTTTTTTGCACAAGCCATATCAAGGGCATATAAAGTTCTTCTGGCAACACCACAAGTAAAAATAAATATCTCTCTCTCCATGGGTGGAAAATGAATATTCGCTCTGAAACCAAGTACATAAGAGAAAAATATGAAATGAATATAGTAACATTCCATTTTATGATATCTTGCATTTTCCCCTATAATGAATGTTAATTTAAGATTAGTGCATTGTAAAATATCATATAAGACAAAACAACTATGTGTTTATATGCAATGAAGCAGAGAGAACAAGTCAAATAATACATTGGTCCAGCTCAGTCTATGCCTAGTATATTAGTTGTTTACTTGAGTAATTTAGAAATACAACTCTATTTTAATGCTTTGACCAGAACTAATTCAAATGAAGTTAATCCACCATCAATGACAGATGTGAAATGGCTTTAATGCACTGAAAATGTCTTATTTAAATTACATGTGAAAGTAACAAAGGCACAGAAATGACACGATCCATATGACAAAAACTACTTCTAAAATATTATTTGCCTAATAAATTAATAAAAAATAAGAAAAAATAATACTATCAGTAAAGTTGAATTTTAAAGCTGTGAAATCTGCTCCCAATTCCCACTCCTGGCCACAAATTATAGACTTACATCTGTGACGAAGTAATTATTTATCTTTTTTTAATTTTTTATATTTATTTATGTATTTATTTTCCCTTTTGTTGCCCTTGTTTTTTATTGTTGTTGTTGTTATTTATGTCATTGTTAGATAGGACAGAGAGAAATGGAGAGAGGAGAGTAAGTCAGAGAGGGGAAGAGAAAGATAGACACCTGCAGACCTGCTTCACCTCCTGTGACACCTGCAGACCTGCTTCACCTTCTGTGAAGTGGGGAGCAGGGGGCTGGGACCGGGATCCTTACTCCATCCTTGGGCTTAGCGCCGCCATGTGTGCTTAAGCTTAACCCGCTGCGCCACAGCCCGGTGCCCTAAAAAGAACTATTTAAATCTTGTACACCACTTCTCAATCTGACAAAGCAAGGAACAAAGTTTAGTAATTTTTTCATTTGACTACATATTGATTTATCCATATACATATCAGTTTTATTTCACTGTGATACCTGATACTCTTTAGCTATAAATTCTTCTATTACTTCCAAAAAATGTAGTTTTTTTTCTACAATTCTAAACATATCAGCCTTGTGGCTAATATTCCTTCTTCCCTTGGGGAAGAAGAGGGAAAGCAAAGAACATGATAAAGACACAAACTTATGATAGCACTTTGCACTCTCCAAATCATATCTAGAAACTTGGATAGATGCTGTGTCTTTAAGCTCTTTGTATATTTTCTATATTAATACCCACCCCAAATTCTATGTAATGGCATGTAAGAAAACACACACATGAAACTTTCTACAAGTTGCAATAATGGAATAAAAAACTATCTTTATACAAAGACGTGGAAAAGTCAGTTACCCAATTAACTGCATGGAATTCTAGTAGTTAGTCTAGTGACCAGGTTGGAGAGATGGCAGGCAGGGACTTGTTATTATTCTCTTTCTATAAATTATTACTCCTCTCTGAATCTGAATACTTAATGACCCTAAAATGACACATTTAGCACAACAGGTTACAGAAGATTTGGAAGCAGGATGCTTTCTTGGCACCATGAAAATATTGATTTCTATCATCAAAATGAATATATTACCCAGAGCCATCTACAAATTTAATGCTATCCCCATCAAGATCCCAAGCACATTTTTTAGGAGAATAGAAAAAATGCTACAAATGTTTATCTGGAACCAGAAAAGACCTAGAATTGCCAAAACAATCTTGAGAAAAAAGAACAGAACCGGAGGCATCACACTCCCAGATCTCAAACTGTATTATAGGGCCATTGTCATCAAAACTGCTTGGTACTGGAACATGAACAGACACACTGACCAGTGGAATAGAATTGAGAGCCCAGAAATGAGGCCCCACACGTATGGACATCTAATCTTTGACAAAGGGGCCCAGACTATTACATGGGGAAAGCAGAGTCTCTTCAACAAATGGTGTTGAAAACAATGGGTTGAAACATGCAGAAGAATGAAACTGAATCACTGTATTTCACCAAATACAAAAGTAAATTCCAAGTGGATCAAGGACTTGGATGTTAGACCAGAAACTATCAGATACTTAGAGGAAAATATTGGCAGAACTTTTTTCCGCATAAATTTTAAAGACATTTTCAATGAAACGAATCCAATTACAAGGAAGACTAAGGCAAGTATAAACCTATGGGACTACATCAAGTTAAAAAGCTTCTTCACAGCAAAAGAAACCACTACCCAAACCAAGAGACCCCTCACAGAATAGGAGAAGATCTTTACATGCCATACATCAGATAAGAGTTTAATAACCAACATATATAAAGAGCTTGCCAGACTCAACAACAAGACAACAAATAACCCCATCCAAAAATGGGGGGACGACTTGGACAGAATATTCACCACAGAAGAGATCCAAAAGGTTGAGAAACACATGAAAAAATGCTCCAAGTCTCTGATTGTGAGAGAAATGCAAAACAAGACAACAATGAGATATCACTTCACTCCTGTGAGAATGTCATACATCAGAAAAGGTAACAGCAGCAAATGCTGGAGAGGGTGTGGGGTCAAAGAAACCCTCCTGCACTGCTGGTGGGAATGTCAATTGGTCCAACCTCTGTAGAGAACAGTCTGGAGAACTCTAAGAAGGCTAGAAATGGACCTGTCCTGTGACCCTGCAATTCCTCTCCTGGGGATATATCCTAAGGAACTCAACACATCCATCCAAAAATATCTGTGTACACATATGTTCTTGGCAGCACAATTTGTAGTAGCCAAATCCTGGAAGCAACCCAGGTGTCCAACAACAGATGAGTGGCTGAGCAAGTTGTGGTATATATACACAATGGAATACTACTCAGCTGTAAAAAATGGTGACTTCACTGTTTTCAGCTGATCTTGGATGGACCTTGAAAAAATCATGTTGAGTGAAATAAGTCAGAAACAGAAGGATGAATATGGGATGGTCTCACTTTCAGGCAGAAGTTTAAAAACAAGATCAGAAAAGAAAACACAAGTAGAACCTGAAATGGAATTGGCATATTGCCCCCAAGTAAAAGACTCTGGGGTGGGTGGGTGGGGAGAATACAGGTCCATGAAGGACGATAAATGACATAGAGGGGGTTGTATTGTTAAATGGGAAACTGGGGAATGTTATGCATGTACAAACTATTGTATGTACTGTTGAATGTAAAACATTAATTCCCCAATAAAGAAATAAATTTAAAAAAAGAAAATATTGATTTCTTTTTTAAATGTGATTTTCCTAGAGTCCTACACTTAGGGACAGTCTCTTTCTCTTCTTCAGCTTGCAGAATCCCAAATGTCTGTGGCATGTCAGATGAGCTAAGTGAATAAGGTAAGAGTCAAACTAAGTGTCAGAAACTGATGAACTGCAAACTGACTCTGGCCCTAGAGATATATATTTAAGCAATCGAACAATGAAATATGTTGATTAAATAAAATGTACAGTTCCTATTTTCCACATTGCACTGGAAATCAGAAGACCTGGCTCTGCTAGTAAGTTTTCCTACCTATAGAGACAAGAGTTTATTTCCAGCTGTCACCTCTAGCCAGAGTATAAATTTGCCTGCTTGTTAGTCCTCAGTATTTCTTATAGTCTGTTATCTATGAACTTCACTAGTGTTGACATATCTAAGACTTTGTAAACAGTTATCTTGAGAATATTATGATAAAGGTGATGAAGGAAACCCAGAGAAATATAATAAGAGAGAAAGTTCAATGAATATGTTTCTCCCTGAATAGAGAAAGATTCCAGACCAGGAGATAGCACAGTTATGATGAAAAAGACTTTTATGTCCAAGGCTTTCAAGTCCCAGGTTCAATCCCTGGCACCAACATAAGCCAAAAGCCAAAACTGAGTAATTCTCTGTTTTGTTTGTTTGTTTTAAGTAAACTGCTGATTTTTTTAAAAAAATATTAGTGGTTTGATATTGATTTACAAAATTACATGTCAACAGGGGTATAATTCCACACGGTTCCCACCACCGGAGTTCTGAATCCAAAGTCCCTTGCAAACCACCACAGTTATCCCGAGGTTGTCAATAAGGATTAACTGTCATCTCTACAACTCTCTGTCTACATTTGTGCATAGTTGTCCCTTTTTCTTCCAGGTCCAATCCTCTCTACCTCTCCAAGCCATACATAACTCCATTACTACATCCAAATATTTCTCTTTTTTGTCTCCTCTCTCTGGGAACTACTGGTACTGGAGTTCAGAGTCCTCTTAACCTCTCCCTCTTATCATCTCTCTCCCACTGAGATCATGGTTCAAAGTTGCTTTGGGGGTACAGAAGGTAAAATTTCTAGCTTCTGCAATTGCTTCTCTGCTGAAATTGAACATTGGCGGGTCAATCCATACCACCAACCTGTTTCTGTCTTTCCCTAGTGGGATAGGGCTCTGGAGAGGTGAGGTTCCAGGACACACTGCTATATATTTTTTTAAGAGTGATTTAATAATGTCCAACAAGATTGTAGGATAAGAGGGGTACAACTCCACATAATTCCCACCACCAAAATTCTATATCCCACTCTTTCCATTGGAAGGTTCTCCACTATTTATCCCTCTGGGATTATGGGCCAAAATTCCCTATAAGGTGCAGAAAAATTGAAGGTCTGGCCTCTGCAATTGCTTCTCTGCTAAGCATGGACATTTGTAGTTTTATCGATACCCCCAGACTGCTTCCATCTTTCCCTAGTGGGATAGGGCTCTGGGGGAGAGGGGCAGCACACTAGAAAGGGCATTGGAATCTCAGGCATGAGGTACTAAATTCAATCACCAGCATAACATGTGACAGAATGATGCTCTGTTTCTCTTATCCTCTTCATCTTTTTAGTAAATAAATAAATCTTTTTTAAAAATTAAAAGCTCCATGATGAGGAACAGCATTGGAGAATTAATATTGCTGGCCTGCTAGAGGAGGTACTGCAGAAAAAGGAGTTAAATAAAAATAATGAAATCATTTTTCCAGACTTCAAAATTCCAACCAATGGTACTCTAAATTGGAATAGGCAGGCATATGTACCCAAGTCTTCAATAAAGACTATATTGAGGGGCCTATGAGATAACTCACATTGGGAGAAGCTTTCTTTACCATGCATGTCATCCAGGTTCAAGCCTGGGTTCAAGCCTGGCATACAATATGGAAATGCTATGTCAGTGAAGAGTGTGGGGGTGGCGGAGGCTGAGGAATGCCCTGGTACTGTGATGTCATCCTCCGTATTCTCCAGATTTACCTAAAAGTGCCCAAATCAGTGAAGCCCTAATGATGGGGGTGGAGGTGGGGGGAGGATGTTTTGATTTTTGTAATTTACTCAGTGAATTGAATTACTAATAAAATAGTAATAATATAGTACTGTGACCATACCAGGGTATCAATTATCTCCCAGCTTTATTTTCTTAGTGGCAACAAGTAGTGAGATGACACCCAATTTATACCTTTTAACATCTCAGTGTCCTTAAAATATAGCCTTTTAATTGGTTTCATCTATACAAAGAGTGCTGTAGTATCTTTAACCAAAAAATCTAGGGCTTACAGGAGTTGTTCATATTATATTGTATAATATACTTCATTTGGAAAAATGTCTGTGATATATGATCGTTTTCTCAAGAATACCTTGCTATTCTTTAAATCAGGATCCTTAGCTCAATTCACCCTAGCTTTTTCCTGTGTAATCTAAAACCTTTGCCAGCTTCCTTTAGCTCCTTTATTACACAGTGTAGCGTCCTTCTTCTGCATAAAACGTGGGTGTCAGGTTTATGCCTGGAACCAAGAGACTCAATTCTCCCCCATGGAGATGTTATAAAGTCATTTTCTCAGCAAAACCAATCTCTCACTGTAAAGGAATTACTAGACCACCTACCAAGATTACAACACTTTATACATATCATTACACATGTATTCAATGTATTCCTTTATTATAAAGATAACCACTATACATACAGTATAAAATGAATGCTCTTGGAAACATGTATTCATAATGAGTTAGCTATCAAGCAGCAGGAAGCTAAATCATAAACAAGGGAAGAATAGTGGAATCCAGATGTTCCAAGAGAAAAAAGAATTTATAATAAGAAAAGAAAAAACATAGAAATGAACAAAGAAGGTTTAGCAGATGATGTGGTTTTATCTTATAGAATTTATTCTCACTTAATGGATTAACCTTACTATCAGCACTCTCACCTCCTCCTTTAGAAGTATATTTCCCCCAGTCCTGGAACCTTAGGGTGGGGTCCACTTTCCTGCATGCTTCTCTCAATTCATATCAAATAATATTGCATCTGCCAATCACAACCTAATCAACGCAAAGAGTACCACCCCACCATGCTTCACAGACTGTGTCCAGAGACTTCAGGTGTGGAATAACAACCCTTCAGCTTCATCACTCAGGTGAGACCTTTCCTTTCATAGTATTCTCTAATTCCATTCCAGGTGGTTCACTCCCCAATAAAGTCCCCAAACCTAGATATAGACCAGGTCCCATGAGATAGAGCATATGTTCACACGTGTCCATAAACCAGGGAAAAATATATACCTGAAAGCAGAAGTACACAAGAGTCTGCAGAGAGTACCCCCCCAACACTTCATCTGTACCATTCCAGCCTTTGCATCCATGATTGTTCAACAATTTGTTTGGCTTTGTATGTTATCTTTTCAGCCACCAGGTTCCAGATGCTAGCATGACGCCGACCAGACTTCCCTGGACTAACGACCCCACCAATGTGTCCTGGAGCTCCTCTTCCCCAGAGACCCACCCAACTAGGGAAAGAGAGAGGCAGACTGGGAATATGGATCGACCAGTCAATGCCCATGTTCAGCAGGGAAGCAATTACAGAATCCAGACCTTCCACCTTCTGCAACCCACAAGGGTTCTGGGTCCATACTCCCAGAGGGATAGAAAATGGTAAAGCTATCAGGGGAAGGGATGGGATATGGAGATTGGGTGGTGGGAATTGTGTGGAGTTGTACCCCTCCTATCCTACAGTTTTGTTAATGTATCATTTTTTATTTATTTATTCTTAAATAAATAAAATAAAATAAATTAAAAATGCAAAAAAAAGAAGTTAGATTTTGTCAGTAACTGCACTATAAAAAATGACAAAAGAAGAAAAGTCAGATATTTGTAATTCATTTTTATCACTTTCAAAGTTTCAGAATGGCACAAGTCTTAAATTAGCTGATTTTTCTCATCTGAATAGTATCTTAGTGGAAATATTTTGCTTTTGAGATATTTTCATATCATAAGCATAATAGTGCCCTCACCCTAAGATATCCATATGCTAATCTCTAATGCCTGTTAAGATACTACCTTTCAATAACAGAAACTTTGTGGTTGTGATTAAGTTAACATTCTTGAGATGGGAATACTATACTAAATTATTTATGTGGGGCCCTGATTATAATTACAATATTTCATGTAAGAAGGTACCAACAGAGATAGTGTAATATGATGACTAAAAAGTTTGGATGTAAACAGGAGCCAAAGACCTCCATTATCTTCTGTAGGAAAGAAGATATCTTCCTTGACAGTGTAGGAAATACTTTCTTCTCCAGAGTCTCCAGAAAGAACAAGTGGTTTATACAGCTCTTTCTCACTCATTTAAGACTTCTCTTCTCTAAAGCTAAAGTAACCAAGTCTATGGTAATATGTTAGAGTAGCAAGAGGAAATTAATACATGTGTCTTCCCAATTAGCAATGTAATCATGTAGACTAATGAATTGATTATTACCAGTTATCAGATATAAATTGAACAGGAAGATTTGATTTGTCATCTGTAAATGCCTGAATCAGAGACTCCACACCCATGTTTTTTTTCCAGGGATGTTTGTACAACAAAATTTCAAGCATCCTTTAAAAAGAATAATGCCTGCAAAGGTTAACATAAATGCTGAGATGTAGACATTACATGCTGTACAAAATTACAGACAACAGCATACATATAGTAATAAAGTGCATCTCTCAAGCAGCTTAAAAGAATATATACCATATTGATATTGACCAGACTGATTATTTCTAGAAAGTGATAATTCCCTGTTCTTAATTCTATAGTGATCTAATATTTTATATAATAAACATTTATTATTATAAAATATGAGAATCTGTTATTAAATATTTATTTATGTTATATAAGAAAGATAGACCAGAGCACTGATCTATCTCTTCCATGATCAAACATAGATCATCCTCCAAAATCTGATCCCTACATACTGAGTCAAAGTCCCCTCTACCATACCCACCTCCACAATCTTTAGTGGGAATGTTTCTATCTTACAAATTAAAAGTTTTATTTGCCCACAAGTATTTATCATAGCCTTGCAGAGGTAAGTTTCTGTGGCTATATCCCCAGGAACTATCTTATATGGACACTTCACTTTTTGACTTGAGGAAAATCTCAACATCCTGAGACCAAGTTTCTTCACAAGGAAGCTTAGAGTACAAGAGTCTACCCAACCCTGATCAACGCAATGAACATAGTATCTCGCATTCTGATAGAGGCTCACAGAAAGGCAATCTCCAGTGATTAGATCTCACCTTCCCAAATTTATCTGCTTCCTCCTGGCCTACAAGACATTGTGCTTTCTGAATACTTTTAAGCCGCAGAAAGCACCCCTGAGCCCCTTTTCTGCCTAATCACTGTAGCCCTCGGCCCCACACATTAGGAAAGGGAAAGAAACAGGAAAAAAGAACACTGGGGTCCTCGTATACAATGGAGGAAGGTAGTATCAGTAGAGAGAGCAACTATATCCCAGACACTTATCAAGAAGAGATGAGAAATGGTGCCGATGTGTTACAGTATATACTATAAACCCTTAACCCTCCCCCACGTTTTTTTTTTTAAGATCTAACTTAGCCCATGAGTTCCAGATTGTTCAGTTTGGTCTTATTCACTACCTTTCACTAGGGTACTTTTGTTTCTATCAGCCACTACCAAAGTGCCAACAATATATTCCATAGGAGAAATAAAGGCACATACAAGAACTGGGACAATTCAATATAGGAGACACCACATTTTTCCCCTAACCCATTTCTGTCTTCCCTGTTTTGATAAGTGACACCACCACATACCCATTTTACATCCCTTCATTCCATTTTACATAATCCATTTTACATCCCTTCATTCACCAAGTCTCAAATTATGTTCCCTGAAGTTTTCTTAAAGCTATTTCATGTTGTACTTTCTATTAGTAGTAGTAAATTTAGAGCAGCTTGCTTATCATATATCCCCTGCCTAATGTAAATATCATTTTAGCTTTCCTACTTGTAACATAAAACTTATATTTAATTAACACACATAGTTAACTTATCTGTAATAAAAACAAACAAATCTGTTGCCCTCTTTTTTATATAACATGTGTTTTTATTATATTCAAATATCAAATGTTTTCTCTTTAAGAATTTATACTTTGCGTATTTATTTTTTCTTGCTCTTTATTATCTTTTTTATTAATTTATTTTTTATTTAAGAAAGAATAAACTAACAAAACCATAAGATAGGAGGGGTAAAACTCCACACAATTCCCACCACTGAATCTCCATATCCCACCCCCTCCCCTGATAGCTTTCCCATTCTCTATCACTCTGGGAGTATGGACCCAGGGTCATTGTGGGTTGCAGAAGGTGGAAGGTCTGGTTTCTGTAATTGTTTCCCCACTGAACATGGACGTTGACTGGTTGGTCCATACTCCCAGTTTGCCTCTCTCTTTCCCTAGTAGGGTGGGTCTCTGGGGAAGCGGAGCTCTAGGACACATTGGTGGGGTCTTCAATTCAGGGAAGCCTGGCCGGCATCCTGATGGCATCTGGAACCTGGTGGCTGAAAAGGGAGTTAACATACAAAGCCAAACAAATTGTTGAGCAATCATGGATGCAAAAATTGGAATAGTGGAGAGGAAGTGTTGGAGGGTACTCACTGCAAACTCTAATGTACTTCTGCTTTCAGGTATATATTTTGCAGTAGTTTATGGATACGTGTGAACATATGCTCTCTCTCACAGAAGCTGGTCTATACCTTGGTTTTGGGACTTTGTTAGAAAGTGAACCACCTGGGATGGAATTAGAGAATACTATGAAAGGAAAGGTCTCACCCAAGTAATGAAGCTGAAGGGTTGTCATTCCACACCTGAAGTCTCTGGACACAGTCTGAGCTGAACCATGTTGAGGTGGCAATTGTTACGTTGACTAGGTTGCAATCAGCAGATTCAATATTATTTTATATGGATTGGGAGAGGCATGCAGGAAAGTGGGCCCTATCCTAAGGTTCCAGGACTGGGGGAAATATAGGCTCTATAGTGGAGATGTGAGGTTCCTGCTGTCTTAGGGTTCAAAAAGACAATGGATAGTTATTGTTATCATCACATTATTTGGTAATTGGGTTAACTTTGAAAAGTCCTTTTGTTAGGGTTTGCAGTATAGTACCCAGTATCTTGTATATAACTGTGCCACCGGTTGCTTCTGATCTACTTGGTCTAGGCTTTTGAGAGAATCTGCATGTCAAATACACAGCCTATATATTAAAAAGACTCTGTGTGTTTTAAAAACTTTGAAACATACAATTAATTTTCCCCCTCATATTAATTAACTAGTGATTTATATGACTACACTTTAATAGGAGTGTACATAAACACCATTCCCTCTCTTTCTTCCTCTGGCAGGCCAATTATACGAATGCTACTTCTTTTGAGCTCATCCCATATGTCTCTGTTGTTGTTTTCAGTGTCTTTCAATTTTATTTTTGAGCTCTTTCACCTCTTTCTTAGTTTTCTCTAACTCATCCTCTGTCTGAATAATTCTGTTTTCTGCTTCTGTGAGTATGCTTTCCCTTTCCTCAGCTTCTTTCCTCAGTTTAGCTATTTCAGCTTTCAGTTCTCTAATTGCCTCAAGATAGTCAGTATTTTCCTTGGGGGTCTCAACTGTTGTTTCCCTAATACTGCCATTCCTTTCCTCCAATGTTGTTTTCATTTCTGTGATTAATAAGTTTATTATTGCTTGCATACTTTTCTTATCTATTGTTACTTCTGGCTGATTTGTAGTTTCTTCTGGGCCCTTGTCTTCATTCATTGAAGTAGCAGTTTTATTTGCTCTTGATCTACCCATTTTTTTGATTTATGAGTTTCTTATTTTTATGTTCTGTTGTTCCTCAGTTGTGTTTTGAGTACAAGCAACACTGTACTAAATACCTCTATGACAAATGCAATCACCAACCTCAGAAATTACAATAGCAACTGAAGCAAGGATTGAAGTAGTTTAATCACTAACAGTTATCCAAACAATGTCTTCAGTCCATGAAAAAATAGCAACCAAGTCCAAGTGAAGAAGAAAGAGAAAGGAAAGAAGGGATAGCAAGAATAGACAATTATGCAAATCTACTACCCACTGTATATTCTAGGGGTAGCAAGAGGAGAAAGGGAAGTAGAGCATATATACACACATAGAGAGTCCACTCTGAGTCAGATTTCTTCCCCAAAATAATTCACAAATGAATATCAGTGAATTCAGAAAGCCAAAGAAGAAGGAAGGAAGAAAGGAAGACAAGATGAAAAAGAGAAACAAGAGAGTGAAAAGAAAAAAGATAAGAAAAAGAGCTGTAATAAAAGAGCAGTTAAAGGAAAGTTTTTTAATTGATTAATTTGTTTTTTATTTTATTATATTTTATTTTTTTAATTATCTAGGAGGAGGGATTAGGGGAGAAGGGGTAGAGGAGGTAGGAGTAGTGAAACAAGTTCCTCTCACAATGGATAAGATGGCCAGTCCCCTAGCAATGGACGATACCCTAAGAGTTAATTCTGGTCAACCTAAAGGAGGGGTGGGGGAGAGATACACCTTTATATAATATTAATAATAAAATAGAGCAGGGTAAAAAAACTGTTCCAGGTTGCATCAAGCCTCCTGAGCATAGTCAGCTGATTGTTAAGAAAGTAAAACAAACAAAGAAACAAAAAAAAAAAACACCTCAGGAATAGACAAGAATAGCAAGACTAGACAAGAATAGTAAGAATAGATAAGAATAGCAAGAATAGACTGTCATGCAAATCTACTATCCACTGTATATTCTAGGGGTAGCTAGAGGAGAAAGGGAAGTAGAGCAGAGATACATGCAGAGAGAGTCCACTTTGAGTCAGGTTTCTTCCCCAAAATAATTCCCAAACGTGTATCAGTGAATTCAGAAAGCCAAAGGAGGAAGGAAGAAAGGATGACAGAATGAGAAAAAGAAGAAAAAGAAGAGAGAGAGAGAAAAGAAAAAAGATAAGAAAAAGAACAGTAATAAAAGAGCAGTGAAAGGAAAGAGTTATTTATTTATTTATTATTTAATTAGCTAGGCAGGGGTGGAGGGGGAGAGTGGGCAGGAGGGGTACGAAGAGCGAAACAAGTTACTTTAGCAGTGAATAAGACACCTAGTCCCCTAGCAATGGAAAATGCACTGAGTTAATTCTGGTCAACCTGAAGGAGAAGGGGAAAGGGATATGCGTTTATCTAGTACTGATAACAAAATAGAAAAGAGTAAAAAACCTGTCCTGTCTTCAGCTTGATGGCTCCAGATTGCCTCAAGTCCCCTGAGCAGAGGCAGCTGATTGTTGAGAAAATAAAGTAAAAACAAACAAACAAACAAACAAAAAAAAACTCTGGAGGTCTTTCCCTGTCCGAGTAAGGCTCTTCTTGGTGGAATATTTGTAGCTAGAATTGGCCATTTAGAAAGAAAAAAGGCCAAGGGTTTCAGAAAGGAATAGAATTGGAATTAGAATGACAGCCCCTTGTGGGACAGGAATCTTGGTAAAGAAAGAAGCTCAGCAGGGGAGCCTGCTAGGAGTAGATCTCTGGCCCCCAGGGACTGGTTATGGAAGAGGAGGGGGTCAGGGGGTAGTAAAAAAATTTTTTTCTGTTCTTTTTACTCTATTTTCTAGCCCAAACTCAGTTATAGTCACCTCCTTGGTGTCACTGCTAGGACCCCTTATTGACTGTCCTGCTAAAGGCAAAAAATCCTACCGTTTCCAGTAGATATTGTCAGAGCTCAAGCCACTAGCAGCTTCTCAGTCCACCATCTTCTGGAATCCTATTCGCCCTCTTTCTTTTACATTTTCACAGGTTCCTTATTCAGGACCAACAGCCCTGTAAGAAGCCTGGCAGGGATTTTCACGATTCCGTGTGTGTGTGTGTGTGTGTGTGTGTGTGTGTGTGTGTGTGTGTGTGTGTGTCAGAGAGAGAGAGAGAATTATTTGTATATTTGCTTGTTTGCTTTTTACCAAAGCATTGCTGAGCACTGGCTTATGGTGGTGCTGGGAACTGAACCTGAGATCTTGGAGCCTCAGGCATGAGAGACTTTTTGTATAACTATTATGTTATCTTGACCACTGCTCATCTTCTTTCCTTACTATTGTTACAATAAACAGAAATATCTACTGTTACCAAGCCTTTAAATAGGCAGTTTCTCTGACTGGCATCACCTTTTTGTAGACATTCAAAATTTGACATAGATGTTGCTGACTATATAAAGAATACTGACTTAGTGTTTCTCTAACCTCTCATAATACCTTATAACATTCCACAGGTGTATTTTTAGACTAGAATATTTTCCATTGTACTATAATTAGTCATTTCTAGAATCTGAATCACTATCCCTATTTACCTGATGAATTCCTAAAGGAAATGGTGTTCTATTTATTTATGTGTTCTCCAGCACAAATGTAGTGACTAACACAGATGTGCAATTAATAAACAGTTGTTACTCTCATACCCCCTACCTTACATCCCTCAATCACTCTATCTGTTCAACTAACTACACAAAAGGAAGTAAGATATATCTCCTAATCTCTTCTGACAGCTTCGGAAATATTGTAGCCCCTTGATAATCTTTAGAAAAAACACTATATTCAATTGGCTAAGAGATATACTGGCAAAAATTTTATATCAACTAAAAGACATTTGTTGTCCCTATAAGAGCTTTTATTAGAATCATCAAACAAATAAATGCAGTAAAACTTGAGGCTAACAGACCCCAATAAAATTCTAGGTGTATTTCCTCCCCCTATAGGTCTTGAGGACAGACCCTATAGACCTATTTGGATACCACAAATGACATTCAATGCTTTAACAGAAGAAAATCCAAGCTGGGGCTTGGTGGTGGCACACCTGGCTGAGTGCACATGTTACAATGCATGTTCAAGCACCTGGTCCCCACCTGCAGTGGGTAGGAGGAAGCTTCATAAGTGGTGAAGCAGGGCTGCAAGTGTCTTTCTCTCTGCCTCCTTCTTCCTCTCAATTTCTGGCTATTTCTATCTACTATGTACATAAAGATAATAAAAAAATTTAAAAAGGAACTGGGTGGTGGTACATTTGATTAAGTGCACATGGTACAGTGCTCAAGAACCTGGCTTTGAGCCCTCAGTCCCCACCTGCAGAGGGAAAGCTTTGCAAGTGGTGAAGCAGGGCTGCAGGTATCTCTCTTTCTCTTTCCCTCTCTGTATCCCCTACCCTTTCAATTTCTGGCTGTCTCTATCCAATAAATAAGGATAATAAAAATTTTTAAAAAGTTAAAACAAAAAGAAAAACCAAGCTCATCAGATAAAGAAGGGACTACAAAAGCTGGGAAAGGGCAAGAGACTGGTGGCTTCTTTGGTCACTGTGATGCCACCCTATCACCTAGGGCCCAAACAGGGAATCCTAGGTTTCCCCTGTAGATACAGTAAACCTAGAACAATAACACACTTCTCAATCCACCATCATTGGTAACTTCCATTAGGAACATCATCATAAGCCCTTTTAAGGGCCTCTCTAGGGCCTTATTCTCACTGTAAAGTAGCAACGGTAGGGACTAAACCACTCTCTGAAGTAAAGCTAGGTTATCCTACTCTGTTACTAGAGGAAGACTAATCCTGAAATGAGTGCAGCCTAGAATGTTCCCAGCTATGACCATGGACTGTGAGCTCAGACTGATAGGGACTTGGAGGTTATACAGGTTCCTGTGCTAAATATGAATATATGTGGGCCCTGGGTCAGATTGATGGTGTAAACACTGTATTTATATATTTTCTTCAAGTTTGGGAGCTACTCTCTGTTTAATCCAGCTTTCTAGTTCTATTCTCAACTCTGACTATATCTTCTTATATAGTATTTTCAGCCCATGTCCATGTCACCCAGACAAAAATCACTAAAGCCATCTAGGAATATACCTTAAATAGACATCCTAGCTTCTTACTACCCCAAAATTCCTGTTCTCATATGCTCTATTCCTACTTTCTGGTTCCTACTTATTAAACCTTTTGACCTGCCTCATAACTTACTGCCTTTCAGACAACAAGTTGCATATGCTACTATGATTCCATTCTGAATTCTATGGGCAGAGTACCTTACCAATGTGTCCTAGAAAGTCACCTCTCCAGTGCCATATTCCACTAGGGAAAGATAGAAACAGGTATGGATCAACCTGTCAATGCACAAGTCCAGTGGAGTAGTAATTACAGAATCCAGAACTCTCACCACCTGAACCTCAAAAAGAATTTTGGTTCATACTCACAGAGTGGGAAAAATGTTAGGGAAAGATGACTAGAGGACTCTGAACACTAATTACATTAGTACCCTACAAGAGAAGAGGGAAAAAAAGTAAGACATTCAAAAATAGTAATAGGTGTAGGTGTGACTTAGAAAGAAAGAAGGAACAGGGTCATATAAAAATGAATATATATAGAAATAATAGACCATATCTGTGAGCTTGGGGAAACCACTGCAGATTCCAGCAGAGAGAATTACAGACAAATGAGTGAACAACCATCTTCATTGGAGACTAAGTCCAGAATAGTGATAGTGTAGACATTTGCAAAAAGAATACTTGAAGAAATCCTTTTAAGTAGATTACTACTATTATGCAACTACTCCCATTTCATAGATAAGGAAATAAAAGTACAAAAAGATTAAATAAATCCTCAAATTGTGTTGGTGGAGAATCTCAAATATACTTTATAAGTTTGATACTATACTTCTAATTACTTATAATATCACAAGTCAATGTTAGATAATTTTCTGATGTTATTTTTAAAATGTGTTACACTATATAGACAATATCAATTTTATCTATTTAAAAACTTCACAGAAAATTAGAGGGCTTAAGAAGACAACATCAGGATTGCACATTAGCAATTTTATGCCTGAGACTCAGAGGTTCCACGTTCAGTAACCTGAACTTACATAAGCCAGAGCTGATCAGTGCACATATCCTTTTCTCTTTTTACCATTAAATAAATAAGTCTTAAAAAATTGAGACAAAAAATTGAGACAGTCTGACACTGAGACACCTCTATACTAAAATGGATGAAAGGATGGATGGATGGACAAACAACCCTCTAACCCTTCCTGTTCATATCTCTGACATTTTCTTATTAGTGGTTTAATGATGACCAATAAAAATGTCGGATAATAGGGGTACAATTCCATAGAAATTCCCACCACCAGGGTTCTGTATTCTATCCCCTCAATTGGAAGCTTTCTTATTCTTTATCCCTCTGGGAGTATGGACCAAAGATCTTTATGGGGTGCAGAAGGTGGGAGATCTGGCTTCTGTAATTGCTTCTCTGTTGGACATGGGCATTGACAGGTTGATCCATACCCACATCCTGTTTCTATCTTTCCCTATTGAGATAGGGCTGGGGGTCAGTCCAAGATACATTGGTGAGGTCATCTGACATTAGTTTTAACACCAGACCACTTCTTAGCTTTGGCTTATAGTAGTGGTTCTGGAGATTAGACCTGGGACCTCAAAGTTCCTATTGCATAACTTCTGTACTACAGTCCTGACCCTCTAGCCTAATATTTTAATCTTCTGGTGGGATATACATATTCAACTCAGTGTCCTTTATTCCTTATTAATAATTCATAACACAATTAATAACATAATAGGATGAGGAAGAGAGAAGAATGTTGTTAAACAGACCATAAGGTGAGGTGAGAACTCACTGATACCTACTAGAGCTGAAAAGAAGGCTTTGTAGTATTAAGTAGAATGTTGATTATTTATTAACAGTAAGTTATGACTCTTACCTAGGAGCTATTCCATAAACAACATGACAGAAGAAAAGAAAAGAGATGGTTTTGATCCAGTATTCCTTAGATCTAAATGAACATGACAACTTATGAGCTGAATTTCAATTTCTCACCACAATATTAATTTTGCTGAGAGTGTTTTTGTGAACATCAGTGCCCTAGAACCTAAACTAAATAGAAGTCCATTAATTCCAGAAGGATTCACAGACCATTTCTTAGTGGGACTTACACAGACTCAGCAGTTTCTAACTGCTATGCTTAGTACCTAGGAACACCAAGCATTTAGAAACTTCCTAGAAGATACACAGAGGAAGGAGAAAATAGATCCTCATCTTCTAAGAGAGAAAAAAATATCTGAGTCAAAGCCACATGTCAATTTAGTATCTGTCTCTTAAATTCCAAATTTTCAATTATATGCCTCTCATCCCTTATATTGATATGATCAAACTTGAAGTTTCTGTGATATAGTACTACTGAAATCAACATTTCAGAGTTTTGCCGCTGCTGTTGTTTTTAAGACAACCTTTCTGAGACTATTCAACAAACCTAAAGTCACTGTATATACAGACATCTGAGATAAAGTTACAACTATGTAGCACATGTGTCTTACCAAAACCGAGTGAGGCAGGAATTCCTGATTTTAGGCAGCAAGATTCACTTCAAACTGTCTTAGAACCAAAAAGGACATTCACATCACTGAACAAAAAGGAGATAAGGGCAAAGACAGCAACTCAAGTCCAGTAGAACTCTCTGCATCTTTATTTATCAAATGATATTGTCCATGAAAAAACTAGAGTGTAGCCAATTATTAGGACTGTGGTGGATGACTGAGGGAATAATAAATCCTCTATTGCTTTTCAGCAACCTTTATATTTTTCTTGAACATATTATTTGTTTCTGAAACACAGTGAAGGCAATTTCAATAATCAAGGGAGCTATTGCAGATCATTAGGCAACTCACCTTTAATTCTTACTGACATATAAATAAAATGTATGTTTCCGTAAATAAGGATCTGTGTAAATCCCAGTCTCCAAATAGGATTAGTAGCAGATTCTCTAGTTGATGAGAAATTGTTCCTATAAGGTATAGAATTCCAAGTCTTTTGGAAAGGCAACTATGGGAAAAGTACAAAGGAATATTAATTATACATAGCTATTAGTCACACTAACTCAGTTTCCCTGTGCTTGGAGTTTTTAAAACATAGATCAACAACAGTAGAGAATGTTCCATCCTCTGAAGGGAGGTTGGACAACATACTGTATGCTACACCTGAGGAAAATGGGTCGTGACATTGTGGCAGCTTGGAATGTTCCTACTGATGACCACAGAATGTGAGGTCAGTTCTACAGGGATGCAGAGGTCACACAGGCTCCTAAGATGAATATGAGCCCCAGGTCAGATCAAATTGGTGGGGTTTACAGTCAACAATATTTATACACCTTTCCCATATTTGGGAGCTACTCTCTTCCTATATCCAGCTTTCTGGTCCTTTTTCCAGCCATGACATCATCTCCCCAGACAATAACTAGGATCCACCTGCATATCAGATTTCAGGCTCAGGTGAAAAAATAAAAAAAGAAAAAAAAAACTAGTATAGCCACAGGTCCTTTGGAATATAACTAAAGCATGCCTACTAGCTATCTACAGAACAGAGAGTCCCCCCCCCCCCCCCAAACTCTTCATCTGTACTATTCCAGCCTTTAGGTTCATGATTAGTCAACAACATGTTTGGCTTTATATGTTAACTCTCTTTTCAGCCACCAGGTTCCAGATGCTACCATGATGCCAACCAGACTTCACTGGACAGACAACCCCACCAATGTGTCCCAGAGCTCGGATTCCCCAGAGCCCTTCCCCATGAGGGAAAGAGAGAAGCAGGCTCAGAGTATGGATTGACCTGTCAACACCCATGTTCAGCAAGGAAGCAATTATAGAAGCTGGACTTTCCACTATTTGCATCCCACAGTGACCTTGGGTCCATATTCCCAAAGGATTAAAGATTAAGAAAGCTATCAAGGAAGGAGATGGGATACGGATTTCTCGTGGTGGGAATTGTGTGGAGTTGTACCCCTCTTATCCTATGGTTTTGTCAGTGTTTCCTTTTCATAAATAAATAAATTATCTGGCTAGTAATATAGCTAAACTTGACAAAAAAAAAAACAAAAAACACCCATCAGGGAGTTGGGCGGTAGCACAGTGGGTTAAGTGCAGGTTATGCAAAGCACAAGGACAGGCAGTGTAAGGATCCCTATTCGAGCTCCAGTATCCCCACCTGCAGGGGGGTCGCTTCACAAGTGGTGAAGCAGGTCTGCGGGTGTCTATCTTTCTCTCCCCCTCTCTGCCTTTCTCTCCTCTCTCCATTTATCTCTGCCCTGTCCAACAATGATGACATCAATAACAACAATAATAAAACAACGAGAGCAACAAAAGGGAATAAATATAAATACTAAAAAGTATATTTATACAAAAACATCAAATATATATAGTCATTAGACTAAAGTTTACTAGATACACGGATTGTAACTAGCTGTTACAGGAAAACCTCATCACAGACCCCTGCAAGCATCAACCCGGCTTTGACCTAGCACGTTATGATTGGGCCCTCCTCAATCGCTATCGAACAGGCCATGGCTGGTGCTCCGCTATGTTCCATCGCTGGGGAGCCAGAGACGACCCGAACTGCCCCTGCGGCTACAGACAGACTATGACCCACATAGTCAACGACTGCCACCTCTCCAGATTCAAAGGAGGTCTCGAAACTTTACATCAGGCTCAACCTGACGCTGTTGACTGGCTACGGAAGAAGGGCAAACGCTAGAAGAAGAAGAACAGGAAAACCAGCTGTCCACTATAAGACATTCTCTACAAGTAGTTTTTCAACTATTTAGAAATTTAAATTACATAACAAGTTGCAATGATTTGAAAGACTAGAATGGGGGGGGCAGGTCGGCGTGCACCTAGTTTAACACAAACATTACAGTGTGCGAGGCCCCAGGTTCAAGCCCTGGTCCCCACCAGCAGGGGGAAAGCTTCATGAGTGGTGAAGCAGGGCTGTAGGTGTTTCTCTATCTCTTTCCCTCTATTGTCTGTTCTTCTTAGCTTCTGAGATCAGATACGATCGGCATGTTCAGGGTGGTATGACCGTAGACTCTTCTTATAATAATTAAATAAATAGTAAAAAAATTCTATTAAAGAAAGACTAGGGTGATAAAACATAAGATGGTATGGTAAAAACAAGCATGAAACTGATATAAAGTGAAAGCAAGACATTTAGACATTTAGACATTTCCTCTATATTTGTTCATCTGGAGTTGACAGGGTCCAAGGTTAACTTCCTTTCCTGCCTCTGATGAAATTGGCATCAGAGTAAGTTCACTTTGGGGGGGGGGATGTACACTGACAATCATCTATCTGCAAGATCTTGGCAAATTCACTGAATTCTTCCATGTTCCAAGTTTCTAGTCTGTAAAATGACAAGGAAGATCAGATCCCTTTTGATACTAACATTCTGTAAAGACTATTGTTCTTTTAGATGGAATCAATGTAAATCCTGCCACCACAAAGGAAATTAATCTCTCAGTGTATAGTCTGCTTGCAAAAGCAATTTTAGAATCCATAATTACTGAGACTTAGAGAAATCACATTCATGTATTTTTCAGTCTGGGTTGAACTAGAAAAAAAAAATTGTAGGCTCTTGACATGAACTATCTCATAATTGTCTGTCATATACCCTCTGACAGATTCTTAGTAACCTTAATGATAACTCTACTCTCACTTCATTTAATTTATCAGGGGAGTAAGTTTGTTTTCTCCCATTCCATCTCCTAATATCTTTTTTTGAACTAATCCTATGACATGAGAAGAAATCATACTTTATCAGTAATTTCTAGATATCTATCATCTACATACTCACTCTACACAATCTCCCTATCTATTCCTGATGTCATTACCCACTTAATGGTGTCCTCTAAGCTAACACACCGTTTTTAATACCAGGTTTAGTCTTGTTAGAAATAAGATAAAAATAGGTCATGTACGTATTGTTATAATTCATACTAAAACATATAACTTAAAATTCTATGCTCAATCATTCACATATTGCTTTACCCCATGTTGTGCATTTTATACCTGCAAGTTGTTTTAGTGGAGTATGAGTGACAACTACCTTTTACCATGGATATTAGAGTTAGATTGAAAGAAAATCCCTAACATCTTTTAAGCTATTTGCTATTTTTCCTATAACAATGCACATTTCAGAGGTGTCAGGGGATGAATGACATAGGTAAGAAAACATTTTACAGAATGTTAATCGTAAACCAAAGGAGGGGAAAATCCCTTAATTGTGATTCCAGACATTTCAAAGATAGGGAGATTTTTCTCCATTCTCCCAGAAGTAGTTATATAACAATAGCCAAGGTAATAATAACAAGAATGACTCCTGACTATTGTCATCTCTATTCTGGGATTCAGGGAGCTGCTCTGTCTTTCCTTTATTTGGATTCCTGTCTGTAGCACTGGCTGCCATATCATACAGAATACCTGGGAGACTTTTTTTTTTTTTATTTTAATGCCTGTCCTTATTTCATCTCTAAAAACAAACAGCAGGGGAGGAAAATAGTAAAACCAAACTCAACACATTATCTCTCAGACTTCAAAAGAAAACCCCATTTTGTGCTTCAGAGCCTTGACTGTGACACAGCACTTAGGTTGTCAGGCAGAGTGGGAGCCAAACCCCAGATGAGCTCCAGAAACCTACTGACTGAGGCTAAATGGGCCCTGGGGAACAACATGGCCAGTTCTGCAGGTGCAGAACAGCTGACGGGCTCCCTCTCTCTCTTTCAGACAGTCAGGCAGAGAGAGGGCAATCGAAGTTATATATCTAGCATAATGTTCTGTGGAAGTCACTCTATCTTCCAGGACAGCGTAACAGGGTAGGTCTCAGTTCCAGTTGGCCAAAATTTAACATAACATTGGGGGAATAACCTGACTTTGGGTCTTTTGCAGACAAGTGGGTTTAAGTCCTTGCTCTGCCAAGTACTGAACTCTATTATTTTGAACCAATTAATTAACTACTATGTTTGCTAACTGAGACATGCAGTAGTCTACTTTGTAAGGTACCTTGATGATTATGGCAGAATTACTCTAAAGCATGTTGCACCTAGCCTTGGACAAAATCCCAATAGTTTGTAACTAATTACTAGAAATATAATGACTTAGATTTCCCACTTATTATTTCAGAGTTTATAGAGGTTAGAAGTACAGGCACATCTAACTGAAACAGGTTCCCTTCAAAATCTCCCAAGGCCAAAACTAAAGTGTTGGCTGTATTGAATTCTCAGCTAGAGACTTTAGGAGAGACTCCACTGCCAAGTTTATTTAGTGGAAGGCAGAATTTAGTTCTTTTGACTACAGGTCTCCATTTCCTTACTATCAAGAGTCATTCTTTGTCCTTAGAAGATACTCACAAACCCTGCCACCATTGTCTTTTCTATTCAGAAACCAAGAATGTTGCACTAAGTCACTCTCATGTTTTAAATTAGTTCAAAGTAACTGTTTTTGTCTTTCCTTTCCGCTTATAATCATAAAATTGGGTCCACCTAGATGATACATAATAATCTCCCTATTTTAAGACCAAATGATTAATAACGTTAATTTCATCTGTTAATTTCCCTTTGTCACATAACAATATATTTATTTATTTTTAGATTTTTGTTATCTTTATTTATTGGCTAGAGACATCCAGAAATTGAGAGGAAGAGGGAGATAGATATGGAAAGAGACAGAGAGACACTTGCAGAACTGCTTCACCACTTATGAAGTTTTCCCCCTGCAGGTGGGAACTGGGGGGCTTGAACCCAGGTCCTTGAGCACTGTAATGTGTGTGCTCAACCAGGTGTGACACCACCCAGTCCCTAACATAGCATATTTATTAGAGACAAAGGTATAGGGACCAAAATTCTGCCTAACATACAAATCAATCATCTATGTTTTATAGTTCAGCTAAAAAATTATACTGGATTTGATAATCATTTATAAGACCTTAAGATTTTCACAAAATCATTGCCAAGAGTTTGGCTGTATTTTTTTAAATTTTTATAACACATGGGTGTGTCTAAGTTCTTTATATTAGGCCTATGAGTGAAAAATAGTTAATAACTGCTTTTCAGAGAAATGTAGGCTATTTGATAATAGGTATAAACAGTAACAATAGGAGTCTTTGAAGAGGCCCTTGTGCATTGTAGCATGTGTGCTCAACCAGCTGTATTGCTACCTGGCACCAATATTTGCTCTTTTAATGGAGTCTTCAATCTCTTGAAGGTTTGCTTCATTTTTTTACATATATTTAAAATGTTATTGTCTTTAATTACTTATTGGATAGAGGCATCCAGAAATTGAGAGAGAAGGAGGAGATAGAAAGGGAGAATAAGAGAGAAATGCCTGCAGCCCTGCTTACCACTTGTGAAGCTTTACCCCTGCAGGTGAGGACCAGGGGTTTACCTGGGTCCTTGTACAATGTAACATGTGTGTTCAGTCAGGTGTGCCACTGCCTGACTCCTTGCTTCATTCTTCATAAAGCTTTTTTTCTCCTTCGATTTTGAAGTCAAAGAGTGTGATTAGTTTGTCTTCTCTTTCTGATGTTCCCTCATCTATGTGGACAAGTCTACTTCTTTGACTTTCTATTTGAGACAGGAGTTTATTTGGTGTTCTTCATATCCTATTAACTCTGCCTTTAAGTTTTCCATTTTCCCATCAAGGGACTCTGAAATCATGGTCTGGGAATAGAAAAGGTCTAGGAATCTTCCACATTACCCCCCCCCAACTAGGGCTCTGTTTAAGGGACACCAGATGCCATATTATTATTATTATTTTCAAAACTCCTCCCCACTGCAACTCATATTCAAAACAGAACCCTTCTTTCCTAATCCATTTATCTCTATATATTGAGAGCTTTTTATTTACTCAAATTTCTTGAAATGTATTCTCTAAATTCTTTCTCTGATGACAGCTCTTATGAATCTACATCATTAAATCTCTGTCTATTACTTTGGTACTGCAGAAATCAGTTTTCCCCTAGTTTTCTCCATCTGTTTTGATTTCTATTGTTGGCCAGCAGATGGTGCTGCATTCTGTTTTGATTGTGAGAATGTGAGTTGTAGTGGGGAGGAGAGGAGGTTTGAAAAAGAAAAAAAAATTACACACACACACACACACACACACACACACACACACACACAATATTATGGCATTTGATGTTCCTTAAGCAAAGCCCTAGTTGGGGGTGGGGGGTAATGCAGGAGGGTCCTAGACCTCTTCTCTTCCCAGGCTGATTCCTAAAAGTAGGGACTCTACTGTGAGGCCGAAGTCACTTTCTTACCTGCAAGGTGGTCTCACCTCATTTAACAGGGTCTCTGTGGCATTTGGGATGCCTTAGAGTTTGGTAGGCTTCCTGGCTACCAGAAGGATAGAGTTTGGTTCTCTAGTGACCTCGGGTGACTCCCTAAGGTTCACCCAAGAGCCTGTAGCTTCTATAGCTCTAAATTGCAATTTTGAACCCTTTTTCTCAAGTCACTAGGTGACTAAGTAGTTCCCAGGAGGCCATGCAGGTCTGCTACTTGGATTTAAAGCAAATGCAAATACGTGCCTGCTAGCAAAACAGTGCTGAGTTTCTGCTTTACTCTTTCTTTCCCTTTCCTCCTGCTCTCACTGTGCACATGCAATCAAAAACCTCCAGATAGTGATGTTTCTTTCTTTACCAGAAATCCTATATGTTTTCTGATGAAATTCATTGAGTTATTTTGTTGTAACACTTTTTTTTTTCTGGATGAGAGCCCATTTCCTGTCCAGATTTATAATGGATCACACTTTACTCACTGTCTACAATGTATAGAAATTACAAAATATAAGAAAACCTCTTATTTAAATATTTACAGCAATGCCTGATCATGCATTAGTTATTTTACCCATTCTGTAGATGTTAGAACAATTTAGAAGAATTTAAATATTTAGTAGTCTTAAAAATGTTTTTGGGTGTGGAGAAAAAGACAGAGAATCTTCAGTAGGGATTTAAGGCAAAGCATATTGAAGTTATAGTATGGACACACTAGATTTGCTCTAAGTATTAGTACTCAGAGGGTGAGCTACATGCTACAAATCACAGGGTCAGAATGCAGAAAGTCATGGTTCACCTGGCAGCAAGTAATGGAAAGTCTCTTGATTAAAAATGTTTGGGGGTAGCAAAATACTTTCCAAGGAAGGTGCCTGATTTACCACATGACTCAGATGTGAGGCCGATTCCCACTGTACTGAGGGAAGCTTCAGTGCTGTGGTGTTCTTCCCTCCCTCTGTGTCTCTGTCTCGATCTCTTTAAACCTGAAAAAGTTAGCCTGCATCAGTGAAGTCCCAAATATGACAAAAATTAATAAATAATAACAATTTAAAAAGTGTTTAAGATAATAAAGATAAAAGTGAACTCACATAACTCATATAAAAGACTTGAACAATAAGAAGCAATAAAATCGCATAAATCAGCTCAGCCATTCCTGCATGATCATTCATCTTTGCATATCTTCTTTACTCTTGGTTTACCTGAATTTTTCACAACCATGTGATCCCCTTCACCCAAAATTCAGTGCACAATTCAAGTGACCAATGTGGCCAAGGCTTCTTATGATTAATGAAAATTAGGCAAGGAGGTGAAAGTCAACTATGGATGGTATTACTCATTTATAAATTATAGTTAATTGAAACACATCAACGTACAAATAAACAAACAAAAAAAAAAACAGAAAAAATGAGTATCCAAACTGTCTCAAAGACTTTATGAGAATTATAAAGGTTACTGGGTAGAGGGGAAGGACACAGAAGTTTGGTGGTAATGGTGATATGGAACTATATCCCTGAAATCTTATAATCTTATAAAACAAACTTAAATCACTAATAAAAACTTTAAAAGTTAATAAAATTCCAATTATGAATTCAAGAGTGATCATTTAAGTTAGCTATGCATCTATATTCCAATAAGCTATTACCAGATAGTCACAGGGGACAGACAAAGTTGGAAGGCCCAAATGTATGCGTGAGTGTATAGAATGGAGGAAAACTCTCAGAGGCAAAGAACATGAGTTGGATAAATACTGCTAAAGTGATTTTTTCCCCCAGTATCCCTCACAACATAGTCAGGGATCAAACTAGGGAACTTATACATGTAAACCCTGAAGTCTGTCAAGGTTATATCCCCAGTCATACATTAGCATCTGGAAGCTTCATAGATTGCCCACAGTGAAACACCAATGGCAAAGCTGAGTCTTTGTTCTAAGTGCTGAGATTCTGAATTCTATACTTTTCTAGTAACTATCTCAGAAAAATCTCTGGAATTCATGGAAATATTTCACAACCACATATTCCTCCAATAGTAAAGAATAATTGCAAAGAATGTCAAGGAGAGAAGACTTGTTTAAGCAATGCTTGGGTCAAAATTACATGATCTAATACTTACCTCCATTCCCTAAGATCTTCAGCTTAAACCTCTGAGATGGTTTTTCTGAGGAAAGTGATTTCAAGCAGGTAAAGTTTTGACCAGAAACAATGACAGAAAAGGAACATGCAAAGTGAATCTTTGATAGTCTTTTTTGCACCAAAGCAAAAGACCAGAAGAAGGGAAAAAGGGTAGAGTGGTAGAGGGGGCCTTTGGGCCTTGATATATGATGGTAGGAAAGGACCTAAGTTGGAGATGAGAGTGTTTTACAGACACATATCATGGGAAGCTGAGAAATTACATCCATGTGTCAACAACTGTAGTGTAAACCATTAGCCTTCAGATAAAATGATTTACGAAAAATTTTTATAAGTTTCTTGGAATTATAGGTGTAATGTGATTTTTCTGTAATGGATAAAAAGTTTTTAATGTAATAACAGTTAAACTCCAATGAACATTTAATAGATACTCTAGTGATCTATGAAAATATATGTGCATGTATATACATACTTTTAATAGGCAAAATATATGTATGTAAAAATGAATACATTAAATAGTAAAAAACATGCCTCTTCCAACCACAACCTAATGATCCTTTCCCAAAGGTAAACTGTGTTGCTAGCTTCTTTAGTATCTATTCAGCAGTAATTTTTATAGCAGCAACTATTGCTCAATATTGATATTTATTTTTACATCAAAGACAGAATAATATTAATATTATTCTTTACCAGTTTTTTTTCAACTTAAGCAATAAATTTGAGAGCTTTTCACCTTGGTATAAGTAGAACTGCTTGGGATTACTCAAATTGATGGGGTTTACAATCAAAAATATTTATACCCCTTCCCCATATTGGGGAGATACTTCCTTACCTGATCCATCTTTCTATCCCTTTTCCAGCCATGACATCATCTCACCAGACAATAACTTGGATCCACCTGCATATCAGATTTCAGGCTCAGAGAGAAAAAAAAAACTAGTATAGCTACAGGCCTTTTGAAATATAACTAAAATATGCCTACTAGCTATCTACAAAATGGAGGACCTCCCAAAAAAACACTTCATCTGAATTATTCCAGCCTTTAGGTCCATGATTGTTCAACAATTTGTTTGGCTTTGTGTGTTAACTCTCTTTTCAGCCACCAGGTTCCAGATGCTACCATAATACTGACCAGACTTCCCAGACAGACAACCCACCAATGTGTTCTGGAGCTCTGCTTCCCAAGAGCCGCACCCTACTAGGGAAAGAGAGAGGCAGACTGTGAGTATGAATCAACCAGTCAATGCCCATTTTCAGCAGGGAAGCAATTACAGAAGCCAGGCCTTCCACCTTCTGCATCCCACAATGTCCATACTCCTAGAGGTACAAAGAATAGGAAAGCTATTAGGGGAGGGGATGGGATACGGAGATCTGGTGGTGGAAATTTGATGATGACCAACATTTTCCCCTTTCTTTTATCTAATGTCCATAATATCCGGAATGTGGGGTGCTTTGTGAGACAGGGAGTCTGATAGGAAGCACACCTTTGGGGTTCTACTGTCCTGTCCCTCCTTGCTCAACTTATCAGTAGAGAGAGAGACTAAAAGGATTGGACACACCCCTCAGGTTCAAGCCCTGCCAAGCTCAACCACATCCTCACAATTTTCCAACATTTCCCTCTTTCTAAATGGCCATATTTAAATGGGTGAATATCTGTAAAAGACTCCATTTCTGTCAGGGGTATAGCAGTGTAGGGGTGAACAGAAACCTATATCATGCAGGCATTTTCAAAAGAACTGGCACAAGACAGGGAGGAACAAGTAGGAGAGCAGCAAGAGCCAGTGTGATGTCAAGGGAAGGCTTGGTGGGTGAAGGAAGTTTTCTTGCCTCAGAGGGTGTTTCCTGGCTCTGGGGGCATTTCCTACCTCTGGGGACAAGGTCTGCAGGCTCAGGGGGCATTTCCTGCCTCTGGAGACAGGGCCTATCAGGCGAATGGGAGGGGTGTTTCCTGAATCTAGGAGCAGGGCCTGCAGGTGGGGGGGCATGGCCATAGAGTCCCAAGACAGCAACCTGCAAAGTCCCTGGACTGCTGCGGTCAGTCTTTGAGAAACTCAGCAGTGTAAAGGGAAGCTGCTGCAAAGTTGTGTAAAGTGTCCAAGAGGTGTAATAGTAAGTCTGATAGAAGTGTCAGTCAAATGCTGGCGACCAGGGGAAGAAATGCCAGGGGATGAAACGTTGCATGTCTATCTCAGTGGGGAAGATCAGCCACTGTAATTCTGATTTTCTGTAGACAGTGAGCTTTGGAGTCTGTGAATAAGTTTCTTCAGGTCATGCCAGGTCACATCATTGGTTTCGGGGGATGATGTCAGAGGACAGGGGTTCAAATGGATTTCCAGGGATTCCATATGAGCAGATGCTTTTTCATGTGAAGACTTGACAGCTGTAATTCACTTACTTGTGAAACAAAACTTGTAGCAAATTAGAAGTTTACTATAATTTATAACTTGATTATAATTGGTTTAAGTACCTTTATAATTTTGGAAGTCCTTTCTAGTATGGTTTTAAGATTGTTTAAACAGTTTAAGCTCAATGAAATGTGGAAAGGTAAACAGAAGCACCATTGTTAGAGCCTCAGGCATGAGAATCATTAGCATAACCATTATGCTATCTCCTCCCACACATACTCATACAGTTTTCAAGATTAAACATTTCACATTTATACCAAGACGTAAAAAAAAAGAGAAAAAAACATTTTTGGACTGTTTCTGGATGTCTCCAGAAATCATGGCTGCATCCAGCATTTTTTTAATGAAGTCAATTAAGTTTCAGAATATTCAGAGCAAAAATGGGTTGTACAAAAATTCAGTCATTCAAATCAGTCTCTTACAAAACACAACTGAAAGCAGACAACAAACCTAAGATATTCAGACAGAGAGAGAGGGGTGGGGAGAGAAGCAGTAGGGGGTTGCTTTTTTTTTTTTTTTTTTTGCACCTTGAACCAGATTATTTAGATCCCACTATGTCACATTATAAGTTCCCAGAGGGCATCCTAGTCTAAAAAGTGCCTCAAAATTCTGGCTAGGATGGTTCTGACTGTTCCTGCTACAGGTACCCATCCCCAAAAACATCTTCCCATAAAATAAATAATTGAATCAGGAGGGTAGAACTAACCACGTGTCTCCATTCTTGGGGACTGCCAAGGTACTGGAGAAGGTTCTGCAAGTTAGAGTCATCCTTCTCCATGGGAAACATGGGAGAGGAAGTCCAGAAAGTCCCAGGGGAAATCTCCACACATCTTCCAAGCTCTACGGTCACAGTCATGAAGAACCAAGGTATGGCCCAGAGCAAAATGTTCCAGAGACAGAGAAACTGTCTCATGAAAAAAGAGTACAGGGTTTGGAAAACCTTTTCATAAGGAAGAAGGTAGCCCATGCCAGACAGGCAGTCAAGCATCGTATACTTATCTGGGGGATGGGTGGGTTAGGCCCCACATTGGGCACATGGCTGAGTGGGAACACAATCCAACTTTTATTGATTAGAAAAGAATCTGCTATTATACCTTCTGAGACAGAAGTGACAGGTCAGAAAAAAGAAAATGACTAAAGAGGGGGTGGAGCGGAAAAAGAGCGCAAAGGTAGCAACTCTAACCAGTGGGGATTAAACCAATGCCCTGCAGGCAGGGCGGATCTCAGACAAAACAATGATTATGTAAATAGAGCATAGCATCAAGCAATGCAAGGGAACCTGGTGTGATGACCAACACGGATAGAAACAGAAGCAGAATTAGCCAAAGGAGAAATGATGACTAACATGAATTGTGTGGAGTTGTACCCCTCTTATGCTATGGTTTTGTTAATGTCTCCTTTTTTAAATAAATAAAAAAGTAATAATAAAGAAATGCTTGGGACTTTATAATAAATGACAACTAACACTTAACTAACAAGTTGTCTAGCATGCTTTCACAGATGCTAATACTTTACTAGGCTACCCAATGATTGTAACTTGGCCCAGCCAGACACACATTCATTTATATCCTGTGAAACTTCACCTTTCTGTCTAATTGTTATTCACATCCTGCTGTCTTCTATATTATCTGAAACACAAGGATTTTCCAGGGAAATCACAGGCTAGAGTAACCTCCTGCAACTAATAAAAAGCACTGATTCTTATTGGTTTTGGTCCTGAATATATATGAAATTATGTTACCTGAATTTCAATGGCAATAGGAAGCAAGAGGAAAAGAAAATTTCAGTTAACATGGACTTAGTTTACTACTGTCTTTTTTTTCAATAACAATAAAAAACACTGAAGGAAAAAAACTACCCTTTATTAGAGTTAGTAATTAAATAAGTAAATATTAAACAAACAAGTAACACATTTTTAAAACATAAGACAGCTTAGAAGACTGACTTGAATAATTGAAATATCTTCCTCAGTCCCATTTCCCAAGTAAAATAGAATGTAGGGGAAAACAGAATATAACAGACAGAAATATTTAAAGTCTTCTCATAGAATAAATATCTCATGATAAAGAAGTTTAGGTATAAAAAGAGCTGTTGTAGAGGTAGGTGGTAGCGCACCTGGTTGAGTGCACAAGTTATAATGCACAAGGATGGGCATCCAGCGGTTGTTGTATGCTTCACATTGGTTTGGTCTCCCCCCAACTGCTGCCTCTGAGAGATTTGGTTTGGCCCTTGCTAGTTTCGCGCCTCTTTTTCTCCCTGCCCCCTATGCTACGTAGTGCGGGAGTTCTTGGTGTGGCCACGGGAGGAGAAGGATGCAGGACAGATCTGTGTGGTGATTAGTTTGGGTTAGTTTATGAATCATTGTTAGTTGAATAAATAAATACAGCTTCTTGGCCCAGCTGTGTGTCCTCGAGTCTCTGTTTACCGCCGCGAAGCTAGCCCAGCCTGCTGGAGCCCGAACGTTAACGACAAATGGCACCCAACGTGGGGCTTGAACCCACGACCCTGAGATTAAGAGTCTCATGCTCTATCGACTGAGCTAGCTGGGCCTGCTGGAGTCCCCGAAAAGAAAAGGGTGAATTGTTGTATGCTTCACATTTGGTCTCCTGCTCACCCCCTGCCTCTGGGAGATTGTGGTATGGCCCCAGCTAGTTTCACAGGTGCCCTTCTCCCCACCCCTGGAACCCCTACAGAGTTCCAGAGTTCTTGGTGTGGCTGGCAGTTGAGAAGAAGGATGCAGAACAGATCCATGTGGTGATTAGTTTGTGTTCGTTTATGAATCGTTGTTAGTGAATAAGGAAATACAGCTTTCCGGCCCACCCGTGTGTCCCCAAGTCTCTGTTCACTAGTCCTGCCTGCTGGAGCCCCGACCTCTAACAACAGGCAGTAGGTAGCGCAGCGGGTTAAGTGCAGGTGGCACAAAGCCCAAGGAGCAGCGTAAGGATCCCGGTTTGAGCCCCCACCTCCACACTTGCAGGGGAGTCGCTTCACAGGTGGTGAAGCAGGTCTGCAGGTGTCTGTCTTTCTCTCACCCTCTCTGTCTTCCCCTCCTCTCTCCATTTCTCTCTTTAATATCCAACAAAAATTACAACAAAAGGGAATAATAATAACAACAACAAGGGCAACAAAAGGGAATAAATGCACAAGGACTCAGGTTCAAGCCCCTGGTCCCCACCTGCAGGGGGAAAGCTTTGTGAGTTGTTAAGCAGTGCTGAAGGTGTCTTTCTCTCTCCCTCTCTATCTTCCCCTATCTTCTCAATTTCTCTATTTAAAAAATTAAGATAATAAGAAAATTACTTTTTTAAAAAGAGCTGTTGTAATGATTATTTAAAATGGAAAATAGAAATGCTCCTAGGAGTGTTAATTTCATTGGTATATTTGTGATGACAACTTGTTAAAAAGAAAACAACAAAGGAAGATGTGTGGGGGGTGTTGCTCTATTCCAAATTAACATGCACCCAGTTTTGAAAGCAACTACTGATGGTAACAGCTATTAGATTCCTAGAAAGATTTAATCTATCAAAACCACTCTACTGACTATATAACTTAAAGTAAAAATAAATTAATTAATTAAAATAGCATGAAATTTGTCTTGCTTGACTGCAAAGTGTCTGATAGTTCGCATTGCCTGTCAAATGAAAGATTCATCTGTTTATCTTTAGTTACTTTACTTGGAATGATTCCTTTCCCCAAATAATTATAAAGCAATTACTTGCCTGTTTTCACTTTATTGGTTACTACTTTTACCCAAAGAATAGCAATTACTACGTAATTACAGTACATGGTTATCTGAGCAATCTTAACTGCGCCAACCATGGATAAATTATACAGCAAGTATAGCTCTAATTATGTATTCTATAGAGCATAAATATGTAATGACTATGTAGTTACATATTAATAAGTTCCTCTTTATTTTTCAGACAATAGCTGTCATTAGATTTACTTCCATGTGGCAACCTCTGAAGTCATGCATGTTGTTCTGTCTGGCTTTCTGGAAGCCAATGGACTACAATATGCATTCATCATTTTCCTAGTTCTAAATTTTATTCAAGCACATCATCAGAGAATGTAAAAATGAAAAGAAAATTTTTGTTCCTAACCCTTCTTTCTTGGATCTGTCATATTTGATAGAAATTCAGTAGCTGTGGCTTTGATAAAAGAATTGCAGGTGCAAAAGATTGAAAGTGCCACTGTAGCCTCACCTACCCAGAACTGCTGAAAGCAGGTTTGCATTTTCCTGCATTTAAAAGCGAGAAAGGGACTTGAGCTTGATTTTGGACCACAGATTTGTCGTTATGTATTTAGGATACTATTGCATTGGTTCTTATATTATTTTGGTTTCAAACATGGCCACAGGGAATGAGATATGTACAATAAAGGTTTATAAATACAGTTTTCCTTTCAAGTTTAAAAACTCCCCTACATATACAAGATAAGTATAAAATAAGTTGTATGAAATAAGTATATCATCACTGAACTGCAAAAGGTCCATCAAGCTGCATTACATCTGGACTACTACAGATATTTCAATTATAAAACAAATATACTACATAAATATGAATAGACTACATAAAGCCAAAGATCTTAGGGCTAGCAAGATAGCTTACCCAGGAGGCTACCTACTATGGTATGCATGCAGCCCTGGTTCTAACCCAACTCTGCCCTAATGCACTAGGGGAAATTTCAGTGCTATGGTATCTTTTCCTCTGTCTCTCTCTTTCTGGAAGAAAAAGTGGACCCAGGATGGTGCAACCCTACTTGGAGAAAAAAAAAAGTTTAAGGAAGCAGAAGATAATAATTTTCCAGCACTTACTGGTGATTTTCTGGAGTATTACACTGAGGGGTAGATCTTGACATGCACAGGAGAGATGAGAATGAAATAATAGTAAACAGTTTAGCAACATGCTCTCCTACTCTCAGCTACACACCCTCCGAAGAGGGTATTATCCTCAAAAAGATTACTCCCTTTCCTGTTTGTTCCTGATGTCCCCGAGACAGTAATCTCATAGACTGAAGTATCCATATTATCAGGAATAACCTGCCATTTAGGAATAAGTGGAGACATGAGCAGGAAACATGTGTGCCAAATGGAGACTTTAGGACAATATTTCAGGGAAAACACTGTAGAAAGGCAATGGAGGCATAATCAGATAAAAATATAGATCATGTTCTCTTTGAAGGTTGGCCTGGCAGTCTGGAATAAAGTTTGTATATATTTTTGTTGGTTACACTGGGGCTTCATGGTTCTAGGTTAATATTTTTGTTTTTCATATAGAGACAGAGAAATACAAGGTGAGAGGGAAAGGCATCATAGCACCAAAGCTTTCAGTAGTATGGTAGGGACCTGGTCCAAACCTAATCTGTGTGCATGACAAAGAAAGCACACTATCCAGAAGAGCTATCCTGATATTCAACAAACTTCTTTCAATGTTACACTTTATATTATTAATTTAAATATCCTACAAAACTATGATATTTCAGGGATATATTTTCACACCCACACATAATGTAAGTTACTAATATCTTCCACCAAAGCTTTTGCCCCTTCCATGCCAGAAAATATGTCCTAATGAATAAATAAATATATGAGTGACTGGGGAACTCTACAAAAGTTTTTAGTCAAGGAGGAATGTAAACTAAAAAGTAAATGGAATTGGGAAATGTAGGAAAAAAAAAACCTATTACTGCCCCCACACCTATGCACATCAAATCTAATCTTTGAAAAAAGTGCCCAGGCTAAGTGTAGAAAAAAGAATCTCTTCAACAAATGGTGTTGGAAAATTGGGTTGAAACACCCAGAAGAATGAAACTGAACCACTATATTTCACCAAACATGAAAGTAAGTTCTAAATGGATCAAGGACTTGGATGTTATATCAGAAACCATCAAATACTTAGAGGAAAATATCAGCAGAACTCTTTTCCATCTAAATTTTAAAGGCATCATCAATGATACAAATCCAATTATAAAGAAGAATAAGACAAAAATAAACCAATGGTACTGCATCAATTTAAAAATCTGCACAGCAAATGATACCACCACACAAACAAAGGCTCCTCACAGAATGGGAGAAGATCTTTACATGCATCAGACAAGAGGCTAATAACCAAAACATTTATAGAGTTCACCAAACTCAGTATCAAGAAAACAAATGACCCCATATAAAAATGGGGAAAGGATATGAACAGAATATTCACAACAGAAGAAATCAAAAAGGTCAACAAATATATGAAAAAATGCTCCAAATCATTGTTTGTCAAAGAAATGCAAATACCACTTAATACAATGAGATACCACTTTACTCCCCTGAAAATGTCATGCATCAGGAAAGATAGCAGTAACAAATGCTGGAGAGGTTGTGGGGGAAAAGGAACCCTCCTATACTGCTCGTGGGAACGTCAATTGGTCCAATCCCTGTGGAGAGAAGTCTGGAGAACTCTCAGAAAGCTAGAAGTGGACCTACCTTATGCCCATGCAATTCCTCTCCTGGGGATATATCCTCAGGAACCAAAAACACTCATCCAAAAAGATTTGTGTATATCCATGTTCATAGGAGCACCATTTGTAATAGCCCAAACCTGGAACCAGGTGTTCAACAACAGTCGAGTGAGTGAGTAAGTTGTGGTGTATATACACAATAGAATACTACTCAGCTCTTAAAATTTTGTATTCACTTTGTTTACCTCGTCTTGGATACAGCTTGAAAGAGCCATGCTAAGTGAGATAAGTCAGAAACAGAAGAATGAATATAGGGTGATCACATTGATAGATGGAAGTTGTAAAACAAGATCATAAGGGGAAACAATAAGCAGAACTTGGACTGGAGTTGGTGTATTGCACAAAAGTAAAAGACTGGGGTTGGGGTAGTGGTGGGGGTGGGGTTCAGGGCCTGGAACATGATAACAGAGGAGTACCTAGTGGGAGTTGAATTGTTATGTGGAAAACTGGGAAATGTTATGCATGTACAAACTATTATATTTTACTGCCAACTGTAAACCATTATTTCCCCAATAAAGAAATTAAAACCAACTATTACTTAGCTGTAGTCACTCAACACACAATTTTTCTCCTTTAATCTTTTCAAAAATTCTGTTTGGTGGGTATTATACTTCTTTAACTTAGTAAGTGGCTAGGCTAGCACAAGTCTGACAGACTTTCATGCTCAGTTAACTATGATACCCATAGCCAATAATATATGGTAATACTAAGCTCTCATGTCATATGAATATTTACTGATGCCAAATGGGTGTTTTATGTACATCACTTTATTCAGTCTTATCAAGCAATTTTTAAATGATTAGTGTTAATCTATTATTATTCACTTTTTAAAAAATATTTTATTTTCTTATTGATGAGAAAGTTAAGAGGGAGAAAAAGAACCAGGCATCACTCTGGTACATGTGCTGCTGGGGATTGAACTCAAGACTTCATGCTTGAGAGGCTAATGCTTTTATCTATTGTGCCACTTCCCAGACCATTTTATTATGATTCTCTATCCACTAATACATATAAGGAAGTGAACTCTCTTTTTTTCTAGATGATATAGTGTTGGATAGTATGCCAGCTCCCCCTGGCTTCTGCTTAACCATATGCCTATATAGGGATAGATTTAATCCCATTCAAAGCTTTGGTCTATTTACATAAATCACTTTTACATTTACATAAAGCACTCCCTCCAGGGCATTCGTGGTTCAGTGATAGGATTCTCGCCTGCTCCACCCCCTCCTTGTCACACTCTGCTTTTCGCCAGTCACTTTTCTCTCCACCCTCTCTATGTCACATCCTGTTTCCACCCTACTTGGCAAGTATATATAAAGACAGCATTGTGAGTTTTAGAGTACCTTGAGTTTAGCTTAGCTTGTCTTAGATTGTGCTGCATCCTGCATGAATAAAGAGATACTGCCTACAGCTCAACCATGAGTCCCTGGTCATCTGTTGCCCGCCGTGAAACCAGCCCGGCGAAAACAACCTAGCCTGGCGAAAACAACAATATAGTAGTAACTCCTAGAATTGGGATTCAAACCCAGATTGAATAGAAAAGACTAAGATCTCTATCACCTTAATTCTATATATATAATCATCTTAGTCCTCTATCAGTCTAATACCATAATGCCAAGGGAAGCTGTGATTTCTTGTCCTAAAAGGAGCTTTATAATGTAGTAAAGGAACATTGACCTTCACACAGAAATAATACCCTCCTGTAGGAATTCATTACTAAATTATATTCAAGCTGCAAGTGAGTCTCAGTCTCTCTCTTTCTCTCTCTCTCTATGTCTTTATCTTTCTGTACCTCCTTTCTTTTTCCCCTGATTGCTCAAAGAAATTCACCTCCACATTCCATAGCATCATACATATGAATGTGTCATTCATTCTAACAACCTCATTTTATAGGATTCTATTTTTGTATTCAAATACATTGAGACTTACCCATAATCAACATACCAACTTCTAGATAACTGTAATACACGCACACACACACTCATAACAAGAGTAAAATCTACCAATGTATCTATGTATGATTCCATAGCATCATACATATGAATGTGTCATCTTCTCTACTCAACCCTGATATCTTGAGAACAAAAACAGCAACTATTATTTCTAAATCTACAGTGTATGTTTGGCAGTCAATGCACAAGTGTGTTGGAAAGATGGATGGATGGATGGATGGATGGATATAAATTTTCACTGGGAGGACTTGAGAAAAATTTCATTCTAACAACCTCATTTTATAGGATTCTATTTTTGTATTCAAATACATTGAGACTTACCCATAATCAACATACCAACTTCTAGATAACTGTAATACACACACATACACACTCATAATGAGTAAAGTCTACCAAATATTACTCTTTGTGTATCAATTTTTATGCAGATTTTCAATTCCTTCATGTTTTTATAGTTACATAAGCTACAGATTGTGATGAGAACACACCCTGATTTGGCAAGTGTTTTGTAGCCATAATGAGATTTGTCAGTGTTATCTGTTTTTAGTATATAAAGACACCCTGAGTAAAATATTTAACATAATCATGGCACTTGTAATGTAGTCTTTCCTTTCTCTATACCCCCAAATTAATGGTATAATTTGACATCGTGTTGGCAATGGGGAGATTCTGTCTGTAATTTTCAAGCCTAGCTCTTCAGAAAAAGAACAATAACAACAAGTAATACAATTCCTTATTAGTGAGGAAATCTGATATCATGATGTTCATAACTAGGTATCTGGATATCTTAAAAGTCTCAAGATGAAACACTCACCTTACTTATCTGAACATATGTAATGTACATAACCATGGTAAATAAGTCTGATTTTAAAATGATGTATTTATTTCACATAGTGGCTAGGGTACTGCCTCAGCATATTTTATAATGGAAATCAAACCTGGGACTTCACACATGGAAGTGTTATGCTCTATTTACTGAGACACCTCTCCAACTGCTAAATTAGTTTTCAACAAAGATTGGGAAAAAATGAGTATGAACAACATACTTTGTAAGATACAGAAGTTTTGCCACTCAGAACTTGTGAGGGATTTAAAAATCTGAATTCATAGACACTATTCAGATAGTGTACACAGTCACAAAATTTTGCACAGATTTCAAGGGTATCCTAAAGATCATCCATAGACTCACAAACAGTAAAATAAGACACTCATACCCCACCAAATGAGGAACTATGTTTCTACAGTTTCTTCATTTTACCATTGCTGACTCTGTGTAAATAAAATTGTGCTGTCACTCAAGGCAGAACTGTGCAATGTGGGGTCGTTAGCACTGTCCCTGGCCTCTTCCCTCTGAATGCAATGACATCCCAAACTACAAGCCAGAATCTCTTCAGACATTATCAAATGTTCCTTGGGAAAATAAGAGATTTGTAGAAATATAAGTAGAAGAGATCACTCTTCCACCAAAGGGAGGGGTGTCACATAAAGGGGGAAAAATGAAGATCTACTGGTATGTAACATACAGCAAACTAGAATTTAATAAAAACAAAGATACTACAGCATAAAATATGCAAAAGTCCATCTTTGATTTGTCTGTGCTTTTGAGTCACAAGAGAGATGACCATTGTTTTCACAGAAGAGACTTAACAAAGCCTACTGAGAAGAATTCAGCTCTACTAAAAAGTTTCAGAGGCCCTACCACCTTGTGCTACTGACAGGTGTGGAGTGAAAATGATATTGCAGAAAACATTCTAAAGTGTCTATAATGAAGAAAAGCTGTAACTTAAACTGTGATAAACATTCTGGGAGGCTGTTCCATTTATAATGAGTCCTACAGAGACATGGCAAATATACTAAACACCTGAAGAAGTATATTCCTAATTCAGTATCTGTAGGCACATACCTTAATCTCAAACATAGTCTTCTCACTTATAAAATGAAAATAATGGACATATGGCCTCAAAGATTAATTTCAGTCACAAAGTTTTATAATTCTACCAATGTGTGTATAATATAGAAAAACGGATAGCTATAGAGACACAGATATATCTACCTCTTATTTTCTGAACCTATAAGCCTCTATTTCCTCTGAATGCTGACAGTGGATAACAATATAGCAAGTCCTATACATAGGCCTGTTGGGCTGATCTTCACTGACAGGAGACAGACGACCAGGGACTCATGGCTGGGTTGTACGCGGTATCTCTTTATTCATGCAGAACGCAGCACAATCTAAGCCAAGCTAAGCTAAACTAAAACTAATATACTTGCCAAGTAGGGTGTAAACAGGATGTGATGTAGAGAGGGTGGAGAGAAAAGTGACTGGTGAAAATCAGGGTGTGACAAGGAGAGGGGGTGGAGCAGGTGAGAATTCTACCACTGAACCACCAATACCCTGGGGGGAGGGTGGTGCTTAGTTAACAATGATTAAGTAAATAGAATACAGTGTTAAGCAGGGAGGATTAAACCAAATGAAACAGAAGGGGATTTTAAAAGCATAATTAGAAGCATACCAACAATTCCCCCTTTCTTTTTAACTAATAGCCATAGTATCAGGAGTGTGGGGTGAACAGAAACCTATATCATACAGGCGTTTTCAAAAGAACTGGCATAGGACATGGAGGAACAAAATAGGAGAGCAGCAAGAACCAGTGTGATGCCAAGGGGAGGCCTGAGGGGGCGTTTCCTGCCTTAAAGAGCAAGGCCTAGCAGGCAAAAGAGCATTTTTTGCTTCTGGGGGCATCTATTGCCTCTTGGGGTGCTTCATGCCTTTGTGGGCATCTCTTGCCTCAAAGGGCATTTCCTGCCTCTGTGGCATGACCTAGTAAGGAGGGGGGGTTTCCTAACTCTGGGGACAGAGCCTGCAGGTGAGGGCCCATGGCCTATAAAGTCCCAAGGCAGTTGGCTGCAGTCAGTCTTTGAGAAACCCAGCAGCATAAAGGGAAACTGCTGTAAAGTTGTGTAAAGTGTCCAAGAGGTGTACCAGTAAGTCCAATGGAAGTGTCAGTCCAAAGTAGATGACCACAGAAGAAAATGCCAGGGGATGAAACAATGCACGTCTGTCTCAATGGGGAATGTCAGCCACCAGAATTCCGCTTTTCTGTAGAGAGTGAGCATTGGAGTCTGTGAATCTGTTTATTCAGGTCGTGGAAGGTCTCATCATTGATTTACGGGGGTGCGTTGTAGTCATTCCATTTTGTGGGCGATGTCAGAGAACAGGGGTTCAAATGTATTTCCAGGAATTCCATTTGAGTAGATGCTTTTTCAGGTGAAGACTTGACAGCTGAAATTCACTTACTTGTCAAACAAAACTTGTAGCAGATTAAAAGTTTACTATAATTGATAACTCCATTATAATTGGAAGTCCTTTCTAGTATGATTTTAAGGTTGTTTAAACAGTTTAAACTCAATAAAATGTGAAAAGGTAAACAGAAGAACCACGGTTAGAAGCCTCAGGCATGAGAATCATTAACATAATCATTGCACTATCTGCCCCACCCATAACTCATACCGTTTTCAGGATTAAACGTTTCAGAATTATGCCAAGACGGAAAAAAAGAAATCAAAGGAGGAAAAAACAATTTTTTGGATTGTTTCTGGATGTCTCTAGAAATCATGGCTGCGTCCATCTTTTTTTTTAAGTCAATGTCAAACAAAAATTCATTCAAATAATTCTCTTACAAAATGCAACTTGAACCAGATAATCCAGATCTCATCATGTAGCATCATGAGTCCCTGGAGGGCATCCTAGTCCAAAAATCTCTTCGAAATTCCACTTAGGGTGCTTCTGACTGTTCCTGCAGGATTGCAGGCACCCATTTTTAAAAGTGTCTTCCCATCGAAGAAAGAATCCAATCAGGAGAGTAGAACTAACCATGTGTCTCCATTTTTGGGGACTTCCAGGGTACTCGAGAATGCTCCTCAAATTAGAGTAGTCCTTCTCAGTGGGAAACATGCGAGAAGAAGTCCAGAAAGTCCCAGGGGAAATCTCCATGCACTTTCCAAGCTATATGAACAGGGTCACAAGAAACCAAAGTTCCCGGTCAGGGAACCAAAGTGTGGCACAGAGCAAAATGTTCCAGAGACAGAAAAACTGTCTCATGATGAAGCATTAGAGCCTTTGGAAAACCTCTTCATAATTATAAAGGCAACCCATGGCAGATGGATAGCCAAGTTTACATATCTGGGGGATGGGCAGGTTAGGTCACACATTGGTGCCGGTCCCTGTTTCAGGCACCATTATGTCTGGCTGGCTTTGCAAGCGGGAGACAGACGACAAGGGACTCATGGCTGAGCTATATGCAGTATCTCTTTATTGATGCAGAATGCAGCACAATCTAAGCCAAGCTAAGCTAAACTAAAACTAATATACTTGCCAAGTAGGGTGTAAACAGGATGTGATGTAGAGAGGGTGGAGAGAAAAGTGACTGGTGAAAATCAGGGTGTGGGGAAGGGGTTGAGCAGGCAAGAATTCTACCACTGAACCACCAATACCCTGGAGGGAGGGTGGTGCTTAGTTAACAATGGTTATGTAAATAGAATACAGTGTTAAGCAGGGGGGATTAAACCAAATGAAGCAGAAGGGGTTTTCAGAAGCAGAATTAGAAGCATACCAACATAGGCCCACATATTAGCAGAGAATAACCTGCATAAAATTCTCTGAGGACTTTTAGAACCCATAATGGAGGAGCTAGGCAGAGGCTTGGTGTCATTTTTCACAGAGTTCCATATTTATGAGTCTCAAATGTTAACTTTCTTTGATAACACTGAAATTATATATACAGACATCCTATTTAAATGCACATTAAATCATTGAATTTGCTAAATGTAAGTATAATATAAATCATAGACTCAGCACTCCTATTATGACATCTTTTATTTCTATTATTTTAAAATTTTAAATATTTTATTTATTCCTTTTTAAAATTATATTTATATTGATTTATATACTGGATAGAGACAGAGAGAAGTTGAGGAGAGAGGGATATAGAAAAAGGGAGAGAGACAGAGAGACACCTGTAGTCCTGTTGGGGGCCAGAGGGCTTGAACCCAGGTCCTTGAGTGTTATAATATCAACGCTTAACCAGCTGCACCACTGCCTGGCCCCAATTTTTTGGCCCCAGAGAGCAGTGCTCAGCAGCTAATAGTGGTGCAGGGGATTGAACATGGGACCTCAAAGCCTCAGTCATGAGAATCTCTTCGCATAACCATTATGTTCTCTACCCCTTCCCTGACATTCTTTTAAATTAAATTTATCAGTAGCTTCAAAAGGTGAAAGTGGCTTAGACCTTTCACCACATTATAGATTCTGTTTATTAGGAAAATAAACGTCTGTGCCTATTCCCTATAGGTTCTACTTTAGTAGGGCTGGAACACAAGATCCTGAATTTTAGCAAGCACCCTGGGTGATTTAGAGAAGTTGTTGGGATAACCTTAATAGGGTTTTAGCAACAGAGAAGGGGGGGCAGGAGAAGGGGGTAGGGGAAAGGAAGGGAGGGAAGAGAGGAGAGGAGAGGAGAGGAGAGGAGAGGAGAGGAGAGGAGAGGAGAGGAGAGGAGAGGAGAGGAGAAGGGAAGGGAAGGGAAGGGAAGGGAAGGGAAGGGAAGGGAAGGGAAGGGAAGGGAAGGGAAGGGAAGGGAAGGGAAGGGAAGGGAAGGGAAGGGAAGGGAAGGGAAGGGAAGGGAAGGGAAGGGAAGGGAAAAGAGGAGAAAGAATAGAGAAGAGAGAGGAAGTAAACAGAATGTGAGCTCATATCTACAGGGATATAGAGCTCACATAGGCTCCCAATCTGAATATGGGCTCCAGATTACATCAAATCTATGTGGTTTACAGTCAACAATATTTATACATCTTTCCCACATTTGGGAGCTACTGTCTTTCCTTAACCAGCTTTCTGGCCCTTTTTCCAGCCATTACATCATCTCCCCAGACAATAACTTGGATCCAACTGCATAACAGATTTCAGGCTCAGGGAAGAAAAAAAAAAAAGCTAGTATAGTCATGGGCCCTTTGGAATATAACTAAAATAGGCCTACTAACTATCTACAAAATGCAGACCTCCCAACTCATCATCTGAACTATTCCACGTTCATGATTTTTCAACAATTTGTTTGCCTTTGTATGGTAACTCTCTTTTCAGCCACCAGATTCTGGATGCTGACCAGACTTCCCAGACAGAGGACCCCACCAATGTGTCCTTGAGCTCCACTTCTCCAGAGCCCCACCCTACTAGAGAAAGAGAGAGGCAGCCCAGGAGTATAGATTGACCTGTCAACACCCATGTTCAGCAGGAAAGCAATTACAGAAGCCAGACCTTCCACCTTCTGCATCCCACAATGACCTTGGATCCATACTTGCAGAGGGTTAAAAAGTAGGAAAGCTATCAGGGGAGGGGAAGGGATACAGAGTTCTGATGGTGGGAATTGTGTGGAGTTGTACCTCTATTATCCTGTAGTTTTTGTCACTCTTTCCTTTTTATAAACAAAAAAAATTTTTAAATGACTTTTGCTTAAATAAGCGCTTCAAAAATTAAAGAAAATAGGAAAGTTGTCAGGGGAAGGGGTAGGATATGGTGTTTCAGTGGTGGGAATTGTATGGAGTTGTACCCCTCTTATCCTATGGCTTTTGTAGATGTTTTCTTTTTATAAATTAAAAAAATAAAAAGGAAAGAAAAGAAAAGAAAGGCAGAGAATTGTGGGTCACTTGAACAGTTAATGTTAAACATTTATGTTAATGTTAATTAATGTTAATGTTAATTGTGGGTCACTTGAACAGTTAATGTTAAACATTTTCCTTTGCTTTCTTCTCACCTAAAAGACTCCTAATTAATCTTCAAGGCCCAGCTGAGGTATCACCTCCTTTACGAAATTCTTTAGACAGCTCCTTTTCATTAGGCATTACAATACCCACTGAGTTATAAGCTTCTAGAGAGACAGAACAAATGTTGGTTGTATCTTATTTATACAGTATCTGGCACCAACCAGATACTGTTGGTGTTCAATAAATGTCATGGTTATAGTGTTTAATTTCATCCTTACATTCATTGTGAGAATCTATCCCAGAAAATTCCAAATGTCAAGAAAAGGTCACAGATCTAATGATGTATTGCCCAAGATCACCTGAGGGAATGTTTCTGGGTTTTGTGGACAGTGGTGTCCTCAGCATTTTCTTGTGTCTAATGACATCTCATTCTCCTCAAACCAGAAGGCGAGAACTGTAGGTGGCATTTGTGACTGAGTTTCCTCTTTTTATCCCTTGGTTAAATTCCAGTAAGTAGGGAATTGGGCAGTAGTGCAGCAGGTTAAGTGCAGGTGGCACAAAGCACAAGGACCGGAGTGACAATCCTGGTTTGAGCCCCCATCTCTTCACCTACAGGGGAGTCGCTTCACAAGCAGTGAAGCAGGTCTGCAGGTGTCTATCTTTCTCTCCCCCTCTCTGTCTTCCCCTCCTCTCTCCATTTCTCTCTGTCCTATCCAACAATGATGACATCAATAACAACAACAATAACTACAACAATAAAACAACAAGGGTAACAAAAGGGAATAAATAAATAAATAAATATTAAAAAGTAAATTGAGAGCATCCTGCCTAGCCATTAATGACTGGTAGACTTTAGATACATTCATCCCCTTGCATTGACATGGTGGTTCCAACATAACAAAATAATGCAAAGTTTACTAATTTAATTATTGTACAGCTCCTAGCAGGAAAAAGTCATATCATTTTTGTTTCACAAAGTCTGTTACATTGTGATTTACTGGGGTTGAATAGGTTGTTTTAACTGGGACATCTATGTAATTTCTATTATTCTAATAAATAACAACAGTTGGTATTTATTTCATGCTTAATACATGTACGATATTATACTTAGTAGTTTGCATGCCTTATCAAATTTAATATCTCACTTGTTATGTGAGTTAATGTAATTCTAAAACTTATACTTTGTATCCATTTTATGTTAAACAAATCTTATTTTAAATGTACTTTGTTTATTTACTGGATATAGACAGATAAATGTTGGGAAATTGTGCAGATGTGGTCGAACGTTGGCCGGCCCACAAACCATTATATTTCCATGGAAGTTTTATTTACAGATACCCACCACATTATCCCCTCAGAGTATCACCTATTCCCTTGAGAGCTAATACCCTAGTAACCATTGCTACGGAAGTTTTCTACCTTCCCAGAGTGCCTTGTTTTCTCCACCCCCTTTTCTAGCCAATCCATCCCAACTTGCCACTTCCGGAATTTCTCCCATAAAAGCCCCTCCTGCTTCAGCTTTCACTCTCATGCTCCTTTTTTCTCTTCTGTGGCCTGAAGCAGAGAAGGGTTGCTAGGCATAGTGGGAGGCAGCCATTTCCAGAGAAGGCTTACTAGGCATAGTGGGAGACGGCCATTTTGCTAGCTCCATGTGGCCTAAACCACTCTGCTCTCACCCATTTCTGGGGTGCCCACGTGAATAAAGATTTGTGTTTCCGCTCTGCTCCAGTCTCTTCTCTCTCCCCTGGGATGCAACCCAACAGATAAATTGAGAGGGAGATGGAGAGAGGAAGAGAGAAAAAGAGACACCTGAACCACTGCTTAAGCATTCATGAAGCTTCCTCTCTGCATCTGGGGATGAGGGCTTGAACCCAGGTCCATGCACACTGTATAATAACATGTATGTCCAATAAAATATGCTGCAGGCAAGCCCTATTTTGTATCTGTATAATTCCCCCAAATCAATGGATAGACTCTAGCACCAGGAAATAGCCAGTAGTTTGCTTGTAATTGCCCCCTTTCAGACTTTATCATATTCCCAACTCCTCTGATTTCAAGTCTGAGCTCATATGCAGCCCTTGTCAGCCATCACACACTCTTGCACCTTTGGCTACTATAGGACTCTTCATTGTCAATCATTACATTGAATGGAAATAATCAAAATGCCCCATTTGTTTTAACTCAAAAATTGTGTTTAATAATATGCCTCTCAAAGAACAGATATTTAATGAATGTTTGTAAAGTGAGTGTTTGAACAATGAACAATAGGCTACTGAAGTGAATGAATTTGTTGACTTTGCAAAGAAGCTAAATGTTTTTCCTAGAAGGTTTTAATTTTGCTTTTGATACTTTGTGAAAAACTCTAAATGTGTTTGAGAATACATGTGGGATTTTAGAACAAATGTTTGAAGGAAAATTATTCCTAAAAATAATGGCTTGAAGTACTGTTCCCATAATTTATTTATCTCCTTATACACATAGTGAAAATAGATGAAAACCACTTACTCTAATTCAAATATGCAAATGAGATTAAAAACTTGTATGGGTATATGTTCAACTTATACATATACTCAGAAAAAAAAGAAAGTGTATTTCTTTTTTGTTTGTTTGTTTTTAACTTATTTTCTTAGCAAGTTCATAACTATTAACAAGATTGTGTGATAAGAGGGATACAATTCCATACAATTATCACCACCAGAGTCTCACACCCCCTCCCCTTCACTGTGAGTTTCCCTACTCTTTATGCCTTTGGGAGTATGGAACAAATATCTTTATGAGGTGCAGAAGGTGGGAAGTATGGCTTCTTTAATTGCTTATCCACTGGTAGAAACTGTCCCACTCTCCAAAGGGAGGCTGGATAAACACACTCTGCCATTTGACGAAGACTAATCTTGAAATAAGTGCAGCCTAGAATGTTCCTAGATAATGAATATGGACTGCAAGTTCAGACCAGTGGAAATGCAGAGATGACATAGTCTCCTGTGCTAAATATGGATAGACATGGTCCCTAGGTCAGATCAGTAGGGTTAACAATTAATAGTATTTATATGCTTTTCCATATTTGGGAGTTTCTCTCTGCCCTGACCTAATTATCTAGCCCTATTCCCAACTCTGACATCATCTTCCAAGACAATACTTTCAGCCCACCTGCATGTTTGCTACTTGGCTCAGGCAAAAATTAGTATAGTTATGAGCCCCTTGAAATATACCTAATATGGACTTCTTAGCTTCTTCCAATATGAAGACCCCAAACCTTATCTGTTATATTCTTATCTTTGGGTTCCTGATTATTAAACAACTTGTTCTGTTTTATACCTTAATGTTCTTCAGCCACCAAGTTTCAAATGCTACCATGATGCCAACCTGACTTCCCTGGGCAGATGACCTCACCAGTGAGTCATGGAACTCCACCTTCCCAAAGCCCTCCCCTAAGAGGGAAAGATAGAAACAGGCTGAAGGTATGAATTGAAAGTGTATTTATTTTATTTATTTATTTATTTATTTATTTATTTATTTATTTATTTTTGGTCATCTCCAGGGCTTCACAGTTCCAGGTCAACTTTTAAAGATAGAGATAGAAAGGCAGAGGCTTACAAACAAAGAACCTATAAGACAAAAGCTTCTTTCATGGGCATTTCTTCTCCAATTAACAATGCCCATGTTCAGTGGAGAAGCAATTACAGAAGCCAGACCTCCCACATTTTGCACCCCATGCTCCCAGAGAGATAAAGAATAAGAAAGCTTCTAAGGGAGGGGATGGGATATGGAACTCTGGTGGTGGGAAATGTGTGGAATTCTACCCCTCTTATTCTATGGTTTTGTTGATATTTTCTATTTTATACATAAATTAAATATTTTTTTAAAAAGCTTCCTTCAGTGCAGTGGGGCCTGGACTTGAACTTGGGTTGTGCACATGACAAAGCAATTCACTATCCAAGTGAGCAATTTAGTCAGCCTCCAATGTGCATTTATTAGACATATTATCTCTTTAGTTGATTATTCAAGGAAATATATTTTCCAATGTCTCCCATGTGACATAAAGGTATTAAAAATTAAAATGTGGACAGTAGGGCCAGCACAGAAGCTCACTTGGCTTGTCTTAGTCAAGACCCAAGCTCAAGTTCAGTACAGTACTGAAGGAAACTTCGGTGCTGTGTTGTCTTTTATTCTATTTTTTTTTCTGTCTTTTTATTTGAAAAGAAAACAAAAGAGTTGGGCTGGAATGATGACAACAAAAATATGATAGTAATAAACAGAATTTAGACAGCATAAAATGAAGATAATCAAATATGCTGTCTTAGTCTTCTTTGGCTGCTATAACATAATACCAGAGGACAGCTCACCAGGTATGACACATGCCTTGACATGTGCATGGCCCAGGTAGAGACCCTCTGCACCACATGGGAGTACCACTGTACTAGGGGAGCTCCAATACTTCCTCTATTTCTTGCTCAAATTCTCATTCTCTCTCTCTCTCTTTCTTGAATAAAAACAGTAGTAAAATTACACATTTCTGAGTCCCTGGGTCTACCAAAAATATTAAAATAATAAACACCACAGACTGGTTGACTTACAAACATTATGATTAGAGGAGAATAGGGCATCAGCATAACCAGTGAAGATTTCTCTACTAGGTTAAAAACTTCTTGTATCCTCTGCTGGCTGGAGAGATCTTGGGCCTTGAAGCCAGCCCCTCTGCTCTGCTCCATTGCTGACACTATGGTCTGTTTACATAATCATTGTTTTTCCTGAAAGATCCCCCCCACATTATTCCCTAAGAGTATTGCTAATTCAGTTAAAACCATTGCAACAGTTGGTAAGGATGCTTCCATCTTCCCAGCATGCCTTTTGCCTTTGTCCACCCCCTTTCGTAGATAATCCTATTCCTGACTTGCCACTTCTGTTTTTACCCTATAAGCCCACTGCTGTCCCTGGTTTTGCTCTCTTTCTCTTCCATGTACCAACCTGGAGAAGACCTGGAGAAGGGCTGGCATGCATAACGGAAGGCGGCCATTTTGCTAGCTCCATGTGGCCTAAACCTGCTGTGCTCACACCCGACTCTGAGGCATCTGCATGAATAAATATTTGTGTTCCCGCTCTGCCACGAGTTCCTAGACTCTTCTCTCTCTCATGACTTAACCCAACAGAGATACTGGGGGGCTCCTTCGAGCGTCTTTTATAAGAGCACTAAATCCACTCATAAGGGCCTTTATAAAACTTCAACCTAATCACTTCCCAGATATCATAACCTTTGAGTGTTAGACCATTAACAGATGAATGTTGTGGGGACACAAACATTCAAGCTATAGCAATGCATATTTCATTGAATAAAAACTATAGAGGGTTCTAACCATGTTAAGTTATGTGGGAAATACAGAAGGGTAAGACAGTCCTTGCCTTGGAATTTCTGCAATAACCACAGGAAAAGGCTATTGCACATATGAATCAAGATAGCAATAAATTCAGTGGAATACAGAACTTAATTGTGTTCTATCAGCTCTTGAGAGGGAAATCAACAAGAGCTAAAATTTCTCTTCAATATCTCAGAGGCTACACAGACACTTATTCCAAATGGGCTGTCCTTACTAGATATAAGCTTATTTAGAAAAATAGGTGGGGTTTTACTATAAAGGAGTAGGAAGGGAATTCTTGACAAGGGGAGTAGGTAATAGGGAGGTAAGAAAGAAAAAGAAATAATCCTGGTACATTCTTAATACTTGCCAGAGATTTGCCTGAGCAATTCTGGAGGAGAAAGAAAAAAGTAGAGATAGTTATGAAGAATCAACTACCAGAAACTAAAGGTAAAATAACAGGTTACAAATGAGGAGAAATCAATAATAGATAAGAGGACACATTGTTATGAGAGCAGTAAGTGAATATTAGATTTTATTTCCACCCATTATTTTTCTAAAAGAAACTAAAGCCCACTATAAGTAAGAAATATCCGACTTCTATGGGCCTTCTGGTTAGTCTATCATGTGTCCACTGTTTGCAGTTTCCCAATGGGAGAAATCATCCAGAAACTTCACATTTCCAAACATAAAAACTTATTGTGACAGTTTAGAGATTTGAAATTTCTTAAATGTAAATGACCAGTATTTGAATATCCCACTTTCAAGAAAGAACATAAATTTGGGGTTTAGTTTTTCTTTGTTGAGATTGTCAGACTTTTACATTGGTCTATGAAGTTAAGGTTTTATGTACAGCAACTACAGAGGACCAATATCTTCAATATTATTTTCATTTGAAAATGTCTAGAATGATGATGATAGATATGACAGTCATAACTTCTGCCTCCAGAACTTTCCAGTTATTTGACATTAGGCAATTTACATTATCTATATAAAATTATGTTCCTTAAACCTGACCATATGTTGCTTAACCTGACCATAGTTGGTGGACTAGAAAACATCAGGGAGAGACAGCTAAATAGATCATCTGGATAATGCCTCTGATTTACCATACTTGAAATCCAGGTTTGACCCTGGCCCTTACTCCTACTACACTGCAGGAAGCTTTAATGTTGTGCTCTCTATAGCTATCATCTTTATCTCTACTTCTTTCTCCTCCACTTTTAAAAAGCCAACCCAGAGCAATAAAGCTCCAGCAACCAGAAAAAAGAAAAAGGAGAAAGAGAGAGAGAGAGAGAGAGAGAGAGAGAGGAAGGGAGAGATAGCTCAAGGGTAACTGCTAGAGGTACCTCAAAGTTTCTGGAAGTGTATATAAATTTGGATGCCAGAAAGAAACTAGAGCTATAATAGAATTTTCAAAATAGTCTATGTTAATAAAAGCCTAAAGTCCATTGAACAATATTAACAAGGGAGTTATAAACTCAATTTTGGGACACATATAATAGTCTAGTCAGTAGCAGTCTTTAAAAGTGGGTAGATCTAACTGTATTGATGTAAAAGTTCTGTAATATACTGTAATAAAATCAAGCTACATACTTTTTAAATATTAGAATTGTGTTTATGATATATGAGCATATATATAACACTAAATATATATAGTGCTTTTAATTAGACATCAAGTGTTGTTTTCAACGGGTTAGGTTGTTTTCGCCGGGCTGGCTTCACGGGCGGGTAACAGACGACCAGGGACTCATAGTTGAGCTGTAGGCAGTATCTCTTTATTCATGCAGGACGCAGTACAATCTAAGCCGAGCTAAGCTAAACTCAAGGTAAAGTACAGTACAACTCACAATGCTGTCTTTATATACACTTGCCAAGTAGGGTGGAACTTGTTAACAGTGGTTATGTAAATAGAATGAAGTGGTTATGTAAATAGAATAGTGTTAAGCAGGGGGGATTTAAACCAAATGAAACAGAAGGGGTCTCATGCATACCAACAATCAAGCATAGCATATGGAGTATGGAAGAGTTTCATGGAATAAATTGTACATATACGTGTGTATTTGTACTACCATATATTCTCCATTACAATTTTCATTTCTCCCATATTTTAATATTTATGAAATCAGAATTCACTATATGATCATAAATTCATATCCGTCTATTTCCTTGTTCCCTCTCTACCCCCAAACCACCCTCAAACTTATATATGTTTTGTAACTGAAGGTGAGTTCAATGCAAAATAATATGTATATATCTCAGAATTGCTTAAAACATTCTCAAGAATCAAATAACTTTTGTGATTTTTTTCTAAAACAAATATCAGTGTAGATCAGTTTATGCCCCTATTCTATTCATGCTATTTCACAAATTAGATCACATAAATATGTATCTACCTATAGAAAGTCAATTTTTGAATATATTGCATATTATTAAATGCTAATTCCTTACATCTAGCAAGATATCAGAACAACAATATCACCACTTAGAAATATTGGAGATAAAGGAGTCTTTCTATTCCCTCGCAAAGTAACATCATTGATTATGAATATGTTACAGTATTATGGACACCATTAAGAAAGTCTTACCGGAAAAAAAAGAAAAAAAAACAAAAGAAAGTCTTACCGGGCCAGATGGTGGTGCACCTGGTTGAGTGCACATACTACAGTGCACAAGGACCCAGGTTCAAGCCCCTGGTCCCCACCTGCAGGGGGAAAGCTTTGCAAGTGTTGAAGCAAGTTTGCAGGTGTCTCTCTGTATCTCTCCCTCTCTATCTCCTCTCAATTTCTGGCTGTCTCTATTAAATAAGTAAATAAAGATAATTTTTAAAAATTATCTTTAAAAGAAATTTTAAAATATCTTTTAAAAGAAATTCTTACAATAGATTAGGTGCAAATCTGTGCACTTTATATGGATTATTTTAATTTTTATAGTGAAATAAAACAAACCCTTAGCCACTTTCAAGAGGGAAGCTTCATGCTTCACCAGTGATGAAGCAATATTGAAGGTATCTCTCTTGTTTGCTCCATTTTTCTATACCCCCTACATCTCAATTTCTCACTGTCTCCAAAATATATTTTTAAAAAAGAAAAAAATGTGACTTCCAGGAATAGTAGACTTGTACAGACACAAGAACACCAGTGATAATCCTGGCGGCAGTATTTGCATGGAAAGAATTTCATTAAAGAAAATATACAGGGGAGTCGGGCTGTAGTGCAGTGGGCTAAGCGCAGGTGGCACAAAGCACAAGGACTGGCATAAGGATCCCGGTTCGAACCCCGGCTCCCCACCTGCAGGGGAGTTGCTTCACAGGCGGTGAAGCAGGTCTGCAGGTGTCTATCTTTCTCTCCTCCTCTCTGTCTTCCCCTCCTTTCTCCATTTCTCTCTGTCCTATCCAACAACAACAACAACAATAATAACTACACAATAAAACAACAAGGGCAACAAAAGGGAATAAATAAATAAAATAAATATAAAAAAAATTTAAAAAAGAAAATATACAGAAGGCCAACAGACATTAAAAAAAAAACTCAAATTTACTGATTACCAGGAAATGTAAATAAAAACAATGAGATAACGTCTTACACCTGTGAAAATGCCATACATTAGCAAGAGCAGAAACAAGTGTTTTCAAGGTTGTGTGGAAAAATGAATCTTTCTGTACTACTGGTAGCAGTGTAAACTGTGTGGGAAATGGTCTGGAGATTTCTTAGAACCCTAGACATAGACTTACCATATGACCTGTCAATTCTTCTCTTATAAATTTATCCAAAGAAAGAAAAAGCAATCCAAAGATATCCACTTATAACAGCACAATTTGCTATACTCCAAACTTGGAAACAACTCAAGATGCCCAACAACAGATGAGTAGCTAAGAGAGATATGCTACAGATACACAATGGAGACTATTCAGCTGGTAAAATGAATACTTCCATGATCTCATCTTGGGTGGAATCATGCTAAGTGAGATAAGCCAGTAGAAGGATGAGGACCAGATAATCTCACTTATAGGAATTTCAGAAACAATGAGAGAGGGGCCAGTTGGTGAAGTGCCTGGTTGCATATTATAGTATGCAAGGACCCAGGTTTGAGGCCCCAGTCTCCACCTTCAGGGGGAAAGCTTTGTGAGTGGTGAAGCAGTGCTGAAGGTATCTCTCTGTCTCTTCCTCTCTATTACTCCCTTCCCTCTTAATTTCTGGCTGTCTATTCAATAAATAAATAAAGATAATTAACTTTAAAACAAAAATAAAAGGAAAGAAATTTTAAAAACAAAGTAAAACTTGGGCTGGTGCAGTATCTCACACCAAATCCACAGACTCTGGGAGATGAAGGAATAGGAAGGAACAGAGAAGACATTGAGAACTCAGTGAACTAAGGCAGAGAAAGACCTAATTTGGGGGTAGGAGTATGGTGCAGACAACTATCACAGGGAGATGAGAAATTGTACCCATGGGGGACAAGCTGTGGTGAACCCAGTTGATCACACATGTTACAATCCATAAGGAATGGAGTTCAGGCCTCTCGTCCTCACCTGCAGAGGGAAAGCTTTGCAAGTGGTGAAACAGTGTTGCAGGTGTCTGTCTCTCTCCCTCTCTCATTATGACTCCTTCCCTCTCAAGTTCTGGCTGTCTCTATCCAATAAATAAATAAAGGTGTTGTTTTTGACGGGTTATGTTGTTTTCTCCGGGCTGGCTTCACGGGCAGGAAACAGACGACCAGGGACTCATAGTTGAGCTGTAGGCAGTATCTCTTTATTCATGCAGGACGCAGCACAATCTAAGACGAGCTAAGCTAAACTCAAGGTACAGTACAGTACTCTAAAACTCATAATGCTGTCTTTATATATACTTCCCAAGTAGGGTGGAAACAGGATGTGACATAGAGAGGGTGGAGAGAAAAGTGACTGGTGAAAATCAGGGTGTGATAAAGAAGGGATCAGGGTGTGACAAGGAGGGGGGGTGGAGCAAAAACATATCATGAAACAGTGGGGATTGAACCAATGCCCTGGAGGGAGGTGCTTGTTAACAGCGGTTATGTAAATAAAATGAAGTGGTTATGTAAATAGAATAGTGTTAAGCAGGAGAGATTTAAACCAAATAAAACAGAAGGGGTCTCATGCATACCAACATAAAGGCAATAAAAATTTAAAAAAAGAAATTGTACTCATGTGTCAACAACTGTACTGTAAACTACTATGTCCTCAAAATGGTTAGGAAATAAAAGTAATAAGAACCCTGAATTAAAAGTCATATATCAAGTGCAGGCCATTTATGTTTAGCATAATTTGGGTCACAGCATTGTGATTCCAGAGGCCTTTTTTATAATTTTCATCTGTGTAAATGGGAATGGAGACCATGATGACAATGGTTATGATAGTCAGAACTCACACTAGCATTATCAACAACAACTCAAGTACCAAGTGTGTTTCTGTATCTGCATTAACTCTAGGAGCAGATACTATAGGGAGGATACTACAGGAAGAAGAGTCAGTGGACTAATTGGCAAGGGTGTAGTGTAATAGGGAAAAATAAGAGAATAAGAGTTGAACAGAGGTAAGAGGAAGCCAGAAAAGTTAGAGTCACTGGGAGATGGACTAATGAACACATCAGAGAAAGGAAGTTCTTTCCCTAGAGAAACCAAAGAAGGTTTATATGGAGAAAGTAGGCGAGGCATCAAATACCTCTTGTGTTGCTTAGAATATCTGGAATATCCAACAACAAAAGCCCTGGACTAAATGGCTTCACAAACGAATTCTACAAAACTTTCAGGTAACAGTTAACACCCATACTTCTGAAGCTTCTCCACAGGATCGAAGAAACAGGAACACTCCCTTCCACCTTCTATGTAGCCAACATCACCCTGATACCAAAAGCAGATAAGGACACAGCAAAAAAGGAAAACTACAGATCAATATCTCTGACGAATATAGATTCCAAAATATTAAACAAGATCTTGGCCAACTGGATAAAGCAGTATATCAAAAAGATTGTTCATCACAACCAAGTGGGATTCACCCTAGGAATGCAGGGCTGATTCAACATATGTAAGTCAATCAATGTCATTCACCACATCAATAAAAGCAAAGCCAAAAACCACATGATTATCTCAATAGATGCAGAGAAAGCCTTTGACAAAATCCAACAACCATTCATGCTCAAAACCATACAAAAAATGGGAATAGACAGGAAATTCCTCAAGATAGTAGAATCTATATATAGCATACCTGCAGCCAACATCATACTCAATGGACAGAAGCTGAAAGCATTCCCCCTCAGATCGCAGATTAGAGAGGGCTGACCAATATCACCATTACTCTTCATCATAGTATTGGAAGTTCTTGCCATAGCAATCAGGCAAGAGAAAGAAATCAAAGGAATACAGATTGGAAGGGAAGAAGTCAAGCTCTCACTATTTACAGATGATATAATAGTATACATAGAAAAACTTAAAGAATCCAGAAGAAAACTACTGGAAGTTATTAGGCTATAGCAAGGTGTCAGGATATAAAATCAATGTACAAAAATCAGTGGCATTTCTTTATGCAAACACTAAATCTGAAGAAGACATCCATAAATCACTCCCATTTACTGTTTCAGCAAAATCAATCAAATACCTAGGAATAAAGTTGACCAAAGAAGTGAAAGACTTGTATACTGAAAACTATGAGTCACTATTCAAGGAAATGGAAACTGATACCAAGAAATGGAAAGACATCCCATGCTCATGAATTGGAAGAATAAATATCATCAACATGAATATTCTCCCCATAGCCATATACAAATTTAATGCAATACCCATCAAAGTTCCACCAAGCTTCTTTAAGAGAATAGAACAAAAACTACAACCATTTATTTGGAACCAGAAAACATCTAGAATTGCCAAAACCATCTTGAGGAAAAGAACAAGAAATAGAGACATCACACTCCCAGATCTCAAAATATATTATAAGGCCATCATCATCAAAACAGTATGGTACTGGAACAAAAAAAGGCACAAAGACCAGTGGAACAGAATTGAAAGCCTAGAACTAAACCCTCACACCTATGTACATCTAATCTTTGATAAGGGACCCAAAGTATTAAATGGAGGAAAGAGGCTCTCTTCAATAAATGGTGCTGGGAAAACTGGATCAAAACATGCAGAGGAATGAAACTGAACCACATTATCTCACCAGAAACAAAAATCAACTCCAAAAGGATAAAGGACCTGGATGTTAGATTGGAAACTATCAAATATCTAGAGGAAAACATTGGTGGAAACCTTTTCCACCTAAACCTCAAGGAAATCTTTGATGGTACAAACCCAATTGCAAGGAAGACTAAAGCAGAAACAAATCAATGGGACTACATCAAATTGAAAAGCTTCTGCACAGCCAAAGAAAAAATCAAACAAAGAGACCCCTCACAGAATGGGAGAAAATCTTCACATGCCATACATCAGACAAAAGACTAATCACCAAAATATACAAAGAGTTCAGTAAACTGAGCAACAAAAAAGCAAATGACCCCATCGAAAAATGGGCAGAGGATATGAACAAAACATTCACTACAGAGGAGATCCAAAAGGCTAACAAACATATGAAAAATTGTTCCAGGTCGCTGAGTGTCAGAGAAATGCAAATAAAGACAACACTGAGATACCACCTCACTCCTGTGAGAATGGCATACATAAAAAAAAAAAAAAAGCTGCAACATATACTGTAGAGGCTGTGGGGAGAGAGGAACCCCTCTGTACTGCTGGTGGGAATGTAACTTGGTCCAGCCTCTCTGGAGAGCAGTTAGGAGAACTCTCATGAGGCTACACATGGACCTTCCATATGACCCAGCAATTCCTCTCCTGGCGACATACCCCAAGGATTCCATAATGCCCAATCAAAAAGATAAATGTACACCTATGTTCATAGCAGCTAAATTCATAATAGCTAAAACCTGGAAGCAACCCAGGTGCCCAACAACAGATGAGTAGCTGAGAAAGCTGACCTATATATACACAATGGAATACTACGCAGCTATTAAGAACAATGAACTCACCTTCTCTGACCCATCTTGGATGGACCTACAAGGAATTATGTTAAGTGTGCTAAGTCAGAAAGATAAAGATGAGTATGGGATGATCCCACTCATCAACAGAAGTTGAAAAAGAAGAAAAGAAAGGGAAACTCAAAGCAGTATTTGACTAAATCTGGTGTAGGGCACCAAAGTAAAAACACTGGGATGAGGGTAAGGGTGGACATTTGGCTTCTGGGGCAGTGGGGGGGGCAGTCTTTTTGTGGTGGAAATGGTATTCATGTACACTCCTATTAAAGTGTAGTCATATAAATCACTAGTTAATTAATATGAGAGGGGAAAAATTGATTGTATGTCTCAAATGCTTTAAAGCACAGACTGAATCTTTTTAATACACAGGCTGAATCTTTGATATGTTGACTCTCTCAAAAGCCAAGACCAGGGAGAATACAAGCAACTGGTGGCACAGCTATATTCTAGATGCTGGGTATTATACAGCAAATCCTAACAAAGGGACTTTTCAAAGTTAACTCAATTACCAAACGATGTGATTATAACAATAACTATCCATTGTCTTCTTGAACCCTAAGACAGCAGGAACCTCACATTTCCACTGTACAGCCTATATTTCTCCCAGTCCTGGATCCTTACGGTAAGGTGCACTTTCCTGCATGCTTCTCTCAATTCAAATCAAATATTGCATCCACTGATCACAACCTAATCAATGCAACAAGTGCCACCTCAGCTCACTTCACTTCAGACTGTGTCCAGAGACTTCAGGTGTGGAATGACAACCCTTCAACTTCGTTATTCAGGTGAGATCTTTCCTGTCATAGTATTCTCTAATTCCATTCCAGATGGTTCACTTCCTAACAAAGTCCCCAAACCTAGATATAGTCCAGGTCCCCTGAGATAGAGCATATGTTCACATGTATCCATAAAGTATAGCAAAATATACCTGGAAGCAAAAATACACAATAGTCTTCAGTGAGTACCCCCCAACACTTCATCTGCACTATTCCAGCCTTTAGGTCCATGATTGTTTAACAATTTGTTTGGCTTTGTATGTTAACTCTTTTCAGCCACCAGGTTCCAGATGCCAGCATGATGCCGACCAGACTTCCTTGGACAGAGGACCCCACCAGTGTGTCCTGGAGCTATGCTTCCCCAGAGACCTACCCTACTAGGGTGCTGAGAAATTGTGCATATGCAGTCATATCTGCCATGTTGTGCCCTCAGGGCACTGTTGATTCCCGGAGATAGTCAGAGTGCTATGGTTACTCCTCCCCCTTCCCATTCTCATGAGAGTTATTATCCTACCCTGGAGTGCTATGGTTACTCCTCCCTCTTCCCATTCTCACTAGAGCTATTCCCATAAAAGCCCTCCTTCTTCTGCCCCTTTCTCTCTTGCCCACCTTTCACTTCAGTGATTAGAGGCAGGGAAGGTTGCTGTGTGAGGCGGCCATTTTTGCTACCTCCATGTGGCCCAAACTGCTGTTCTCTCACCCAACTCTGAGGTGCCAGCACAAATAAAGGATTGAGTTCCCTTTCTGCTCCAAACCTCCTTTTTCTGCGTCCTGCCACCGCAAGTGACACTAGGGAAAGAGAGAGGCAGATTGGGATAGTGACTGACCAGTCAATGCCCATATTCAGCTCAGCAGGAAGCTACAGAAGTCAGATTTTGTGCCTTCTGCAACCCGCAATGACCTTGGGTCCATACTCCCAGAGGGATAAAGAATGGGAAATCTATCAGGGGAGGAGATGGGATATAGAGATCTGGTGGTGGGAACTGTGTGGAGTTGTACCCCTCCTATCCTATGTTTTTATTAATGTCTCCCTTTTAAAATAAATAAATAGATAGATAGATAAGTAGATAAAATGAATAGCTGGAATATGAGGTGCAACAAAACCACAGCAAGAATCACCAGGATAAGGGTGATTCAACTCCTTGACCAGCTGCAGTACAGTGAAGAAATGGCAACACAACTGTAGAACTGACAGAGTCTTCCTCACCACTATGAACACTAGTCTATTTTCCCATGCAAAGTCTCCCTTTCACTTTACTGTTCTCACACACAGAAGAATCCTCCAACATAGGTGTAAATCTGAAATGGAGAATGCATTCAGTGAACCCCCACCATACTCAGACCAGGCCTTTATATGGTTATCCCCTTTTATTTACCATCCATTTTCTTCAGCTCCTCACAAGGCTGGATCTTTCTTACTCATTCTTCAGTTTTCAATTTCAAAGTTACTTTCTCCAAGTCATCTTAATCTTCCCATCTAATGTCAACCTCCTTCATTACCCCTCTTATCCTTATGTATTTCCTCTCTGACATTTATCACAGTGTGATTATATACAGGTTTTGCTTTATCTATTCTCTTTCACCAGAACTGTGTTGTCTAATATAATAGTCATTAGCCTGGTGTACTATTTCTATTTAAATATATTTAATATTTTTAAAAGGTTACCTCCTAACTTATGGATACATATGCATATGTGCTCTCTTGGGCTCTGGTCCATATAAAGATTCTGTGGCTTGGCAGACAACCTCACCAATGTACCCTGGAACCCCACCACCCCAGAGCCTTGCCACACAAGGGGAAGATAGGAACAGGCCAGGAGTACAGATCGACCTGCCAATGCCCATGTTCAGTGGAGAAGTAGTTACAGAAACCAGACATTCCACCTTCTGCACCTCATAATGATCTTGGGTACGTGCTCCCAGAAAGATAAAGAATAGAAAAACTTTCAATGGAGGGGATGGGATATAGAACTCTGGTAGTGGGAATTATGTGGAATTGTACCCCTCTTATCCTATGGTCTTGCTGATATGTATTTTTTATTTTATAAATATTTTTAAAATTATCTCCTAAATTGCTCTACGCATGCTCAAAATGTTCAATAGCCATGTACAGCTAGTGACTAAACTACTGAACAATAAGTAATTGCTTAAAGTAATTACCTTATAGTATTACTTCCATCATCACAGAAATGTCTATGGGATAGTAATGATCTAGAATGCAATTTTTTAAGAGCAACACCTTTACCTAACTTGTTCTTATCCTGTGTCTCACTGTCCAAGAAAATCAATGGCATAAAGAAGTGTTGAGGAAGTAATCTTTGAACAATGCACAATGAGGAGTGGGAACAAAGATAACCCCCAGATCTTACAATTCTCCTGGGTAAGAATAAAATAATAAATGGGGTGGCTGAGAATATGAACTTGCAGGCTGAACTCACTCAGGAATTCCCAGTAATCTAATCTGCATGCAGCCTACAAAAATTAATGTGTGACATGTGTGTTATATTGCATTTTCTGCTAATTAAACTTCTTAACATAATATAACTCTGTGGACAGTCACATATTTCAGATATTCTCTAGAGAGCTGTTAAAAGTAGGCATAGGCAATAACACAGTAAGGGGAAGTTCTGCAAAAGGATTTACACAAGAAACTATGAGAAGCCAATTCATAGACACCACTGTTAACACAAATGTGCACTATTAATGGGTGACAGTGAGGGAGAGAGTAACATTTACATTTACTATGGGGTTTATTAATTTAATAAATATATATGTATACTCAGTTTATTCATTTAATAAATATATATACATAAGTTACTTAAAATAGTATTACCCTGAGCCCTCAAATTCAAACTCTGTGCCCTTCTGTGGATAAGAAATAAGCATTTAGCATTGCAAAGTTCCCTTCTCACAAAACAATGAACCAACCAGTTAGTAGTAAATGAATTTATGCAAACTGATCTACATTTTATTTTCATCTATTTTTTTGTGATTTACTATAGGTTTAAAGTACTATATGTTTTCAGTTGTACACCATCATGCATGCATGTGTGTATAAATAATACCACACCCAAATTTCTAGTGCCACCATACTGTAAAAATGACCCTTTCCACATACTAAGCTATTTATCCTTTTGAAATTAAACATAAACTGTTGGGAAGCCCCCCTACTCTGATACTGTAGTCTATTTACATTAGCATTGTTTTGCCTGAGACCCACCCTGCCTACAGGGTATTGGTTAATCCCACTGGTTAGAACCTTCAGAACAGCTGCTATGAAAGCTTTCTACCTACCTGCTCTTTTCTCCACCCCCTCTCCTAGCCATTTTCTTTTCCCAATTGCCACTTCCCATTAAAGATAAATATAAAGGTGTTGTCTCTGATCAATAAAGGCAACACTAACCCAGCATTTTGGCTCCCAACGTGGGGCTGGGAGGGTTAGGTCCCATGTTGGTGCGCCAAAATGCTGGGCTAGCATCACGGGAGAAAAAAGAGACCAGAAACTCGTGGCAGAGTGGGAACACAGTGCAACGCCTTTATTGATCAGAGACTATATATATATATATATATATATATATATATATATGTGTGTGTGTGTGTGTGTGTGTGTGTGTGTGTGTGTGTGTGTATGTACATATATGCAGGTATATATATATGTGTGTGTGTGTGTGTGTGTATGTATGTATGTATATGCAGGTGTATATATATATATCTGGAAGTGGCAAGTAGGAAAAGGAAATGGCTAGGAGAGGGGGTGGAGAACTTGAGGTGCATGTCCTGGAGAGCCTAGTTAACCCTTTCCAGTGCCAAGGAGGCTTCAGGGGTTAACGTACGCTTTGAGGAGGGCTGTTTGTTTCCTTTTAACAGATCAAACAGAAGTTGGAGGCAGCTAGTAGGGAGATAAAGATACTGCCTAAGCCAATTTAAATTTCTAAGAAAACTTTGTAAAGAAGCAAGAGTGAGATTAAAAGGAAAGGTAACACAAGATTTTAAGGGATGAATCTGCGTTAGAGAAATCTCTGAGCCTAAGAAAGATATTGGAGAAATTAGCTGTACCTTCTCAGGAGCTACATTAAGGCTGTTTTTCTTTAAGGTGGGGATAAGAAAATCACATAGGGCAGAGATATCTGTATCTAATTTTCCCCATATTAAGATGTCATCCATATAATGAAAAACCTTAAGGCCCTTATGAATATAAGGAAAAAGGGCAGCTTTAACAGCCTCTTGACAAATAGTATGTAGGAAATCATCTGATAGAAGGCAGCATGATGGAGACCTTGCAAATTGACTCATCAGGGAGACCTAACTATCCTAAGATTACCTCACCTATGTATGACCTGTGACCCAATAGAGTGGTCACCTACCTTCACTTGTATGAATATCAAGGACTGAGTCAGCCCACACAAAGATGAACTGGCTAATCATGAATAGTAGGGAGGGGCTAAAACATTATAAAACTCAAAGGCATTTGACCTCAACCTCCTCTATGCTATTTCTCTTCAGAACAAAAACAACAGAAAACAATTTTGGGAGGGTGTTATCTCTTAATTACTTACTAATAAATTTATCTTATCACACTAATGGTTCCCTTGTTCAGTGAATATTTTTATTGTTTATGAAAGAACCAAGAAGGCCCTAGAAGGCAAGTTGTGAATTCTCACACAGTAACAGTAACAGTAACAGAGGTCCCTCTTTCTCTTCGATCCTCTGTTACTCACCAAGACTAGTAAAAGGTGGTTCATTACCTGTTCCTGTCAATCACTCACAGAAGCCATCGAGTCATGTTGCTGGAGAAAGTAAAACACATTCGGGTTGGGTACTTCATAGCCCCGTCAGTCTCATCTGGCTGCTGAGTTTTTACCAAGATGTCCCTAATTCTGCCTCTCACATTCAGATTTGTAGTCACAGATACAGGATCCCACCTGCCCCAGCCCAGCTTCAAAATTCTTTGTAGTAGATGAAGTGTAGTGGATTAAATTTGCCCAAAGAGCCCTTCCTATTGCACTTATATTTAAGGGTGCTACCCTTCTTGTCCAATAGTTTTTTTTCTTTGATACTTTCCAAAAGCCTTTGTGATAGGCCAACTAGATAGTTCACCTAGAAAGCCACCTACTTTGCCATGAGTGCACCCTAGGTTCAAGTCTAGGCCCCAATACTCTGGCAGAAGTGTCAGTGCTGTGGTGTCTTTCCCTCTATCCATCTATCTCTATCTCTTGTTCTCTGATAAAAGTTATTCTAGAGTAGTGAAATAGTGGCATCAGCTAAAAACATCTTTCTAACTGCTAAGTAAAGAATAAATATTGAGTAGCAGCCTCTAGGACATGAGTATTAAAACCTGACAGTGGATCAGAAACATGCTTTAACTATTCTTGCCCCATTGTGAGTTTCATTTGTTACTCTAGCCCCAGCATGATATTTGTTATAGGGCTTCACATGACAAATATTTTTGAAAGGAAGAAAAGGAATGCAGGACAAAGGAGGGGGAGTGAGGGAAAAGGGAAATAGTAAAAATGTTTCTCTTTTCTCAAAGTGTCAGTTAAAAGGAGTGCATTTATTCAATTCCTTGAGGGCACTGGACCATACCTAAAAACACCATGTATTTATTAAGCACTTTGTGCCTGTACTGAACCAGGCATTGTGAAGAAATAAAAACACAGAGAAATAGAATCACTCAACAGAATGTTTGGCACACTATATGTGTTCTGTAAATGTTGACAGATTGAGTGCAGGAGCAAGAAATTAGACTAGGAAAAGAACAGGAGAGACCCAAGTCCTGCCCCATTAGGGGAAAATAGAAACAAGCTCCGGGTATGGGTTAACCTGCCAACACCATGTCCAGAGGAGAAGCAATAACAGAAGCCAGAACTCCTATCTTTTGCATTCCCAAAAGGAATTTTGGTCCGTACTCCCATAGGGGCAAAGAATAAGGGGAAATCAAGGACACCACACAGGAGGTTCTATGATAATGGAAAATACTTTTCAGCTATAGTGTCTCCTCTCACTCTATTGTCCTTTTATTGTTTCTTTATCTGAATGAAAATGATGACCGGGTATAATAAAATTACACCTGCATCATGTCCTGTTTCCAAAAATATTCCATCCTGACATTTATCCTGAAGAAATCATTCTGAAGGAAACAACAAAAAGATGTGCATTATAGTATTGCTTATAAACACAAACATTTAAAATAGAAATACTCAAGAGTCTATAAGAAAGTTAATTATGGTATGTCAACCAACATAATTTATAGACTAATTATTAAAACTTAAAATTATGACGGTGGGTCAGAGAAATGCAAATAAATAAAAACAACTAGATACCACTTAACTCCTGTGAGAATGTCATACATCAGAAAAGGTAACAGCAGCAAATGCTAGAGAGGCTGTAGAGACAAAGCAACCCTCCTGTACTGCTGGTGGGAATGTAAATTGGCCCAATCCCTGTGGAAAGAAGTCTGGAAAACTCTCAGGAGGCTAGAAGTGGACCTACCCTATGACCTTGCAGTTCCTCTCCTGGGGATACATCCGAAAGAACCAAACACACCCATCCATAAAGATCTGTGTCTACCTATGTTCATAGGAGCACAATTTGTAATAGCCCAAACCTGGAAGCAACCCAGGTGTCCAACAACAGATGAGTGACTGAGCAAATTGTGGTGTACACACACAATGGAATATTATTTAGCTATTAAAATGGTGATTTCACCTTCTTCACCCCATTTTAGATGGAGCTTGAAGGATTCATGTTAAGTGAGATAAGTCAGAAACAGAAGAATGAATATGAGAAGATCTCACTCACAGGCAGAAGTTGAAAAATAAGATCAGAAGAGAAAAGGCAAAGCAGAACTTGGACTGGAGTTAGTGTGTTGCACCAAAATAAAAGACTCTGGGGTTGTAGGTGGGGGTGGGGTTCAGGGCCTGGAACATAATGACAGAGGAGGACCTAGTGGGGGTTGTATTGTTATGTGGAAAACTGGGGAATGTTATGAATGTACAAACTATTGTATTTTACTGTCAACTGTAAACCACTAATCCCCCAATAAATTTTTTAAAAATTATGAAAGTGGGGCTGGGTGTGGTAGTGCTCACATGTTACCATGTACAAGGACTGGGGTTCAAGCCCCTGGCTCCCACCTTCATGGGGGAAGTTGTGTAAGTGGTGAAGCAGGGCTGTTAGTGTCTCTATTTCTCTCCCTATCTTACCCTTGTCTCTCAATTTCTCTCTGTCCTAACAAGAAAAAAAGGGAGGAGGGAGGGCAAATGGACTCCAGTAGCAATGGATTCATTGTACAGATACCAGCAATAGCCCTGGCATTAAAAAATAATTATGAAGGTAATATAAAATGGGAAATATTTATGAACATCATCTGTATAAAGCAAAATATATAATGTTGAATTTCATATTATATAATCTTATAAAATTGTACATATGTGCATGTATCTAGCTTAGTGTGGGGACATGATATGTGTATCAGGGTAAGCGGCACAACTTCCAATGGAATAGGAGCATATGAATGAAGGTCAATTCATGACATCCAAACAAGAACTTTCCTAAAACTCTGGTAGAACAGTTTGTCTTTTTTATCTAGAAGAAATCACCAAAAGAGGCTATCAACTGCCTAGTATTGTAACTTGGCAGCTCATTTAATTAAGCAAGGTGGGAGATTCTTAGAACCTTAAAATAGTGTTTTGGAAGTAACAGAACATGTGATGACCTCCACAATGATCAGTCAGGCATGGAAAAAAAGGGGCAGAGAGATTCTTGACAGTTTTCACAGGCTGGCAGAAGCAAAAGATGGCATTAGAGGGAATCCACAGTGCAGCTTGCTTACTAATTCACAGCATGAAAATGCAGATGCTCTTCTTGGCTTCCAAATTGCCTCATTCTTTAACAACCTGTTCCAGTCCTGGAATAGCAGACTTTGTGCACAATTGTAAAGTGGGATTCAGACTTAATGCTTCACTCATTGCCCATCCTGCTGTTACAGGTGCCTGAGATTGAGGTCAGCAGCTATGCCTGGATCTTGCTCTGTCAGTATTCCATCTTCTCCGGCAGCAGCAAAGACAGAGAATTAGAACTTCTCAGAAACAGAATTGCACCAACCTTTTTTTTTTTTTTTGCAAGACCCAGTGTACAGTTAATCATTCTGCTTGGATTCTGTTCGTATGAGGTGTCATGTGTTATCAGGTCTACACCGTGAGATGAATAGCATTGGACATTGGCATCCTCACTTTGTGCCTCTGGAAAACCAAGGTAAACCTTTACTGACACAGGTACTGAAGCTCTATACCAGCTTAAATTTTATTTAATGATGGACTTCAAATTCTTAAAAATTGGTCACTTCTACCTTCTTAGGAAAATCTCCTTTTTCTCTGCACAAATTTCATGCTCTGGGTCCTGCTTGCCTTTTAATATCCTTCCCCCATCGTGTCTTCACCCTGTAACTGTACTGTTGCCTGGCCTGTTTGTGTTTACCACCTGCATACACTAGAATAACCCTACCTAGTAACTCTTGTTCATTTATAGGTCTTTTACGAGTTTTTCCTTATTCTCAGCTCAACTGTCACATTTTCAGTGGAGCATCATCTGGATTCAGGTTCTGTCTCCACATCTATACTCAAACCAAAGTTAGTCACATCATGGTTATCCCTGTTATAGATATGTGCCATTGGCATAATGCAGTGTGTGTATGTTTGTCCTTAAAAAATAAGCTGGATTCCTTCTTTTAAATTTTATTTATTTATTTATTTTGTTTGTTTGTTTGTTTTACCAGAGCACTACTCAGCTCTGGCTTATAGTGGTGCTGGGGACTGAACCTGGGACTTTGGAGCCTCAGGAACGAAAGACTCTTGGCATAACCATTATGCTATCTACCCCTGCCCCAATTTTTTATTTATTTGTTCATTTATTACTGGATAGAGAGAGAGAGGGGGAAAGAAACTGAGAGGGAAAAGCGAGTTAGAGAGGGAGAGAGACAGAGAGACACCTGCAGCCTGGCTTCAGCACTCATGAAGATTTCCCCCTGCTTGTGGGGACCAGGGGATTGAACCTGGGTCCTTGCACACTGTAATGTGTGCAGTTAACTAGGCATGCCACTGTCTAGCCCCTAAACTGGACTTCTCTAGGGCAAACACTACCTTATTTATCTTTTCACTTCTCTCCTAGTAGGCTTCCAGGAAAGTACTGCTGATACATCAAATCATGATCACATGAATGGTATTGAGTATCCTGTCCTCTGTGAATTCTTATAATAAACTTTTTTTTCCTCCCCCATGGGCATGTACTTCATTCTTTCATGTCTTTATCTTACTCTTATTTCATCACTTTTAGTACCATGTCATACACAGTAAGTGCTTAGTAAAGATCAGTAATTGTTAGTATGACTTTTATGTAATACAACCTGTTACATCATGGGAAATAGTGCTGGAATGAACACTTTGTAAAGTACAGATGATTCACAATAGCAAAATATTACCATAATTCACATCCTGAGAAATGTAATTTAGAAGATGAGCACTGGAATCCAACTGCTAGCTTCCTTTCATGTAATCTCTTCAACACTATATGGAAATTATTAAACTGAAGTTCCTAAAAATCAATCTTCTTTAAGAAAGATAATAATAATACCAACTTCCATAGTATTTACCCTAAGATTAAATACAATTATGAAGGTGAAGTTGTAATGATAATTTCTGAAACAAAATGTACATTCAGAAAATTAAAACTATGATTTTTGTTATTAATTTTTTCATAGAATAAATAAGATATTGTCAGACTGATAATATGAATATTTACATTGTCTAGAATTTTATACATTTAAATAAATATTATTATCTATTTTCATCATCTAATCCTTAAGTCTATTGCATATATGTATATACTTTTTTATTTTTGCCACAGAGTAATTGCCGGGGCTTGCTGCCTGCACAATGACCATGCAGCTCCCTGTGGCCACTACTTGTCTTTCTTTTTCTGAAATAGACAGAGAGAAATGGGGGGTGAAAAAGGAAAAATATATCTGTTTAATTTTTTATTTATAAAACAGAAACACGGAAAAGACCATAAAATAAGAGGGGTACAATTACCACCACCAGAATTCCATGTCCCATCAGCTTCCCCTGATAGCTTTAAAAAGAGATATCTTAAGCACTGCTTCACCATTCATGAAGTGAGACCTGTTGCTGAACATTGGTCCTTGTATGGTAATGTGAATGCTCTACCAGATATGCCACAACCAGCCCTGACATAGCTTTTTTTTTTTTTCTTTAAGATAATCACTTTCCCCAGAAAAGTAAGTAGAGTCAAATGATTTGCAAGGCCACCCAGGCTAAGTACTGAAAGCAAGTGCTGAAGTAGCAACGTCACCAGGACATTACCCTTCATGTGTTCCCAGAATTTAAATTTTGAAGATTAATGAGAGAGAGTTCCAAAGTGATTCTATCACTTGCACTCTGAATGGGGATTTGTAAATTCAATCTCATGTTGATTAAACACTCTAAAACTATACTTCAAAGAAGACAAAGTCTGTTATATAAACTGATCCCTTCAACCTCTAAGGAAATTCCTTTTAGTATCAGTGACTTTAGAAGGCAAATGTATTCTGGTTTCAAACTGAGTTGTATATTTAAGCAAATTGTCCAAAATTATATAGCATGAGGTCCTTTAAGCCAAGAGTAAATTTCTAGATAAACACAACCCAAAATATCTATGGGCCAGAGAAATAGCTCTCTTGGATGGTGTTCTGTTTTACCATGTATATGACCCAGGTATGTGTCCACTCTTGATAGTACTGAAGAAAGTATTATTGTGGTCTCTTTCACTCTGCTTCTTTCCTTTATCTGTAAACAACAAAAACACAACCCAAAGCATCTGTATTCCCTATATTGTAAAGTAGTATCTAGATACAAAAAAAGAAATGAGAGAATAAGATCGGGTCTGTTGTGTCTGACTAATGGCATAGAAGGACTTAAGTGTTCACTTATTATTGACTATGATATTAGAAATGTGATATGTTTTGACAGCTGGGCATTAGTAACCATGATATGAGCATAAGCACAAACTGGCTTGTACACTGAGCCTTGATTTTTCTCTTACTCTTCTGCCAGCTTTCCTAAATATACTTTACTCAGCTTAAATTCAATCACAAACATTTTAAAGATTTTAAAGGTATGAAGAGTCAAAAATAACACCCCTGAGGATTATGTGTAGATCCCAGCTGATCACCCCATACTATGAAGCAAGAAAGCTGGGTGAGTCAAGTGACTGGTCTTTAATAGGCCTTCTTCAGTCCCACCCACCTCATCACTTGTAATTGGTCAGATTGGTTTGCACTTCGGACTTTCCTCCTGTTCCTCATGCTCCTCCTCCTCCTCACCCTCCTCTTCCTCCTCTTTTTTCTCTTCCTCCTCCTCTTCCTTTTTATGGGAGGTTAATGGTTTACAGTACAATTGTTGGCACATGGGCACATGCCGGGAAATTATGCGATGCAGTCACATCTGCCATGTTGTCTCCTCAGGCTACTGCTAGTTCCCGCGAGAGTTGGGAGTGCCTGTTCCTCCATGTTATGCCCTCAGGGCATTGTCTATATCCCCGCGATATAGACAATATCAGGAGTGCTTTGGTTACTCCTCCCCCCTCCCATTCTCACCAGAGTTATCATCCTATCCTGGAGTGCTATGGTTACTCCTCCCCCTTCCCATTCTCCCGAAAGCTGCTCCTAAAAAAACCTTTCTTCTTCCACACCTCTCTCTCTTGCCAGCGCTTCACTCCAGTGTTCAGACGTAGGAAAGGTTACTGCGTGAGGCAGCCATTTTCGCTACCTCCACGTGGCCCAACCTGCTCCTCTAGCACCCAACTCTGAGGTGCCAGTGCAAATAAAGATTTGTGTTTCCTCTTCGCTCCGGACCCCATCTCTCTTCTCCGCGGCCCGTGCACAACATCTGGCTCAACAACAGGCACAGTGTCTCGTCTCACCGAGATAGGTGTATGCAAAATAGTTTCACCCCCAAATTAGTTCCACCATCATCATGTACCAGGATCTGAAAGTCTCCCATCCCCTCATCTTCTCCTGTCTTTCTTGTCCAGAATCCTTTGCTTTGGTGCAATACAACAAACACAGTCCAAGTTTTGTTTTGTTTCCCTTTTCTGTTTTTGTTTCTTAAATTCTATGAGTGAGATCATCCCCTATTTATACTTCTCTTTCTGACACATCTCACTTAACATGATTCTTTCAAGTTCCACCAAGATGAGATGAAGAAGGTGAATTCATCATTCTTAATAGCTGAATCATATGCCACTGTGTATATATGCCACATGTTTCTCAGCCACTCATCTGTTTTTGGATACCGAAGTTGCTTTCAAGTTTTAACTATTACAGCTGCTATGAACATAGGTATACACAGATCTCTTTAGGTGGGTGTGGTTATATTTTTAGGATATATCACCAAGGGAGGAATTGCCAGGTCATAGAGTAGGTCTACTTCTAGTCTTCTGAGAGTTCTCCAGACTGCAATTGGCTTGCCTGGCACAGGTATGGGTATCCTGGGATCTGACTTTCTGGTAATCCTAGATACTGGTATATGCTGATCTGCATGTCTTTTCCTCAAAGTCCAACACCAAAGGTAATGTCGCCTCTTTTTATTATCTCTGTGATATTAGTGTTAATATCTTTAGTGCCCCCTACCATTTTGTTAGCCACATTAGATTCTCTAGACAGAAAACCTTCTATTTATACTGAGATATTTAGAGTTCTGGAAGGCATACAGAGAATAAAGGTATCATTAGTCAGTGCTTAGATTTCACTATAATCATTCCTATTTTTATCACAGTATTTTAGCACTGCCCTCTCCTGAGCTTGGGGTCTAGAGTCCAAAGCCTTCTTTGCTTAGAAGAAAACGCTCCCTTCTCTATATGTAACATATGACATATGTATACATATGTATTTCCATATGTAACTATGACAATAAGAATTATTATTTTATCTAAAGAGCAGAGGAGCTGAAAATAAGAGTTGGATTTAATTATGCTCAAGCTTTTTCACACGTAATCACACTCAATTCATTCCTCCTTTTTTTTTTTATGAGTAGATTCTGGGATTTCCTTCTTCTCCTAAAGAATAATGAATACTCTTAGGATATTGTTAGGATTTTCACAGACTTTTAATGATGTGTTTCCAATATGATGAGTGACAGTAACATTGTACCTTCAATTAAGAGATTTCAAAGTCTTCAGGTCTACAGAGAAATGGACAGATCCTCCATGCATCCTGTCCCTACCTTTAAAGATGTTTCACATCTAGAGTAATACACAGTTTGACAGCTGACAACTCTCATTCTTTCTGCTCCTGGGTAATTATATATTCCCCGATTTTCCACTGATGTTACTGTCTTCTGTGTGAATTAGATTAAGACTTGAAGTATTTTTTAATATTTAAGTAACAATGACCACATTGTGGAGAGCTCATCAAATCCAGTACATTGAAATTCAATAAATCAAGACATAGACGTATGTTACAGAAAGAACTGGTAGTGGTGTCTACTTAGTGTGGTTTTATTATTGAAAAATTTTGAGGATCACTTCTGGATTAAAGTAAGAGTAATGAAAGTGCCATGCCAGCATCCTAATCAATATCTCAAGCAACTGAAACAGTACCGTGAGCTCTGTAAGGATTCAATGAACTTTTGTTAACAAAATGATTTCAACTGTTTTGCCAACTGTTTTGTTAGACCACCATTTGTCCTTTTCTAGGAAAATGGCTATTTTAAAATCCAAATTTGTTGTGAACTCAACAGGAGTTTGGGACTATTGGCATACAAATGATGTCACCTTGAAGAAGTGCTTCAGGGAAGGAAATGTATAAAAGCAAGGGACTTTGATCAAGTTGTTCTCTTTGCTGCTGCTTCTCCCCCTCAGAAGCATCTTGGGTGGAGGTGCACCATGGCTACTTCTCCTGGAAACTGAACACATGTGACCCTGCTAGCCACCAAACAATTAGACCCCTCTACAGCCATGAGCAACCTGTACCAGACCTGATAATTGTTTATCGTATGGGACTAAACTTTTGATAACTATACTTAGACTTTATGTACTGAGCATACTCTTAACCTTTGATGATAAGTGCTTATTTTGCCTTTTACCTGTTTCAGCCTAATAAACCTTGTATTGTTTAAACCAGTTCCCAGCTCCCTGCTGTGAATCCTTTTAATCCTTTTACTTGCTGCAGCAGCCCCCAACCAAACCTTTTTTTTAAGTTAATAACAACACAAATTAAAATCCATTTAAGACCTTTATAACTCCCTTTATTTTGCTTTCATTTCTTAATTTTTTGATAACTATTTGGAGGGTAATGGTTTACAGAACAGATTTAATTTGGAGGGTAATGGTAACTATTTTTGGTAACTAATTTGATGACTATTTGGAGGGTAATGGTTTACAGTACAGATGTTAACACATGGGTACAATTTCTCATCTCACAAAGATAAGTATCTACAATACACTCACCTCCAAATAACCAGGACCCCTCAGCCTGCCCTTCTTTCTCTCAGAGTTCTTTGACTTGGTGTAATACACGAAAACCCAATCCACGTTTTACTTTGTGTATCCCCCTCTCTCTTCTTATTTCTCAACTTCTGCCCATGAGTAAGATAATCCCACATCCATCTGTCTTTTTCTGGTTTATCTCACTGAGCATGAACCCTTCAAGCTCATCCAAGAATATTCTGTCCATATACTCTCTCCACATTTGGATGTGGTTATTTTTTAGTTGATAAGTCTGGTGAGCTCTATGAATATTTTGGTTATTAACTTCTCATCTAATATATGACATATAATATATGTCATACATTATTAATATATGTCTCATCTAATATATGACATACAAAAAAATCTTCTCCCCCTAACCTATGATTCTTTCCTGGGAATATATACTAAGGAACCCAACACACCCATCCAAACAGATCTGTATACACATATGTTCTTAGCAGCACAATTTATAATAGCCAAAACCTGGAAGCAACCCAGGTGTCCAACAACAGATGAGTGGCTGAGCAAGTTGTGGTATATATACACAATGGACTACTACTCAGCTATAAAAAATGGTGACTTCACCATTTTTAGCCAGTCTTGGATGGACATTGAAAAATTCATGTTAAGTGAAATAAGTCAGAAAAAGAAGGATGAATATGGGATGATCTCAGTCTATGGCAGGATTTGAAAAACAAGATCAGAGGAGGAAACACAAGTAGAACCTGAACTGGAATTAGCATGTTACATCAAAGTAAGACTCTTGGGGTTGGTGGGGGGGCAGAGAATACAGATCCAAAAAGGATGACAGAGTACCTAGTGGGGATTATATTGTTTTAGGAAAAACTGGGAAATGTTAAGTATGTACAAACTATTGTTTTTACTGTGGAATGTAAAACATTAAGTGCCCAATAGAGAAATTTTTTAAAAAGTTGATGAAATGAACTAAATAAGAAAAAAAAACTTCTCCCATTCTATAAAGAGTATCTTCATTTAAGTTAAGCTTTTCAATTTGATGTAGTCACATTGATTTATATTTGTTTTGTTTTCCTTGGGAATGGATTTGAGTCATTGAAGATTCCTGTAAGACTCACATACAAAAGAATTATTCCAATATTTTCCCCCTAAATATTCTATGATTTCTGGTTGAACATCAAATTCCTTTATACATTTGAATTTTATTTTTGTGCATGGTGAAATGAGGTGGTTCAGTTTCATTCTTCCTCATGTTTCAATACAATTTTCCCAGCACCATTTGTTGACAAGATTCTCTTTATTTAATATTTGGCCCCCTTTATCAAAATTTACATACTCTTAGGTGTGGGCACTTTGCTACTTTTTGCAATGCTTCATTATATGTTATTGAAATCCCCCTACCTTCTTGGTAAATTATTTACTTCCATGTCATTATCTCTGAGACTATGTGCCAAAGAGCAAAACACAGAAACAGAGATAGAGAGATGCAAAAATTATGGTCTTCTGGGTTACATCAGTCCTTGAATAGAATTTCTATCTGTCCCATAACTTGAATTACAATCTCTGGTAACTTATAAGTTACTTTGTTGTAAAACAGAGAAAATAAGAGAGCCTATGCAATAAGTAGTATAATACATGTATTAAGAGGTTGACATATTACTTAGCATATTATAAACTAGAATTGGTAAATATGAACCACATTATTACTGTTGTTTAAATCAGGCAGTAGGTGATATATATATTACAAAGACCTAGAAAACATACAATACAGTTTATATAAATATCAATAATCTATTTTTAATTTTAATTATCTATTATTAGATAGAGACAACCAGGAACAGAGAGGGAAGGAGGTGATAGAGAGGGAGATCGACATAAAGACACCTACAACAGTGCTTCACCACTTGTAAAGCTTTCCCCCTGCAGGTGAGGACTGGGGACTTGAACCCAGGTCCTTGAACATTGTAAAGTGTGCTTAACCAGGTGCACGACCACCTGGACCCAACATTAATACTTCTTTAAGAGGCAGATTATTTTTATTATACAGACAAATAAAATCCCAGAAGTCTTCATGTTACATGATTGAAGTATCCATGAAAGTCATCCATATTATTAAACTGAGTGTCTGGCAAAAGATAACTTACATTTTTCATTCAAGATGTTTATCTTACTTCTATAGACTTAGTAAATTTAGAGCTGAAGCAACGATAGTAATGCTGGTGATTTTTGAAATCATAGAAGATAATACAACCTATTCGTGAAAAATTCAACCTAACATAACTTCTAAGAAATTTAAATGTCTTCATCTCTGAAATAGAATGACTACAAATTGCATCTGTCCCTTCCTAGGGCTGATGGATTGAACATATGATTTGTATGAAAGTATTTTGCAGACTTGTGAGACCTATGCAAATAATTACATATCTCTGTTTATTTGATTCATTATTTATTTCTAAACACTTATTTCTTGACACTACCTGGATTCCTCTCCAACTTTACTAATATCCATATTCCTTCAAATACATCTAACAGATTGATTTAAGGTCACCAACAAAATCTGTTGCTGTTCCTATGTATAATAAGGTTTTGTTATGTTCTGTACTAAAACCAGAAAGCCAGTAAAATGTTTTAATTAATTGCACTGTCGATTTTAGATGCTGCAATGGCTCCAAACAAGAGTCATTTTTTAGCATTCAGCTGTGGATTTACATTTTATCGTCCTGGGATCTAGTGGGCAAATAAGGCTTCTGCATTAACACTAACCTAAAGAGACAAACCTCTCAGGAAGAGCATCTTTATGCTCTTCCTACTGGGGGACAATAAATCCTATTAGCCTGCAGAGAGGAGGCTTCCTAAAGATTACTGTAGCACAGAGGTGCTCTTTGCATAAACCAAGCTAATAAAAATTAAAGTTCAAAGTCACTGGTTAGCCTAAGACAGCTATTACTCCTGCACTGAGCCAGTCAGGAGTAATAGCCTAGTGAGACAGTCAGAAAAAATTAAAAACCTCTAGGTATTTGTCTTTTGTCTTTTGCCAGGGATGTCAGCATTGTGGGATACAAACAATATTTCAAATAATTGTGCTTTGCAAAACATTGAATGTCTTAAGAAACACACACACACACTTTCATTACTCCAAGTTTGATTATAGGTGATAGGCATTCTCTGAAAATTGGGGGTAGGGGGTAAGTGGTGATACATCTGGTTGAGCACACATACACAAGGACCCAAGTTTAAAACTCCACTTACAGGGGTGAAGCTTCACAAACAGTAAAGTAGGGATGCAAATCTCTCTGTCTCTCTCTCTGTATCTATCTTTATATCTCTCTATCTCTCTATCCCTGTACCCTCTCAATTTCTCTCTGTTATAGCAAATAAAACTAAAAAATAAAATAACAAAAAACACCCCAACATTTAAAGGAAGAAAAGAAAATTTAGATACAGATTAAAAATCACCATGGCATAGAATGATGCCCCCCTCCAAAAAAAAAGGAGTCTAGCAAAACATGTAGTAGGAATACATTTTTCAGAAGTAGTACAGAATAGTTAGGAGTAGCAGAAATTATACTTGTGTCCAGGTGATGGAGGATCTTGAGGGTATTTCTGGAGGGCTTAAACTGTTAGGAGCCACATTTTTCACATGTATGATCTAATACAGGAGAAATGATGGGAGGGAATGACTGCTTCCAACACCTAGTCTGGCAGGATTACATACTCTGCTTGGGGCAAAGAGGAAAGTATTTACTTCTCCCATTTCTATCCACACACTTAAATCATCAGGCAACACATCTACTGACCTCAGAGAGTGATTCACTCTAAAAAGTAATATAGACTTATTCTACAATTATCAATTCTCCCTCCTCCTGGGCCTCTAAATAAGATTGATGAGGAGATACTATATAATTGCCTGGTGATTTCACAAACACATATGCAGGTTTCTATGAATTACTAAACTTGTCTAAGTGTCACATTTATGTGTGACTTTAATATCACCCCTGACATAACACTGGCAATATTGACTTAGGCTTCATTATGATAATTTTACCTTCTTCATTTCTTCCTTCTACAAATATTTATTAGGTACTGTGTTAGATTTTTAGCTTCAAGAGCTAAAATCACTGACCTATGTTCTTTTATCTGAACTTCCAGCTAGGGAGAGAGTAAAGTACACTAATTTTTATATACGCAATATGTAATACACACACACACACACACTGTATGTGCTATTGGTAGGAGATTAATTGATTTAAGACTTTTTTGGATAGTTGATCTAACAATATTAACCAGACATATGCCCTGTAATGTTAGAATCTCACTATTTCAGATGACTCTTGTAAACACACTAACAAAAATTATCCAGGGATTATTCATTATGGTGCCTATAAAAACAGAAAATTACAAACAATCAAATTATTCTTAATTGAGATTTTGGGTAATTATAAATTATAAGATATTCATAAAATGCAATTGATAGGGAGCTCTTTAAAAAAGAGGCACATATATATTATAGTAAGTAACAAAGACATAAATAATAGCCTAAGATATCTTTTTATGTGAATTTTAAAGTCTAGTTACATGTGTATCAACAATATGCATAATTTATGCTTTACAGAAAGAAACTGTTGACAGTGATATTCTATAGGGAGGAGGATAGAGATGTGCATGGAAAAGCACCACATAAAATTAATTATTTAAAAATACAGTGTGGCAAGTGTAGAGGACTCTACAGTAGAGGCTATGGAAACACAAGGCTGAGTTCTGGAAATACAGTGGGAGACACAGAAGTTCAACAAAGCTATATAAAAGGTTAAGAGAGGAAGAGAAGCCCTGCATTAGACTGGAAGGAACAAGTAGAAGGGCATAAAGGTGTACTAAAAAACATATCTTTGGGGAACTGTTAAACTTTAGAAAGAGAAAATTTTAATTAGAAACATATAACTTTCAAACTACATAAACAACAACATGTGCTTTTAAGTGCAGGCATTAACATTATACAGCTTCAGAAACTGCAACATATATGTATGCATGTACATACACATATATAGATATATGCATACAACATATTTCTTCCAGACAAAACACTGTCATGTATGGACATAGACGCATTTTTTTTTTTTTACCGTTAACCAAAATTACCACTTATTTTTCACAAACAAAGTGTGGCACACCTGGTTGAGCACACATGTTACCATATACAAGGATCTGAGTTCAATCCCCTGGTCCCTAGGTACAAGAAGGAAGCATCACAAGTGGTGACACAGTGCAGCAGGTATCTCTGCCCATCTTCTACTCCCTTCTCAACCTCTCTCTGTCCTAACAAATACAAAAATGGTTTAAATAAAATTGCTTGTCTACTATGTTAAGTTTTCCTCTAACTAAATAAATATTTAATTGACACCAGGGTTATCACTGAAGCTTGGTGCCTGCATCATCACTCCACTATTTTTTTCCCTTTAGAGAAAGAGAGAAATAGGATGAGAGTAAGGGAGAAAGGAACCTGTAACACTGTTGTACCATTTGTGAGCCTTCCACCCCAATACACACATACACCCTTCCACTTTCTCTGCAGGTGGGGACCAGGAGCTTGAACACTTTTCTTGAAACTTCTTACTTTCACAAACCTCCCCCAGACTATCTTAAATTATACTCTAAGCACTTCAGAAGTATCAAAACCTAACTATGATAGGGACAGGAAATCTATATAAGCACAACTTACCTATGTGGAGAATCTATTACCACTGAAATAAAAAAAAAAAGGCTTTAACATTTTAAAACCTATTTTTAATATTCTGGATTGAGACAATATAATCATCAAAAATAAAAATTAGTCCCTAGAGATAAATGACGATAACTGGAATGTTTTGTTTCTCCTGCGTGCTCATGTGTGTGTGTGTATGTAGATTCAAACTGATTTTCAAAGCAGGTAAAAATTTGTCTTAGAAACACAAAACATTTCTTTACATTCATCTATAGTTAAGAAGTGAATACAGAATTGAAATTAGAAGGTTCTGTTTGTTATAAGATCCAATTTGAATTATGATTTAAGTATTTCCATTTTATTTTTCATACTTGAGTTGTACATATTGAATGGAGCTGATAAACTAAGGTGGTGAAATATTCCAATGCATTACAAACTAGTGTACTTGATATAAAAGACTATAAAAGTTTTTTTTTATTGCAGTACAGATAGATGTGTTTGTTCCTCTCTCAGATAATTATTTTCTATCTTCCCTTGCCAGTCTATGACATCTATCATCTCTGGTCATATTGATAGTTATTTACTGTTCATCTCACAAAGTGAATTTACTTTACAGACTTCATTGTTATAGACACAGAGATCTACCTTATATGTTTTTTGTTTGTTTGTCTTCTTTAAAAAGGGATATGTCCTATGATAACTGATAGAAAAGTCTTCATATATTTGTACCATGTATGCTATCTCTCAATAATTGCAATATATTTTATAAAATGCAGTTGCCTTTATGGATGGCCTCACTTTAATGGCAGATCAGGACATTCCACCATATCATCAAAATAAAATATCTATATTAAAAACAATTTGGGGTATCAGAAAAATTTATCATTTGGATAGTGCATCTGCCTTATTATGTACTATACCCACACTGGGGGAAACTGTATTCATAAAAAAAGAAAGAAAGAAAGAAAGAAAGAAAGAAAGAAAGAAAGCTCAGAGCAGTAGAGCAGTAAATATCCAGTGACATCAAGACAGAAATAAAATTTCGGTTCTCTTATTGTCATCAACACCCTTCTATAGATTTCTTTATGGCAAACAAGGTAGTGTGTGTGCCTTTGCTATTCACATGGTCCAGGCCTGAACCCTGGTGCAACATGGAAGTACTACACTACTGAGGGAAGCTCTGGTACTATAGTGTCTTTTTCTTTTGACTAATATTTTCTGTCATTCTCAAAAAAAAAAAAAAAGTCCTGTGAGCAGTAAAAACCTGAAAACCTGAATATGTTAGGTCTAGGCTACATAAAGTAAATTTAAATGTGTGTATACAAAAATGAAATGGGATACACAAAAAACCATCCATATATTCCGGTCCCTAAGTTTATTGTATTTAGCTGTTAAACAAGTGTTTCACAAATTCTTACCATGTTTACTAAATGCTTACTTATACTATTGTTCTAGACTCTGGATAAGGTAACGAACAACTCATAATTCCTAAGTTCCTGGTTTTCACAGCTGGGGTGTGTAAAGAGGCAGTTATGACACAGTGTGAAAGCACTTTAATGGGAAAGATGGTTGGTGCTCTGAAAGATCATGAAAAGAAGCTTCTTCAGAATATGTTGCCAGTGAATGCTTCCCAGAGGGTATGCTTGTGCAGGCAAATGTGTGTGTGTGTGCATGTGTGTGTGTGTGTGTGTGTGTGTGTGTGTGTGTGTATGTATCTCTGCTATAAGCACCATAATTTTTCATCTAGGTAATCAAAGGAAAAAGACCTAGTCTATAAAACTCAGCAAATGTACTCATAATAGTAAACAAAAACAGTCTTTTCAAAGTCTCTGTGATGAGGGCCAGGCAATTACACACCTGACTAAGTGCACACATTGCAATGTACAAGGACTCAGGTTCAAGCCTCCAGTCTTCATCTGGAGGGGGAGAATTTTACAAGTGGTGAAGCAGGGCTGCAGGTGTCTCTCAGTTTCATTCCCTCAATATTTCCCCTCCCCACTCCATTTCTCCCTGTCTTTATCCAATAATAAATAAATAGAATATTATTTTAAAAGTCTATGTAACTTGTCACTGCTGTAGTTACTAGATTGCTTCCAGGTGGAAATTAAACATACAGGACTAGGGAGATAGGATAATGGTTATGCAAAAAGTCTTTTATGCCTGAGGTTCCCAGTTCAATCCCTAGCACCACAATATGCCAAACCAGAACATTGCTCTGATTGGTCAGTGTTCTCTCTTCTCTCTGGGTGTCTCTTGTGCGCTCCCCCTGACACCCTTTCTCCTTCTCTCTCTCTCTCATAGAAAAAAAAAGGAAAATTGATTTAGTAAATACATTTAAAAGGCATATCAAATGACTGGATTCTGGGGTCCTATTTAGTGACATAGCAGCAAATGTAAGAGATGGAGAGGAATGTTCAAAGAGAAGGTGATGTTTTCTCCTGTAATCATTTCTCTATAAAGACTTCCCAAATTTGGGAGCCAGGTGATTGTGCACTTTTTTGAGCGCACATCTCGCAATGCACAAGGATCCAGGTTCAAGCCCCCAGTCCTCACTTGCAGTGGTGAAGCTGGGCTGTAGATGTCTCTATATATCTTCTCATTCCTCTCAATTTTGGACTATTTATATTTAATAAATAAAGATAAGAAAAAATAATATATAATGACAAAATAAAAATTAATAAAAAAAGACTTCCCAAATTTAATACCTTGGAAAAAGGCTAAACTTAGAGGGAGATGAGAAAAAAAAAAAAACTCACCCAGTGAAGAGGTAAATTAGTCTACTGTCCCCAAACATAAATCACTGGTGAAGTAGCCCTAAACCTTGAATATTCACATACAGGTATGAAAGGACTGACTGTATGTGTAGCAGAAACCAAAGCACTATGCTGGTAAAGAAAGTAGTAAATGTCTAGTTCCTTATACTTTACATGGAGAACAAAGACTAAATACATGAGAATTAATATTCTAAAATGTATTTATTATGTATGGAAGAAAAATAAAGTCAATTAATAAGAGGGAATTAAGAATTAGGGAAAGCATAAATGTATTGATCTGTGAGCTGTAGTCTATTGAGAGATGTGGAATGTCATAGGAGGAGGATCTTAGCTATTTAAAAAGGAATTAGGGGGGAGTTGGGTGGTAATGCAGTGGGTTAAAGGCAGCTGGTGCAAAGTGCAAAGACCAGCTTAAGGATCCCGGTTCAAGCCCCCGGTTGGTTCCCCACTTGCAGGGGAGTCGCTTCACAGGCTGTGAAGCAGGTCTAGGTGTGTCCCTTCCCCCCCCTCTTCCCCTCCTCTCTCCATTTCTCTCTGTCCTATCTAACACAACAACATCAATAATAGCAATAACAACTACAACAATAAAACAAGGGCAACAAAAGGGAATGAATAAATAAATATTTTTTAAAAAGGAGTTAGGGGAGTGACAGGAAGGTATCACAGTGTGTCAAAGCACAGACTGACATGCCTGAGAGCCGGCTTTCATACCTGATACTGCCGTATGCAAGAAGTGAGCAACACTCTAGTTCCTCCCCCATAAATAAAGGTCGTTAATAAAAGGTCATTAAAGAAAATAATTAGGGAGAGGGGAAGTTACACAAAACCCAAAGAATAAATTCAATGAACCTAGTTTCAGAAAACAAAGGATGTTTAGCATTCAGCAGATGTGCCTCAAAAGAAACTGATATTCATAAATTTAATTCCTTATTAGCATTTAGAAATGTAAAGCTACTACTATGCACATTCACTTAAAGAGTGTCAAGATTATCACAATTTAAAAATCAAAGATTTAAACGCAGGTGGCGCAAAGCACAAGGACTGGCATGAGGATCCCGGTTCGAACCCCGGCTCCCCACCTGCAGGGGAGTCGCTTCACAGGCGGTGAAGCAGGTCTGCAGGTGTCTATCTTTCTCTCCTCCTCTCTGTCTTCCCCTCCTCTCTCCATTTCTCTCTGTGCTATCCAACGACTACAACAATAAAACAACAAGGGCAACAAAAGGGAATAAATAAATAAAATAAATATTTAAAAAAAAAAATCAAAGATTGAGGGAGGCAGGCGGTAACACAGCGGGTTAAGTGCAGGTGGCGCCAAGCGCAAGGACCAGCGTAAGGATCCGGGTTGAGCCCCCTGCTTCCCACCTGCATGGGAGTCTTTTCACAAGAGGTGACGCAGGTCTGCAGGTGTCTATCTTTCTCTCCCCGTCTCTGTCTTCTCCTCCTCTCTCCATTTCTCTCTTCCCTATCCAACAACTACGACATCAATAACAACAACAATAACTACAACAATGAAAAACAATAAAGGCAACAAAGGGGAAAATAAATAAATATTTAAAAATAAATAAATACAACAACAATAAAAAGCAAGGGCAACAAAAGGGAAAATAATAAATATAAAAAATTTAAAAAATCAAAGATTGTGCTTCCCATATGCCTTAATGTTTATTCAGTGTTTACTACGTGCCAAAGTCAGTGCCAAGTACATATGATACAATGGTTTTAAAAAGTTTCATTGACTCTACCTTCACAGGTTTCTGATCTAATTGGATAGTGCATTAATGTTAGGAAACATATGAGTTGGTGTTATTCTTGATAGCAAATTAAATAAGGTATTTTCTAATGTACTGATATAATGTAGTGATACAAGTTTAGAAGGGATTGTACTTTGTATAATGGTAGACAAATCAGTGGATATATATATATATTATTTCTAATTCTAAAATATTATATGGACATAAGCTATATGTCTAACTCCATATGCTAATATATTTGATAAGTTAAAAATGTACTATTTTCACAAAATTATTTATCATTGGAGAGCAGAAATGACTAGAGAAGCAAGGCATAAAGGCTTTTACTCCTCAAAGTGATCCAGAATACTTGAGAGTTACCACTGAAGACAGTAAATGTAGTCAGGTTCTGAGCAAGAATATCTCCTGCATCATAGGTGAAACGCACAACAGTGATTTCTAAACCACTGAGATAATCACAGTCCATGGGCCACTGTTTAAACATTTGAATTCAGGCTTTTTAAAAAATATTTTTTTAATTTATTTATTTTCCTTTTTTGTTGCCCTTGTTTTTATCATTGTTGTGGTTATTATTGCTGTTGTTATTGATGTTGTTGTTGCTAGATAGGACAGAGAGAAAGGGAGAAAGGAGGGGAAGAAAGACCTGTAGATCTGCTGCAAGGCTTGTGAAGCCACCCCCCCTGCAGGTGGGGAGCCAGGCACTGGAACCAGGATCCTTAAGCCAGCCCTAGAGTTTCCCAAAATGTGCACTTAATCCGCTGTGCTATAGCCCAACCCCAGGACTCTGCAGTTTTATCATGAACCTACTCTGAATCTTTTGGCAGAGAATCCTGGGAATATGCATACTTAGTAAATTAACCAGGTACTTTTCAAATATTACATTTTTGAAAAGCACTTATGATAAACTTCATCCTGGATAAAGAAAACATATGAGTACTTTCAATCCTTAACTGTTTCTGACAATAATGTGTTCTTCCCAGAGCCTATCATATCCCCTGATCAGTGTTTACACAAGACTCTCTATGAAACTAACTTTGGTTCTCTGGTCTCTGGCCATACAAAAACAGGTTCCCTCATCTCTCTCCATCTCTCTCTCTCTCTCTCTCTCTCTTAAAATAAAAAAGATAAAAAAACCATATAGAGTCCTACAGGTCTACATTTGCTTTTGTTGCTGATGTTAGTGTCATATACAAAAAGTCATTGCTATATTTTCTTCTAGATTTATCTTTTTAGGTTTTAACTTAAAATTATAAAACATATAAGTTGATTTTAGAATGTGCAAAAAATCCAATTTATTCTTTTGTATTTGAATATTAACTTTCCCCCATACTATTTTTTATTTTTATTGGGGGAATAATTATTTACAGTCAACAGTGAATACAGTTGTTGGTATACGTGTAAAATTTCTCAGTTTTATGCAAAACACTCCTATCCACAACCTAAGTCCTTTTCCACCATCATGCACCAGGACTTGACCACTCTCCCACTGTCCCACTGGAGTCCTTTACTTTGGTGCAATACACCAAATCCAGTTCAAGTTCTACTTTGTGTCTACCCTTCTGTTCTTATTTCTCAGCTTCTGTCTATGAGTGAAATCATCCTATATTCATCCATCTCCTTCTGCATTATGTCACTTAACTCTGTCAAGCTCCATCCAAGATGATGTGAAGAAGGTGAATTCATCATTTTTCATAGCTGATTTTATATATATATATAAACTTTCTCAGTTACTTATCTGTTTTTGAATGCCTGGGTTTCTTCCAGGTTTTGGCTATTACAAATCATGCTGCTATGAACATAGGTATACATAGGTGATCTTTTTGGATGGGTATGTTTAGTTCCTTAGGATGTATCTCCAGGAGGATTGGCAGGTCATAGGGCAAGTCCATTTATAGTCTTCTGAGAGTTCTCCAGACTGCTCTCCACAAAGGTTGAATTAATATACATTCCCACTAACAATGCCCCCATAATCACTAGTATTTGTTATTGCTACCCTTTATGACATTCTCACAGGAGTGAAGTGGTATCTCATTGTGTCTTTATTTGCATTTCTCTAACAGTCAATGACTTGGCACATTTTTTTACATGTGTGTTGGTCTTTTGTATCTCTTCTTTGGTGAACATTCAGTTCATTTCTTTTCCCCTTTTGTGGATGAGAACATTTTTGTTGTTGCTGCTGAGTTATTTATATGTTTTGGTTATTATCCTTTTATCTTATATTACATGTAAAGATCTCCCATTCTGTAAGGAGTTTCTTTGCGTAGTGGTTTCTTTTGCTGTGAAGAGTTTTTATAACTTTATGTAGTGTCCATTGATATTTTTTTGTTTTGTTTTAGGCTACCTTGCAATAGAATTTGTATCACTGAAGATACCTATAAAATTTACATGAAAGAGAGTGGTGCTAATATTTTTCTCTAGATATTTGATAGTTTCTAATCTAACATCAAAGTCTTTGATCCAGTTAGAGTTTACCTTTGTGTGTGGCAAAATGTAGTAGTTCAATTTTATTCTTCTGTACATTTCAACCCAATTTTCCCAGCATCATTTTTTAAAGAGACTCTCTCTATTTAATAGTTGTGTTCACTAGTCAAAAATTGGATTTCCAAAGTTGTGGAGGCTTATTTCTAGGCTCTCAATTCTATTCCACTGGTCACTGTGTAGTTTTGTTCCTTTACCAGGCAGTTTTGATTACAATGGCCCTATAATATAGTTTGATATCTGGCAGTGTGATGCCTCCAGTTCTGTTATTTTTCTTTTTTTGTTTGCAATTGTTTGCAATTCTGAGTATTTTCTGGTTCCAGATAAACTTTTGTACCTTTGATCTATTCTTTTAAAAAAAATTGGTAGGGAGCTAGGTAGTGGTACACCTGGATAAGCACATATATTGCCAACCCTAAGGACCCAAGTTCAAGCTCCTGCTCCCCACCTACAGGGGGAAGCTTTACTTGTGGTGAAATTGATTTGCAGGTGTCTTCTCTCTAGCTCCCCTCTCTTCTTAATTTCTCTCTGCCCTATCCAATTTTAAAAAGTAGGAGAAAAATGGCCACCAGGAGTTGTGGATTTGTAGTGCCATTACCAACCCCAAGCAACAATCCTGGTAGCAATGAAAAAAAAATGGTGGGAAATTGATGGGAATTTCATTAAATTTGTGTATGACTCTGGGCAGAATATTAAATGATGTTATTCTTCCAATCTATGACATGGAATATATTTCTTCTCCTTTGTATATTTTTAATACAGAGAGATGCCTGGAGCCCTGCTTTACTACTCAAAGCTTTCCCCCTGCAGGTGGAGACTGGAGGTTTGAACCTGGATCCTTGCACATAGTAACATAGGCTCTCAACCAGGTGCTCCACCGCCCAGCCCCAACTTAATATCTTTTTTCTATTCCCTTCAATAGTGACTCAAAATATTCAGTGTACAAGTCTTTCACTTCTTTTATTAGGTTTATTCCTAAATAATTTATTATTTTTGTTGCTACAGTGAATGGGACTGATTTCTGAATTTCTTCTTCTTCTGATTTAGTGTTTGCATAAAGGAGTTCCACAGACTTTTGTATGTTAATTTTGTAGCCTGATACCTTTATCTATTGCCTGATAATTACCAGGAGCTTCCTGCTGGCTACTTTAGGTTTCCACTTAGATCAGGTACTAGATAGGCCTCTCTACTATCACAGTTACCAATCAACTTAGTGTTGGAAATTCTTGCCATAGCCATCAGGCAAGAGCAAGGAATTAAAAGGATGCAGACTGAAAGAGAAGAAGTCAAACTGTCACTATTTATGTATGACATGATAGTACACATAGGAAATACCCATACTATTTATAAAAGAGATTATAGTTTACCCATTGCGTATTTTTAGCAATTTTGCTAGAGATCAGTTAACTTTATATGTATGAGCTTGGTTTGGGGCCCTGTTTTGCTCTACTGGTCTGTGTCTGTTTTTAAGCCTGAAACATGTTTTGTTTATTGAAAAATCTGTAGCATATTTTGAATTCAGCAAGTGTGAAGACTCCAGTTTACAGATATTCTTGTTCAAATTTATTTTAGCTATTCTTTTGAACTTTTCATATAAATTTTAATGTTTTCTATCTCTGTAAAAAATTTTATTGCAATTTTAATAAAAATTGTAGTGAATCTAGATTATTTGTGGTAGCACAGACATATTATTCTTCCAGTCCACCAACATAGATGTCTTTCTGTTTATTTGTATCTTTTTAAAATTTCTTTCATCAAAATTTTGTAGTTCAAGTATTTTATTAATTTGATGCTATTTGTGAGACTTTTCTTTCATTTGTACTTGATTATTAGTGTGTAGAAACACAACTGGGTTTTATATTGATTATTATACTCAAAGCTTTACTGAATTCATTTATTTGTTCTAACATGTTTTTGTGACTGTTTGGAAGTTTTCTACATATAATACTATTAAGGAAACTAGATATTAACACATAAACAAATAAGTTTACACCCACATTTGCACCATACACACAAATCAACTTATTTGGAACTGAAACTATAAAACTCAAAAAAAAAACATAGAGACAAATTTTCATTACTTCTGCCTTGGCAATGATTTCTTGCATACAACTTAAAGGGCAAGGAACAGAATCAAAAACAGACAAGTGGGACTACATATCCTACACAGCAAAAGAAGCAGACAATAGAAAATTGAATATATAAGATGCGAGAAAATATCTGAAAGCTGTACATAAAATAAAGGGTTAATATCCAAAGTACACTAAGAATTACTACAATAGCAGCTGTCTGTTCATGTGAAGACAAATAAATGGTCAGTTGGTATTCAAAAAAGGATGTTCATCACACTATTTATCACTAACTTAGGTAAATGAAAATCAAATCACAGGAAAAATAACAAAAATGAGTATTGGTAATGATGCAGATAACTGGAACCCTTACACACTTATGGGAATATATAATCACATCACCATTAAGTAAAACAGTATAGAAGTTTTCAAAAACATGAAAAAAAACTACTAAATGATTTTAAAATCCTGTTTCTGGGTATAAACTCAAAAAAGAAAAAAAAAAACGTTAAATCTGTATCTCAAAGAGCAATCTAATTTATACCACCACATTCATTGCTGTATATTCACTATAGCCATAGTGAAATGACCTACCATACAGAAACATGTGTGGGTAAAAAAATGCATGTGTGGGGAATCAGGTGGTAGCAGCGGGTTAAGCGCAAGTGGAGCGAAGCTCACAGACTGCCTAAGGATCCCAGTTCGAGCCCCCAGCTCTCCACCTTCAGAGGAGTCCCCTTCACAGGTGGTGAAGCAGGTCTGCAGGTATCTGTCTTTCTCTCCCCCTCTCTATCTTCCCCTCCTCTCTCCATTTCTCTCTGTCCTATTGAACAACGACATCAATAACAACAACAATAATAACTACAACAACAATAAAAGAAACAACAAGGGCAACAAAAAGGAAAATAAATTATTTTTTTAAAAAAGTGAATATGTGGCAATTGGGCAGTAGCGCAGGAGGTTAAGCACAGGTGGCACAAAGCACAAGGATCAGTATAAGTATCCCAGTTGGAGCTCCTGGCTCCCCACCTGCAGGGGAGTTGCTTCACAGGTGGTGAAGCAGGTCTGCAGATGTCTTTCTCTCCCCCTCTCTATCTTCCTATTCTCTCTCCATTTCTCTCTGTCCTGTCCAAGAACAATGACATCAATAACAACAAAAATAACTATAACAATATAAAAAAGGGCAACAAAAGGGAATGAATGCATATTTTTTAAAAATACATGTGTATATATATATATATATTATAAACACATTGAATGCCATTCAGATTTAACAAAGAAATATTGCTAGATGTAACAACATATTTGAGCTTATATATCACACTAAGTAAAATAGTCAGCAGCAGAATGGCAAATATTGCATTATTACACTTATGTGAGGCATCTAAAAGAAACTTCTAGAGGTAGAAAATACAATGGTGGTTGTTAAGCTATAGGGGCTAGGAGAAATGGGCAGTGCTGTTTAGTAAGAATGAAGTTTCAGTTACATAGAGGAAAAAGTTCTAAAGACCTGCTGTACAACTTTATTCTTACAGTTAGTGATAAACTTTGATAAGAGGAGAGATATCATCATAAGTATTGTTACAATAAACAAATAAATAAAATACATAAACATTTTAATAGCAAAAACAAAATAAAAGTAGAACATAAAGAGCTTTGTCCAGAAAATTCATTAAGGCAGTTCTTTCTTTTTAGGGTACCAGATTTATGGTGCAGTCTCTTTTGAATGGATTACAAAGAATTAATAAAAACCCAATTACTTCTAAGGAGCAAATCTACTTTATTCAATTAATTATCAAATAATATTGAGCATGTTCTAAGCTAGTGCTGTGCTAGGCACTGAATTTACATTGTAAGCAAAATCAGACATATCATTGCTCTCACAACCTTTTTCCAATGGGAAAATAACCACTGATGAAATATTCATATGAATAAATATATAATTACATACTAACAGAAGACCTGGCTATAAAACAGATGCCATTTGTGGAGCACAATTCTTGGAGGCTATAATCCTGATTGTGGGGTCAGAGAAGTTTTACCTAATTAAGTTATTATTTAAAAAAAGGTTTATCTATGTACTAATACAAGAGATAAAAGGAGGAGAAGGAGAAGAGGAGAGAGTAGTGGAGGAGGAAGAAAAGGAGATGAGGAAGAGTGAAGAAGGTGGGGGGGGAGGGAAGGGAAGGGCAAAGGGAAGAGGAGGGGGGAGGTAGAGGGAGGGGAAGGAAAGAAGGAGGAAGAGGAGGAGGAATAGAAGGCAGGAAAAAAAAAACAGAGCTCTGGCACATGCACCACCAAGGATTGAACTCAGGGGCTCACAGCCTTAAGTCCAAGACTCTAGGCACTGTACCACCTTCTGGGACCCTAATTAAGTCATTATGAAACTGAACTAGAAGTATGAGTAGAAAGCTATTAAATAATGTAAAGAGTTGGAGACAGTAATCCAGAGAGAAAATGCTGAGTACAAAGGCTCATGGATAATATGGTGGGGGTGCAAGGGGTAGGGGTGGGGGGAGTGGAAGGTGGGGATGCCTTTGATATACTAAATAAATGAAAGATACAATGGTAGTGGGTGAGGTGAGCTAGCACAGATTTTGGAAAGGTGTGAAATTATATCCCTGAGACAAGTCTTATAAAACATTTCCTGAATAAAAATCAAACGTTTTAAAAGAAAGAAAATGAGACAAATCTGAAGGACTGTACCAAAACTCTTAACTGGTATAAAATTAGTCATTGTTCAGATATAGGATCTAGAAATTTAGACCTCTAGGTAATGAGTCTGAGCACAGTTTTCACTTTTGTGACCCTTACCATTGGTGTCATTAACAATTACTGAGAATTTGATTTTAGACGTGCATTCTGGTAAGCACTAATCTTTACGACAACCCATGAGATAAAGACTACTATTATTTCCTTGTAATGTATGAAGCACATTGAAATGATTTTCCCTAAGCAACAGAACTCACATTTTAATAGAACTCTGATTTTTCAGTCAATGCTTGACTCAACGCACCACACTACTCTGATAGTGTTTAGAAAAAAATCTTGATGATATATGGCAGCAATGAAAATGCTCCTCTCAGATCTCTATGAGGATCAACACTGGTCATGGGTTTCAGCTGCTGCACTTTGAATCCACTGTGTGATGTAGAGTTAATGTTGGAACTGAGATCCTTATATCGAAATCTAATCCCCTTAGATTTTCCCCCCAAATCCTTATATTGAAATCTAATCCCCAATAATATTATTTAGAGTTAGAGTACTTGGGAAGTGCTTAGGTCACGGGTGTGGATCTTTTATGAGTGGGTTTAGTAACTTATGGAAACAATTTCTTCCCCCGTATTAGGATACAGAAGAAGACAACCATTTATGTACCAGGTAAGGTCCCCACCAGACACCAAATCTGCTAGTGTCTTGATCCTTCCAGCCTAGGACAGAGAGCAACAGCTTTACTAGGACAGGCTGATTCCTATAGCTTCTCTCTTACACCAGATGTTGACTGCATGACTGCCTTGTAGACTTTGAAAACCTAGGACACTTCTATCTACTCTTGCTTTCTCTTTTTTCCCCCTGGAAATCAAAATTCCATTTACATTCTAAGATATTCCATAGTATCATTCTCATCATCTTTGGAGCAATTTTAGTTTGAACCTTCTTTCCTCCCTCAAAATTTTTATTCAGTGAAATAATAAAAATTTGAATTTGCTTAAAAATAGTACTGGGGATGTTAAATATATATGAGTTCTAATTTTTTTTGCCTGAGCCTGAAATCTTATATATAATATGTAACTAAAATATGCCTACTACCTACAAATGCTATTTTGTAGCTATCTACAAAATGGAGGGGCCCCCAACACTTCATTTGCACTATTCCAGCCTTTAGGTCCATGACTGGTCAACAATTTGTTGGGCTTTGTATGTTAACTCTCTTTTCAGCCACCAGGTTCCAGATTAGCATGATGCCGACCAGACTTCCCTGGACAGACAACCCCACCAATGTGCCTTGGAGCTCCACTTCCCTAGGGCTCTTCCCCACTAGGGAAAGTGAGAGATAGGCTAGGAGTATGAATCGACCTGTCAATGCCCATTTTCAGCGGAAAGAAATTACAGAAGCCAGACCTTCCACCTTCTGCATCCCACAACGATCTTGAGTCCATACTCTCAGAGTGTTAAAGAATAGGAAAGCTATCAGGGGAGGGGATGGGATACGGAGGTCTGGTAGTGGGGATTGTGCGAAGTTATACCCCTCTTATCCTATGGTTTTGTCAATGTTTCCTTTTTATTACTATATATATATATATATATATATATATATATATATATATATATATATGTTCATCATACTGCTAATACTTACATTTTTGTAGGTTTAAATTCTCCATAATAAAAACATAAAGGGAAAGACTGCTCTAGACGGCATAATATATTACATGGTCATCCTACCTGCAACCTAGATCAAACAAATCACAATTAAGACTCAGAAAAACATGTGAAAGACTCAGTACAAATCAAACCCACACTTGGAAGGAAACTTCTGAGTTCAAAAGATTTAATTTATTGTATTTTGTTGTTTCAACAAATATGGAAACCCAACAGACAATGATTTAAGCAAAAAAAGAAGAAAGACGAGGAGGAGAAGGGAGAGGGAAAGAAATTCTGACTGTGTGGTGGTAAAATTAAAAAAATAGCAGGTGATTTTAGGTTTAGCTAGATTCAGGGATGCAAATTCTGTCCTAAAGAATTAACTTCATGTACCCTCCTTCCTTTTTTTAAAAAATAAATTAAAGAGATGCCAAATTCTTTAAATTTATTCCCCATGTTCTCCATACTTATCTTCACTCCAGAATGTACTAAGATTAGCTCTGATTAAACAAACTGTATCACATGCCATCTTTGTGGCAATAACAGTTGCTAAGAGGATGGAATATGGGTCCTAGTTTTCTTCTCACTATGGATGCTGAGTGTTATTTCTAGATAATCTAAGGGAAATAATTATTCTATATCAAGGTGCTTTTTGCCAGAAAAGAACAATGGATGGTAAAGTGTGTCCACTATCATTATCTTTATTATCTGACTAGATGCCAAGTGTTTGTTTAGTTATCATGTAAGTGAGTGTCGAATTTTTTAGGTAAGAAAATATAACTTTAAATCTATTAAGATGCATACAGGCACACACACATACATGCACACGCATATGCACACACACACACACACACACACAGAAAAAATCAAGTCTTTTTGGCTTGGGAGGTGATGCAGTGGATAAAGTATTGGACTTAAAAGCATGAGGTGCTAAGCTCAATCTACAGTATTCAATGCTCCAGACTGATGCTTTGTTCTCACTCCTCCCCCATGCTCTCATGTTAATAAATAAACAAATTCAAAATTTTTCAGGCCAGTATATAATTTACTTACAGAGTTATTCTTATTCTTTGAAGTTTATAAATGATACAAGTGCATATACCGCTTCTACTATTTCTCTTCATTAGTAACTACAGCTTTGTTGTACCTGTATTTTCTAAAAAAATTAAGTAAAACTGAATTCTTACCTCATTAATTGGGTAAAATATGAAGCTAATTGTGTAGCAAGGACAGAGTTAAGAGTAGAATAAAAGAAAGGCTTTTCAATACATGTATTATTCCTTTTTCCTCTGAGAAGACATGCCTGAAACTGAATTTTAAACACTTCAGCACTGGTGAAACAAATTAATAATGTCTCAGACACAGAGGTGTTGCATATTATTCATGATCTTGAAATTATTAATGTAACACTGAGCCATTATTACCACATATTGCCATCAGGATAATTAACACATCTTATCTAATAGAATAAGGCCGCAAATCAAACTAAAAAGTAATTAAGTTACATAACTACAAAGCTGAAGCAGAAAGATGCATGTCAAGTGAATTAGAAAATTGCATCTCACCTAGGTGATTTTGAATAACCAAGCAGAGTGATTTGCTATGTATTGCCTAGTTTACCATTGATAAGTCACTTCTTATATTCTGCCTAAGCTTCTGTGTGCTATAAGATTAAAGTGACTAGCAATGTTCACAAGAATTACCTAGGGAGCTTTTGAAAAAAAATGTTATTGTCTGGTTTCTTTGGAGAAGCTAACACAGATGTTCTAGAGTAAAGACCAGGAAGATAAATTTTTAATACTCCTAGTTTATTTGGAAGTTAGAGAGGACCAGGTGGTAGTGCACCTGATTGAGTGTACATGTTACAATGCACAAGGATCCAGGTTCAAATCCTGGTCCCCACCTGTACTTGCTTTGCAAGTGGTAAACAATGAAGATTTCTCTCTGTCTCTTCCCCTCTCTCTCACCCCCTTCCCTCTTAGTGTTGGCTGTCTCTATCCAATAAATAAAGATAATTTGAAAAAAATCTTAAAAAATAAGTGGGAGATAAATGACCCACATTTTATATAATTCAAGAAAGCATATTCTCACAGTTTTCTTCCAGTCCTAAAGATCAACAACAAGATCTTCATTTTTATATGATAAAGAGGTTTATATCATGAATTTGCATTTCTTTCATATAAGAAATGTCCACAATCACCATTATCTACTTAAGTTTTTTTTAATTCCTTGAGAGATTAATGGTTTATAGTCAATAGTAAAGTACAATAGTTTGTACATGCATAGCATTTCCACATAACAATACTACCCCACAGGACCTCCAGTGGTGCAATTGGTTACTGGTAACCAGACAGTACTTATACAACAATACAACTCCACTAGGTACTCCCCTGCCAATATGTTTCAGGACTTGAACCTTGCCCCCCACATCAGAATCTTTTACTTTGGTGCAATATATCAACTCCAGTCCAAGTTCTGTTTATAGTTTTCCCTTCTGACGTTGTTTTTCAACTTCTGTATATGCGTGAGATCATTTCATATTCATCCTTTTGTATCTTATTTATTTCACTTAATATGATATCTCTGAGCTCCATCCAAGATGGGGTAAAGAAGGTGAATACACCATGAGCCTGAGGCTTTGGGGGCCTCAGGAATCAAAGTCTTTTTCCCTAAACAATATGCCATCTACCCCTGTTCACATTTCTCACTTTTATATATAACAATTCAACCCCTCTCTAGGTCCTCCTCTGCTAACATGTTCCAGGACCTGAACCCTACCCCCACCCTGCCCCTATTCTAGAGTCCTTTACTTTGGTGCAATACACCAGACCTAGTCCAAATTCTGCTTTGAGATTATTGTTCAACTTTTTTTTTTATTGGATTCATTTCATTGAACTGCCTTTAAAATTTAGATGGAAAAGAGTTCTGCCAATACTGTCCTCTAAGTATTTGACAGTTTCTGGTCTAACATCCAAGGGGTTTTGAATTCCCCTACTATTATTGTGTTGCTATTAATTTATTACTGTAGCTCTTTCAGTAAATGTTTGATGTATTTAGATGGCCTCTCATTGGGTGCATAGATGTTAATAATCATTAAGATCTCTTGATTGACTGATCTTTTGAGCATTAAGTAATGTCCATCCCTATATTTTTAAATTTTATTTCTTTAAGGTCTATTGTGTCAGATATTAGAACAGCTGTTCCTGCCCTTTGTTGTGGTCCATTGGTTTATATGGTAGTTTTCCATCCTTTTGCTTTGAGTCTGTTTGTCTTGTTGAGTTAGGTGGGATTCCTGCAGACAACATATGGGTTGGATTGTGTTTTCTGATCCATATTCCTACTTTATGCCTTTTAATAGGTGAATTAAGGCCATTGACATTTATTGATATTATAGAATGAAGATATTTTAATGTAATGATTGCAGATATTTAGAGTGTTCTGATATATGGCATGTTTATGATGTTGTGATTGTTTATGAGGCCTTTCAGAACTTCTTGCATGCCAGGCTTAGTGGGAGTTGATTCTTTCAACTGCTGCTTGTCTGAAAAGGTTTTTATGCTCCATCTAGTTTGAATAAGAGTCTAATAGGATACAATAGTCTTGGTTGAAAGCCTTTCTCACTGAGAGCTTGACATATATATACCTTCCCATTCTCTTCTGGCATTTAGTGTTTGTGTGGAGAAATCTGCTGCTAATCTTAAGAGTTTTCCTCTGTAGGTGACTTTGTTTTTCTCTTGTAGTGTTCAAGATACTTTCCCTATTTTTATTCTTTTCCATTGTAAATATGATGTGTCTTGGTGTCTTTATGTCTGGGTTAATTCTGTTTGGGTCTCTCTGAGCTTCTTTTTATGTCTTTTGTCTAGAGGAGAGAAGTTCTCAGCTATTATGTCCTGTAGAATACTTTCTTCCCCTTTCTCTTCCTCTGGCAAGCCAATAGTGCTTATTGTACTTCTTTTGAAGTCAACCTATATGTCTCTGTTGTTTTCAATATCTCTTAATCTCTTTTTGAGATCTTTTACTTATTTCTTATTTTTCTCTAACTCATCCTCAATCTTGCTAATTCTGTTTTCTGCCTCACTTATTCTATTCTCATTCCCTTCTGTTGTTTTCTGTATTTTAGCTATTTTGCTGCCTTGTTCCAATACTGTATTAGCTTGTTCATCTATTTGTGCTCTTAGATAAACTATTTTAGCTTTCGGCTCTCTAATCACCTCAAGACAGTTAGTGTTGTCCTTCAGGGTCTCATCTGCTGTTTCTGCATTTCTGATGATATTATTTTCAAAATCTTTCCTCACTCTTGTAACTAATGCATCAATTAGTGTTTGGATCTTGTCCTCAAAACAATTTTAGGGTGGGATTATCTGTACTTTTGTCCTTGTTTATTTCTCCAATGTTTTTTCTTGTTTTACCCATTGTACTTGGTTTGTTATGAGGTCCCTCTCTCAGTACTATTCAATCCACTGATCACACTTGTCTTGATTGACTTGTGTCTGACCCAGGAGAGCAGAGACACACAACTACTGCTACTCTGTGCTGGTTATTGATGCCCAGAAGATGGTGCTATTGTGATTTCTAGGGTTCTCTTGTTTGTATGATCATTGGTGGGTGGAATGGGGTGAGGGGAGTGGTTGCTTTAGACTGTCTTAAGATATGTTATGTCCTTGCATTAAATTCAGAAGTTAAATACCCCTTGAGTCAAAGGTTGAGAGGTTTTAAGCCCTCTTCTCTTTCCTTCCAGCACTAGGATCAACCTTGCTGCACTTAAAGAGACATCTCCAAAACAGCTCAGTTCAGCACTGTGCTGCCCAGAGCCCTGATTTAACTTTGTTGTTCTTTAGCTTGCATCCCATTCTGCCCCAACCACAAACAAATCTTTGTGGCTACAAATCTATTATCTGTAGATTATGACTTCATCTGGGTCTCTTGTTGTATCTTATTTGTTGTTTTGGAAGGAGAGACGATTTGAGCCCTGTTATTTCATGGCCAAGCCTCCCAGACATCATTGCTTAAGTTTTGACATTTCTCTATCTTGAAGCTAACATTAAGAAAGTGTGAAAGCAAACTAAGAGAAAACTATCATTTCCCAGATTTTAGGAAATGCCATTAGCCTTTGAAATTATTCTAAACCATATCACAGGTCTTCTATCACACATAGAAAATAAGCCACATATAAATCATAAATGAGTAACAATTTACAATTTTCATGCAACTGAAAACCTTAATAATATGTTCTTTTTCCAGATATTTTTGTTTTCTATTGGGCCTCTGATTTCACAGGTTGGGGACCACTCATAGAGGATGTGCACAGCCAACATTAAAATTTGCATTAAATACTATGCTACCGGTATTTAGAGATTTCCCAATGATTTAAGTTGTTTAGTACAGATACAGATACATTATAACCATAAAGCAACAGAGGAAGGAAAGCTCTTAGTAAATTTAAATGTATATTTTTAATAATGTGAAGACAAGTAAATATATATTGACCTGTACTGTTAATTTATTTATGCTATATGTAAAATTACCGACAAAAATACAGAATTAAAAATATTTATTGACACCTAGGTTATCACTGAGGCACGACACACAGCATCAGCAGCTATTTTTCCTTTCTTTCCTTCTTTCATTCTTTTTCCTTCTTTCTTTTTCTTATGCTCTTTCTTACTATTTTGCTTAATAAGACAGAGAGAAATTGAGAGGGGAGGGTAAAAATACAGAGGGAGTGATAGACAGACATCTGCAGACCTGCTTCATCACTTGTGAAGTTTAAGTTTCCCCCATGCAGGTGGGGACTGGTTCAAACTTGAACCAGGATTCTTTAAATACTCTATTTTACTTTCTATCAGATTCATCTTCCTATGTAGCTTTGATATTTGCATCTTGATGACCACTAGGGTCAGTTATTACTACTTTTTTTTCTCTCATTCTTCCTTCCTTTCTCTCATTCTTCCTTCTTTTCTTTCTTTCTTTCTTTTTGTCCCCTTGTGTTCTTTTTTATTTAATTTTTATTTATAAAAGGAGACATTGACTAAACCATAGGATAAGAGGGGCACAACTTCACACAATTCCCACCACCAGAATTCTGTATCCCATCCCCTCCCCTGGTAGCTTTCTTATTCTTTAACCCTCTGGGAGTATGGATCCAAGGTCATTGTGGGACGCAGAAGGTAGAAGGTCTGGCTTCTGTAATTGCTTTCCCTCTGAACATGGGCATTGACAGTTTGATCCATACCCCCAGCCTATCTTTCTCTTTCCCTAGGGTAGGGCTCTGAGTAAGCTGAGCTCCAGAGCACAGTGGTGGACAACAGGACAACTGTTTGTCCAGGGAAGTCTGGTCAGCATCATGCTAGCATCTGGAACCTGGTGGCTGAAAACAGAGTTAACATACAAAGCCCAACAAATTGTTGACTAGTCATGGACCTAAAGGCTGGAATAGTGCAGATGAAGAACTGGGGGCCATCCATTTTGTAGATAGCTAGTAGGCATATTTTAGTTATATTCCAAAGGGCCTATTCTAGTGTTTTTTTTTTTCCTGAGCCTGAAATCTAATATGCAGGTAGATCCTAATTATTGTCTGAGGAGGTGATGTCATGGCTAGAAAAAGGACCAGAAAGCTGGATCAGGGAAGAGAGTAGCTCCCTAATATGGGAAAGATGTATAAACACTGTTGACTGTAAACCCCATAGATTTGATATGATCTGGGGCCCATATTCAGCTTAGAAGCCTATGTGACCTCTGCATCCTTGTAGATCTGAGCTCACATTCTGTGGTCATAAGTAGGAACATTTCAAGCTACCCCAATATCAGAATCCATCTTCCTCAGATGTTGCATAGAGTATATTGTCCATCCTCCATTCAAAGGATGGGGCAGTCTCTACCATTGTTGATCCAAGTTGAGGGCAAGGTCCTATTGGGGGCCCACAAAGGGGTCTATTATGTTGTTCATGATAGGAATGACCGATAACAAAAGAGAGAAGTATTTATTCGAGGTCTAGGCACATCATGTCTGTTTGGGAATCTCTGGACTCCCCTAATAGGGCCTCAGCTGATGGGATGGCCTGATAGTGACTAAAGAGTCATTATTAAAGTATGTCAGTCTCATGCCCTTATTCAGCTTTTGCAGTCCTTGCTTTGATGAGTCTAGCTTTGGAGTGAGAGAACTGTAATAGGAAGTATGTGAGAAGTGCATCTAAATCTAAGTAGACACTATTTCATTATGGACTTTTTACTGTCTCATTACAAACTACTGTGTAGTTTTGTTTTCAGGTATATATTACTCCCTAATTTATGGATACATGTGAACATATTCTCTATCTTATAGGACCTGGTCTATATCTAGGTTTTGGGATTTTTTTAGGAAGTGAACCTCCTGGAATGGAATTAGAGAATACTACGAAAGGAAAGGTCTCACCCTAGTAATGAGGGTAAAGGGTTGACATTCCATGCCTGACATATCTGGACACAGTTCTTTCTTTCTTTTTATTGACACCAGAGTTATCACTAAGGCTCAGTGCCTACATGGCATCTATGCTTCTAAAAGCCACTTTTTACTTTTTTTCCTTCTTTTATTGATAGAAAAGAGAGAGATTTTGAAGTGGGAAGACAAAGACAGAGAAAGAGACATGTCACTTATAGCCCTGCTTCATCACTCAAGAAGCTTCCCCCCCCTGCTAGTGAAGCAGGGGGAGGGGGTTTAGGCTTGAACCTTGGTCCATGTGTATAGCAATGTATGTGCTTATCAAGTATGCCATTACCATGCCTCTGAGGTTACTTTTTTGTTTAAGCAACACAATTGTCCAAAGTAGTGGCATCATTACTGTCATAACTATAAATAGTGTCTCCTGTGTTATCACTGCCATTCAAATCATTTGTGAGTGCTTTGGGGGGTAAGCATATGATAGGGAATGTAAAAACTGGAGCTTAAATCATGATATAGCATTCTCTTTTAAAGATTCATTTTATTATGAGAGAGCGAGAGAGAGAGAAAAAAACTCAAGTAAAACTGAGACAAAGAAACCAGAACACTACTTTGGTACATTTGACACTAGGGAAATACCCAGGAATCTCAGGTATGCACATCTTAAGCACCCTCAGTTGAGCCATCTGTCCTGTGGAGACGTAACATTCTTTGTTGTTGTTTTTAAGTTTCTCTATTTTATTTTATATATTTTTTATTAGTGGAAAGAGACAGAGAAAAAATGGAGGGGAGGAGTAGTTAGAAAGGGAAAGAGACAGAGAGAAACCTGCAGCTCTACTTCACCTCTGTGATGCTTTCCCCCTGCAGGTAGGGACCAGGGGCTTGAACCCTGGTCCTTGTGCACTTTACTGTGTGCATTTAATCAGGTGTGCCAGCACCACCTGGCCCAGAGACATAACATTCTTAATGAAGAAAAAAAATAACCTTTTCTGTCCATTGCCACCTAAATGTTGTACATCATTCTTTTGCATAAAGAAGATCAGATTTATTTGCAAGAATCAAGGCTGGAATATCTTTATTAATCAAATCAAACTCATCCTGCCTCCTTATAAGGGCTATTTTTTTTAATTTTGTAGAGCCGGGAAGGGGGTGGCAGAGGATAGATGGCTGAAAACAAGATCTTACCTCTCTTGTGAATTTTTGATATCTCTCTTTTTTTGCATCTTTCTGTCTTCCCTCAAGTAAAGAAGGAGTGCAAAATGCCCAGGGTTCTATTATTCCTCTTCTCAGTACTTTTGCAATAAAAACTCTGGGTCCTCCCTGAGATGACCATCAGGAAGAGGTTGGGTATATAAGTCCCTAATGCTATCTTTTTTTGTTTGGTTTGTTCTCAGACTCACACACCAATTACTGAAGCTAATTTTCCCCCAGTTCCTTAACTCATGAAAAGTTTTCCATAAGATGGGGGGTATAAAAATACTAAAAGGTAGGCTAATTGAAAGACTTATAAAACTTCAGAAAATTCATGACAGCCCCAACATAACTTAGCAAGTGCACAATTTCAATAGCATAGCCATAATAATGGAGTTAATTGAGCTGCCTTCCTAATGTGTTGGGATATTTTTATCACCTTTAGTAAACCACATGTAACTGAAAGTAAAAACCTCACTTTAACTTTTAATCACTATTATATAGGGATTCACAGAAGTACACCAGTTATACGAAAATATATGACCCAATAGCAAGAAAATCACAGGTAAATGAGTGTGTCAAGACTAACAAAACTGATGGGGCTCAAATCTACCCTTAAGAAGTCTGAAAGCAGTGAGGCAATACAATTACATTAGTCAGGCAAAGTAACTTGTGGTAGCACCTCAAGAATTACACTATGCAAACAGACCAGCTGCTGCTGAAATACATCACTCCTAATGAAATGAATGGATACATTTCTTCGGCATTACTTGGCTGTCATATACTGGTGCCTTTATTGCATAATAGGATAGTCTCACTAGTAAAGTACTAAACAAAGTACCACCCACATCAACTAAGTTAGATCAAAGTCTATGAATATATTCATACTTTTAGACCTTCGCTGCAAAGGAAAAGTAATAACAAAAACTTGAGCAGCAACTCTGGTTGTGCCTTTGATCCTTTTTTCAAAGCTATAAAGAGATTTGCAAGCAGGGCCACTGTGAGAAGCCTCCTCTCCTTCAATCTCCCCTAGCTAGGTTGAAAGGAAGCACAGTAGTTAGAAGAATACCTCACAGCCAGAGAACATTCATGCCTTCCATTATCAGCATAATGGGAGGTCAAGTGGAAAGCACACTTCCCCCAGACTGTTTGTTCACTCATTCAGCAAATAATTGTTGAGAATTATTTCCCAAGTATGGAGACAGACTCCAGGGAATATAGATGAATAAAACCCCCATCTCTGCCATCCTGGATTTCACATTGTAGTAGGAATGACACACAAGTAAAAAAGCCTAGTTGGTACATGCTTAAAGAGGGAACACAAGATACAGTGTGGGCAGGGTAATGAAGTCAGAGACACAGAACCTTCAGCTCTGCTTTAGGAGGCAAATTGTGGAAGGGATCAGAGAAAAGAGGGTACAGGCAGGGGTTTACAGGAATGTTCTTAGCTGGGCTAAGAAGAAAAAGGGTGACCACTTCAGAAACAAAAATAACTTAGATCAAAAACAGCATGGCAGATTGAAGTACTTTCTGTCAAATGTAGAGACAATGGTAATATAGACCATTCAAATAATTTTGAGCGTTGACTGGTGTAGGAGAAATAGTTTTGTTTGTTTATTTTTATTGCAACCAGGGTTATTGCTGGGGCATGGTGCTGGCACTACACATCCACTGCTTCCAGCAGCCATTTTTGAGAGGGGACAGAGAGATGGAGAGAGGGAGAGAGAAAGATCAACATCTGCAGACCTGTTTCATGGCTCATGAAGCAGATCCCCTGCAGGTGGGGAGAGGGGACTCAAACCCCAATCCTTGTGCTTAGTAATATGTGCACTTCCCAGCCCTAGAAAAGCAGTTCTTAACACAGGATTTATGCTACTAAAGATTTTTCATTTGAATTTCATTTTTCAAGTTGCAGGTAATAGCTTCATAATTTTTCATTCATGATGAATTTACTGTACTCTTTAATGCTCATGTTTTAAAGAATTTGCTGCCAAGATTAACTGAAATTACAGGGGAATATAACCTTAAATGCAAAAAGTACACAAAAACAATAACAAAAAGTAGGTAAGCAGAATTTTGATAGTCCCATACTCTTAGCTATATGAGCATAAAAAGAGATTTAGTGGGTGGTAGCACACATAATTGAGTGTGCACATCACAGTGTACAAGGACCTGTGTTCAAGCCCTGGTCCCCACCTAAAAGGGAGAGGCTTCATAAATAATGAAGGAGTATTACAGGTCTTTCTCTTTCTGTCTCTCTCTCTCTCTTTCCCTCTCTCTCTTTCTCCCCTTTTGGTTTCTCTCTGTTTCTATACAAAATAGATTAAAAAAAAAAACTAAAAAGAAAGAGATGGCCTCAGTTGAGTAGTATATGCGCATATGCCTCTCAGCACACTTGACAACACCACTGTAAAGAATTTCTCTTAACTGAACTTGACTTTACCAATGCATCTACAGGCTTCCTTTCCTTTGCAAAAAGTTCAGGTCGATGCCCCACCCAGTCTTCAGTGCTCAGAGCTAGCAAGCCCCAGGCACTTTTAACCTCACCTGTCAGGCTGTTTGCTTAGCTGGAATCATTAGATTTGGTTAAAAGGTATTTTAAAATTAATGTGTGGGTGGGGAGAGGGATGATAGTGGGCATAGAGTGCACCATTTACCATGCTTGAAGATCTGGGTTCCTTTTCCCAGCACCACATGAAAGCACTGTGCAAAGGAGAAGCTTCCTGAGTAGTGAGGTAGTGCTATAATATCATTCCTCTCTCTCCCTCTCTCTCTCTCTCTCTCTCTCTCCCTCTCCCTCTCTCTCTCTCCCTCTTCCTCTGTCTTTCTCTTTCTTTCTATCCTTCACTATATGAAAAAAAAAAAGGACTCCACCAGTTGAAATGAAATCACAGAGCCCTAGTAAAGCCATGGTGGCAAGAAAAAAAAAAAATCACACAAACTACCAAAATTTAAGAACAACAACAAAAAATCAATGAAAGCTAAATTAATTGCTTAGCAATAACTATATAAAGGAAACTTTGTAAAACTTTTCTGAAGGGCAGTTGAAATAGTTCACCTAGGAATGTAACTGCTTTGCCATGGGTACAAGTCTGGCCCATGCAAGTGGTCTTCCCTGCAAACTAGGGAAGTTTCAGTACTGTAGAATTTTTCTATCACCCCCCCTACTACCACCCCCCCCCACACACACACACACACACTTCCACTTTATCTCTGTCGTTCTCTCACTATCTAAAGAAGCTTGTCTGGGGAGTCTGGCAGTAGTGCAGCAGGTTAAGCGCAAATGGTACAAAGCACAAAAACCAGCATAAGGATCCCGGCTCCCCACCTACCAGGGAGTCATTTCACAGGCTTCACTGGTGAAGCAGGTCTGTAGTTGTCTATCTCTCTGTCTTCCCCTCCTCTCTCCACTTCTCTCTGTCCTATCTTACATCAACATCAATAACAACAATAATAACTACAACAATAATAAAAAACAACAAGGGCAACAAAAGGGGGAAAAAAAAACTGGTCTGGAGTAGTGAAGCCCCCATACAACCCTAAATATGTCAAAAGAATTTACCACTTACTATAATTACACAGTTGAAAGCTATGTTATGTATGTGCTTTATTAATGATACTCAAAACGCAACTGGTACAGCCAGCCTTAAGGAATGACCTCAGTGTTACAGCAGTGGAGAGAAAGTTCATATGTAAATGTGCATACTAAGTTAAAATAAACTATTACACTTATCCCACAATTTTGCTGATATTATTGAATCAATAATAATAATAATAAAGCAGAAAAATAAGAAAACACAAAGCAGAACTTGACTTGGGGTTGGTGTATTGCACCAAAGTAACAGACTCTGGGGAAAGGGGAGGGAGGGTTCAGGTCCTGAAATATGACTGCAGAAAAGGACCTAGTGGGTGTTGAATTGTTATGTGGAAAACTGAGAAATGTTACACATGTACAAACCACTGTATTTTACTGTTGACTGTAAGCCATTAATAGCCACAATAAATAATAAATAAATAAGTTATTAAAGTGTGCTTTGCTATCTTTTATCATCTTCCTATAAAACTTTTTAAAAAATATTGATTTATTTATTCCCTTTTGTTGCCCTTGTTGTTTTATTGTTGTAGTTATTATTATTGTTGTTGTTGTTGTTGTTGGATAGGACAGAGAGAAATGGAGAGAAGAGAGGAAGACAGAGATGGGGAGAGAAAGATAGACACCTGCAGACCTGTTTCACAGTTTGTGAAGCAACTCCCCTGCAGGTGGGGAGCTAGGGCTCATACCGGGATCCTTATGCTGGTCCCTTGTGCTTTGCGCCACCTGCGCTTAACCCGCTGCGCTATAGCCCAACTCCCCCTATAAAACTTAATGATGTGCCCAGTGGTCATACCTGATATGACTTAATATAGTAACTGTCACACAAACTTAGCTCTTTTAATATTCAAAGAGCATGGTTTTGCTATTGACTATCTGTGTGGTGCTGTATTTGTTACTTTAACATTTTATCCCTCATTCCCCCATGGAATAAACTGATCAACTGAAAAACTCCAGAGACTACTGTGAGAAATATATCTACTAATGAGTCTAGAAACTTAACACTTGGCAAAAACTTAACAAAATACTCAACAAGTATTTTGTTTTGATTTATGTTATTCTCATCACTATATTTGGAATAAGCTAAGAAGGAAATTTCATTTTTACTGTATATGTTTCTTAATTGCTTGAACTTTTACAGTAAGAAATTTATTATTTATTTTTTTGATAAAAATCATCTTGTATTTTGAACATAAATGGGTAAAAGAAACATGTCCTTAACATAGATAAATAAAACTGTTCAGAGTAGATTAGGGCATAGTTTCAAAAGGAAGTAGACAAACATTGCAAATTTGTTGTTTTTCCACAGTTGAACTTCTTCAGGGGTGATAGTCCATAGTGGATACACTGGAAAATTGAGAAGAGAATATTTATAAGATATTACAGTGTTCTAAAGTTAACTAGTTTTTATAAAATATGGGTCTGGGGGCCTGGATGAGCACACCTGGTTGAGTCTATACATTATAGTGTGCAAAGACATAGGTTCAAGCCCCAAGTCTCCACCCACAAGAAGTAAGCTTAATAAGTGGTGAGTAGTGTGGCATATGTCTTTCTCACCACTATCCCTCTCTAGCTCCTGTTCTCTCTCAATTTCTCTCTGCCTCCATCCAAAATAAATAAATAAATAAATAAATAAATAGAAATAAATAGAAATATGGGATGGGTGTGGAAATGCTTGTATCTTTAAACTATCATTGACTATCAGAAACTCAGAATGACAACCCCAGATGACAATAATCAGACCTTTCCATTAGCCATAAGGACCATGTAGCTATAGAACATGTCCATGTTCTACATCTGATCACAAATCTCTGTAGGAGCTTTGAGAGGTTTAAGGAAGGTAAAACTAAGGAGTGAATATAATTCTTTACCAAGCAGGAAGACTCCAAAAACATTATATTACATGGCCTAGAAACTTGTGGAAAGATTTCCTATACCAGAGCTTTCATTACTCCCACTCATCAACAGAAGTTGAGAAAGAAGAACAGAAAGGAAAACTAAAAGCAGGATCTGATTAAATTGAGAGTAGGGCACCAAAGTAAAAACCCTGTGGTGAGAGGGAGGGTGGACATTTGGCTTTCACCAGCAGTGGGGTGGGGGGAGGATGGGACATAGTCTTTTGGTGGTGGGAATGGTGTTCATGTACACCCCTATTAAAGTGTAGTCATACAAATCACTATTTAATTAATATGAGAGGGGAAAATTTGATCCTGTGTCTCGAACTTTTTAAAACACAGACTGAGTCTTTTTAATACATAGGCTGAGTCTTTGATATTCTGACTTTCAAAAGTCTAGACCAGGTAGAACAGAAGCAACCAGTGGCACAGCTATATACAAGATGCTGGGTATTATATAGCAAACCCTAACAAAGGGACTTTTCAAAGTTAACCCAATTACCAAATAATGTGATGATAACAATAACTATCCATGGTCTTCTTGAACCCTAAGACAGCAGGAACCTCACATTTCCACTATAGAGCCTATATTTCCTCCAGTCCTGGAACCTTAGAGTGGGCTACACTTTCCTGCATGCTTCTCTCAATTCATATCAAATAATATTACATCTGCCAATCACAACCTAATCAACGCAATGAGTGTCACCCCAGCATGCTTCACTTCAGACTGTGACCAGAGACTTCAGGTGTGGAATGACAACCCTTCAGCTTCATTACTCGGGTGAGACCGTTCCTTTCATAGTATTCTCTAATTCCATTCCAGGTGGTCCTCTCCCCAATAAAGTCTCCAAACCTAGATATACATCAGGTCCCCTGAGATAGAGCATATGTTCACACATGTCCATAAACCAGGGAAAAATATACCTGAACACAGAAGTACACAAGAGTCTGCAGTGAGTACCCACCAACACTTCATCTGCACTATTCCAGCCTTTAGGTCCATGATTGTTTAACTGCATTCATAATTCCATAGAACACACACAAAAAATGGATAAATAGTAGTTGTTTTGGTTTTGCTGTTGTTATTCATCATTTTTAATGGCATTTTCCCTTCATGGAAGAAAACAATGACTTGAAGAAGAAGTTCAACACAGAATTATCTTTTCTTCTATATTCTTATTGTTAAAAAAAAGATTTGCAAATGGTATTCAATTCTGAGGATACCTAAATGCTGTAAACTGAAATAAACACTTAAAATATTAGTAGTTGCAGTTCTAGAATTTCTATATGGCAGTGGCTCCTGAAAGCAATCTGATTGGAAGTGGGTCCTAGGGGGCACACCTTGAAGTTCCATAGGAAGTCATTTCCACTGCCACTTCACTTGAATATGTCTAATCAGAATGACTTGAGTGCTAAGGTGAAGTCTGTTGGACATTACTGGTAGGGTTAAGCATTTGTCTAGCAGTCTTGACTTGGTCAGTGCACACACAACAAAAGAAAAGGGGGAAGCAGAAGCCCAGTTCCTGTTCCTGTGAGGAGAGATGATGACAGCAAATGCTTCTTCCTTTCCTCTTCTTTGGGACTGGCTTGATAATAGTCTAAACTCTTATGAGTGAAGAGTTCATAGGGTGTGTTATTTATTTATTTATTTATTTATTTTTGGTGACTTTTTTTTTGGTACCTGGCTCTATAATTATCTGCTTAAAGGGATCAAACCAGAGTTTTAGCAGAAATCTGTGGCAAATAGGATTTTTTGGTATTTTTTATTGATTTAATAATGATCGACAAGATTGTAGGATAAGAAGGGTACAATTCCATATAATTCCCACCACCAGAGTTCTGTATCCCATCTCCTCAATTGGAAGCTTCCTTATTCTTTATCCCTCTGGGAGTACAGATCCAGGATCATTATGGGGTGCAGAAGGTAAGAGGGTTGGTTTTAAAAAAATAATTTTGGTTTGGGAGTCTGGCAGTGGCACAGTGGGTTAAGCGCACGTGGCGCAAAGCACAAGGACAGGCATAGAGATCCTGGTTCCAGCCCCTGGCTCGCGCACCTGCAGGGGAGTTGCTTCACAGGCCTTCTCTGTCTTCCCCTCCTCTCTCCATTTCTCTCTGTCCTATCCTACAACAACAACATCAATAACCACAACAAGGGTAGCAAAAGAGAAAATTAAATAAATATTAAAAAAATAATAATAATTTTGGTTCATACTCCCAGAAGGGAGGAAATGTTATGGAAAGATAACCAGAGGGCTCTGAACCCCACTTTCATCAGGACCCTGAGAGAGAAAAGGTAAAAAAAAAAGACACCTAGTAATAGGTGTATGTATGTCTTAGAAAGGAAGAGAAGGTAGGATCATAGAAAAAAATTAATATGTGTGTGTGTATATATATAGTTATAGTTATATAATTAATAGTCAGCCATGTCTATAATCTTGGGTAAACTACTAAAGTTTCCAGTGGACAGAATGGTGATGTGGAACTCTATTGGTGGAAAAGGTGTGGAATTATACCTCTGTTGTCTTACAGTTTTGTAAATGAATACTAAATCACTAATAAAAATAAAATTAAATTAAAAAACAACATTAATAATTCTTTATGTGCTGAGAATTTCCTAGGTAATAAGGTATCTAATCTTTACTACAATTAATGAGTTAGATATTACTATTCTCTCCTGTTTGGAAATGGGGAGAGTGAGTCTCAAAGAAACTTGTATTTCAATAGCCTTAAACAAATATCAGATGAACACACTGACCTGGCTTACTCACATCTAAACCAATCAATAGCAAGGGAAGAAGAACTATAATAACTGACTACAGATCACAAGGGTCAACCTCCAGTGAATGCTGGTAAAATTACAAAATCTACATCTGTTGGCTTGTGTCCTGTGTTTCCATAGGTGCTAGGCCATAACTAGGTTAGACATAGATAAATTGACCATAGGTCTCCAGGCTAACAGAAAGCCTTTAGCAGATAGCCAGTTATTGTGTCTGTGTCTCTGTGTTCATGTCAGCACTTGAAGAGGGAATTCTAACAACACAGATTTGCTTATTCTCCTATATTCATATAGACTCTGAGCATATTTTTTCCATGTTTATACTAGAAGTGAGGAATTGTTGGGACATGAACATAATTAGCATATGGCTGACATCAGCCTGAGGAACATACAAGGGACTAAGGCAAACCCACAAAGGATTGTGAGTGTATAGAAAGTTATTTAAACAAGTGTCTGGTAGAAATTTCTCTCTCTCTTTCTGCTGCTCTTTGCCTACTCTCCTTCCCAGACGTGTCATGCTGCTTCTCCCTGGACCAGAACACATGTAGCCCAAAGCTGGTAATTAGCTTAAGGGCTCATGACTCAATGTTATATGACCAACTATCATTTCCCCTTTGCCTTGTTTGCTGCTGCAGTTTTATGTACCTAAATAACACATGATGTAATAAAACTGATATTTTGTTAAACCTCCAATAAAGCACCACATAAGTTCTTTCCTACAAGTTAAAAAGCCAAAATATCACTACTGCAATCTCATGAAGAAGAGTGCCCAGTGCAAATGAACAACAGGTAAAGATAGGAAAGAGAGAGAAAGACTGAGATATTTCAGCACACTTAAAAAATTTTATGGGAGTCAGGTGGTAGCGCAGCCGCTTAAGTGCATATGGCACAAAATGCAAGGACCGGCATAAGGATCCTGGTTCAAGTCCCCAACTCCCCACCTGCAGGGCAGTCACTTCACAGGCGGTGAAGCAGATCTGCAGGTGTCTATCTCTCTCTCTCCCTCTCTATCTTCCCCTCCTCTCTCCCTTTCTCTCTGTCCTATTCAACAACAATGGCATTAATAATAACAGTAATAACAACAACGAGAGAAACAAGGGCAACAAAAATGGGGAAAAAAATAGCCTCCAGGAGCAGTGGATTCACAGTGTTGGCACCAAGTCCTAGCAATAACCCTGGAGGCAAAAAAAATGTTATTTTTAATTTTTCACCAACCATTTTAATAGTAACCCCTCACAATCACATATAATAAGAAAGTAGAAAAATGTATTCATTCAACTTAATGAATAGGGCTCTAAGTTTATGGAACCTATTGCAGAGGTCAGTCACATGATCAGACATTAACATCTATGTTTTTTTTAATCACTGGAATAGCAACTGCTTTTTGAAAACAAACTTTGTGTTTCTTCCCACTTAAGACAAAATTCATTTGAAAAAGGAGAAAATGTTTCATAAAAGATTTCACAAATTATTTCTTCAATATACACAATGACACCATGCAGAACTAAAAATAAATTAAATTTCATATTAATTTTCTCATCCTTTTCTCTCCTCCTACCCTTCTTCTGCTTTCATGTTACTCAGTATGTTACCAAGGAAATAAAGTATCCAAAATGATTGTGTCTCTGTATCTCCCAACATTGTGAAATTAGCCACACCCTAAAGTATTCCCATTTTATAGCATTTCTCTTGAATTTAGGGGCAGATTAGTGTTGTTTAAGAAGCATGGTTTGAGCATGGGAGATAGCATAATGCAAAGACTCTCATGCCTGAGACTCTGAAATTCAATCTCCTGCACCACCATAAGCCAGAACTGAGCAGTGCTCTGGTAAAATAATAATAATAAATAATAATAATAATAATAAAATGTTTAAAAAGAAAGAAAGCATGCCTTAGATGAATAGCTTCCAGGCTATGCCTCTGAGGCCTATTTTGCCATTTGCATCCAGACCTTCAGAGGACTTAGTACTTCCATTTTGGCCCAGAAGAGCAACACAAATGTGTCTGGTTTCAGGACTCTTTCATCAGTAATACAAATTAGCCTGGCCCATTTCCCAATCTAACAAGATTGGGAAGACTCAAATATTAATACCCAGTGAAGACTTCATTCAAAATATGCCAAGAATCTGTCATCCCACATTATGCCTCCTGGGCTTTACAAGCAACTAACTTGACTTTGAACCATTATTATCTCTTTCTGCCTGAAAATAGACTCAGAGGAGATACGTCTTGGGTGTCCAGTCAAGAGGATATTATTCCAGGTGAGTGTCTTCCCTCCTAGAGTTGTAGGTTATATTGATTAAGTGTTTTAAATATAGGTTTTGTAAAAGTACATAAAGTGCTTTGAAATTTTTTGGCATAGAATTTTCCATTAACACAGCAATGAAACAGAATGTATTGATTCCCTCTAATATTTCATCACTCCCTATTAACTATTTTGTTTCACAGGAAAAGTTGTGGGAAATGTGACAGTTCTTCATAGAAGACAGAAGTGAGGATCAGGAGAAGACGACTTAGATCCTAGTCTGGTGTTTACAATGTGACTTTGACCATCTTACTTACTCTAGTTCTCAGTCTTCTGTTTAAAAATAAATAGGGGTGGGGTGAGAAGAAAACCAATTTCAATTTCAAAAAAATAATAAGAAGGAAACTGCCACATCCTGTCCTCTTTTGCTTTGGCTGCTTTTTGTTTGTCTGTTTGTTTGTTTTTCTTTATCTAAAATTTCTTTCTCCCACCCTATCCCACAACATTTGAATAAGAAGGCAGTTATCTATATTTGATTAGTCTAAGTTTACCCACTGAGTAGAACAAACATAAGCACAATAGATTGATGGGTAGAGGGGGATGTATAAGAACATCAGTACCAATATATAAACATATACTTTCACAGATATAAAGTCAGAGAATTAATTATCAGTCTGATCAGTGCATGATCAGGGTCATACAAACTTTAGATTCCTACCAAACGGAACTTGAGTTTGCTACTGAGGTGACATCCATCTGAATATATGAATGTCTTAACTATTTAAGCAGCCCAGTCATAGAAATCCACACCTGCCCACCAGCTTCAGGCAAGCTAAATTTTCTCTTGTTCAAATTAGAATCTGCCCACTGAGCAAACAGAAATAAAGTAAAGGGACAGCAAGTGTCCTCAGAATATATGCTTACCTGACTGGTTGGTGGTAGTCATTTTCAGTGCTATGTGTGAAGCTGTAACTAGGAATCATTTTGGGTACAGAACTAGAATATGAACACATAGTTTATATGTACTGATGTGGGGGTGGGCTTCTAGGATAGAAAAAAAAGTGTGAGTTCCCTAGGCAAACAAAATAAAAGCAGTTAAAATAGGGACACAGAACTCTGGTGGTGGGGAGGGTATGGAATCATACTCCTGTTATTTTGTAAAACACTAACTAAAATAAAATTAAAATTAAGATAAAAACAAAAAATTTTTTTTCAGCTTTACTAGCTAATGTGCTAACTCTTGATAAGGCTGCCCTGGTTTCTCATCTAAACCTATACCTTACTTTATTCTTTTCAGACTAATAGGTGCACAGTAGTAAGCTTGGAAGAGAGGTAGAATCTGTTTAGGAAGCCAAGCCAGGAAGACCATCTGTATGATTAAGTTGCTCATTAGCAGTTCTTTCCTTAGCATAGCTAATGCATCCAACAAATCACCTTTGTTCAGTTATGCAAAGCTGAGCCAAGATCAGCAATGTACCTCAATCCTTAATGACACTCTTAATATCCCTGGACCTCTATAATACAGCCTTCTTAACTAAGAATTACAGAAAGTTGGTAGCAGCAATAGTAGTGGCAACCATAGTTGGGTTTTTCAATGAGTTCACCTTGACATAAGAAAATTCTTAAAATGTATTTCTCTGACAATCAGTGACCTAGAGCAGTTTTTCATATGTTTGTTAGCCTTTTGGATCTCCTCTGAGGTGAATGTTTTGTTCATATCCTCTGCCCATTTTTGGATGGGGTCATTTGCTTTTTTGGTGCTAAGTTTGCTGAGATCTTTATATATTTTGGTGATTAGTTTCTTGTCTGATGTCTGGCATGTGAAGATCTTCTCCCATTCTGTGAGGGGTCTCTCTGTTTGTTTAATAGTTTCTTTGGATGTGCAGAAGCTTTTCAATTTGATGTAGTCCCATTGGTTTGTTTCTGCTTTAGTCTTGCTTGCAATTGGGTTTGATTCATCAAAGATGTCCTTGAGGTGTATGTGGGAAAGTGTTTTACCAATGTTTTCCTCTAAGTATTTGATTGTTTCTGGTCTGACATCTAGGTCTTTGATCCATTTGGAGTTGATTTTTGTTTTTGGTGAGATAAAGTGGTTCAATTTCATTCTTCTGCATGTTTCAACCCAGTTTTCCCAGCACCATTTATTGAAGAGAGCCTCCTTTTTCCATTTAATCCTTTGGGCCCCCTTATCAAAGATTAGATGCCCATAGGTGTTGGGATTTACTTCTGAACTTTCAATTCTGTTCCACTGGTGTGTATGCCTATTTTTGTTCCAGTACCATGCTGTTTTGATGATGATGGCTTTATAATATAGTTTAAGGTCTGGGAGTGTGATGCCTCCATTTCTGTTTCTTTTCCTTAAGATGGTTTTGGCAATTCTAGTTGTTTTCATGTTCCAGATAAATGATTGTAGTGTTTTTTCTATTCTCTTAAAGAAGCTTGGTGGAACTTTGATGGGTATTGCATTAAATTTGTATATGGCTCTGGGGAGAATATTCATTTTGATGATATTTATTCTTCCAATCTATGAGCATGGGATATCTTTCCATTGCTTGGTATCAGTTTCTATTTCCTTGAGTAGCGACTCATAGTTTTCAGCATACAAGTCTTTCACTTCTTTGGTCAACTTTATTCCTAGGTATTTGATTGATTGTGCTGAAACAGTAAATGGGAGTGATTTCTGGATGTCTTCTTCTTCAGATTTAGTGTTTGCATAAAGAAATACCACTGATTTTTGTACATTGATTTTGTAGCCTGATACCTTGCTATATTGCCTAATAACTTCCAGTAATTTTCTACTGGATTCTTTAGGTCTTTCTATGTATACTATCATATCATCTGCAAATAGTGAGAGCTTGACTTCTATTCCTTTGATTTCTTTTTCTTGCCTGATTGCTATGGCAAGAACTTAGAATACTATGTTGAAGAGTAACGGTGATAGTGGACAGCCCTATCTAGTCCCCGATCTGAGGGGGAATGCTTTCAGCTTCTGTCCATTGAGTATGATGTTGGCTGTAGGTTTGCTATATATAGACTCCACTATCTTGAGGAATTTCCCATCTATTCCCATTTTTTGTAGAGTTTTGAGCATGAATGGGTGTTGGATTTTGCCAAAGGCTTTCTCTGCATCTATTGAGATAATCATGTGGTTTTTGGCTTTGCTTTTATTGATGTGGTGAATGACATTGATTGACTTATGGAAATTAAGACAACACTAAGATACCACCTCATTCCTGTAAGAATGGCATACATCAAAAAGAACAGCAGCAACAAATGCTGGAGAGGATGTGGGGACAGAGGAACCCTTTTGCATTGCTGGTGGGAATGTAAATTGGTCCAGCCTCTGTGGAGAGCAGTCTGGAAAACTCTCAGAAGGCTAGACATGAACCTTCCATATGATCCAGTAATTCCTCTCCTGGGGTTATACCCCAAGGACTCCATAACACCCAACCAAAAAGAGGTGTGTACTCCTATGTTCATAGCAGCACAATTCATAATAGCTAAAACCTGGAAGCAACCCAGGCGCCCAACAACAGATGAGTCGCTGAGAAAGCTGTGTTATATATACACAATGGAATACTATACAGCTATCAAGAACAATGAACCCACCTTCTCTGACCTATCTTGGACAGAGCTAGAAGGAATTATGTTAAGTGAACTAAGTCAGAAAGATAAAGATGAATATGGGATGATCCCACTCATCAACAGAAGTTGAGTAAGAAGATCTGAAAGGGAAACTAAAAGCAGGACCTGATCAAATTGTAAGTAGGGCACCAAAGTAAAAACCCAGTGGTGAGGGGTAGACATGCAGCTTCCTGGGCCAGTGGGGGGTGGGAGTGGGCGGGAGGGATGGGTCACAGTCCTTTGGTGGTGGGAATGGTGTTTATGTACACTCCTAGCAAAATGTAGACATATAAATCAGTAGTTAATTAATATGAGAGGGGGAAAATCAGTTGTATGTCTCAAAGTTTCTCAAAACACAAACTGAATCTTTTTAATATATAGGCTGTGTATTTGATATGTGGACTCTCTCAAAAGCCTAGACCAAGTAGATCAGTAGCATCCAATAGCACAGCTATATACAAGATACTGGATACTGTACCGCAAACCATAACAAAAGGACTTTTCAAAGTTAACCCAATTAACAAATAATGTGATGATAACATTAACTATCGATTGTCTTTTTGAACCCTAAGACAGCAGGAACCTCACATCTCCACTATAGAGCACCTACTTCCCCCAGTCCTGGCACCCTTAGATAGGGCCCACTTTCCCGTATGCATCTCCCAATCCAAACCAAATAATATTGCATCCGCCGATCACAACCTAACCAACGCAATGATTGCCACCTCAACATGCTTCACCTCAGACTGTGTCCAGAGACTTCACGTGTAGAATGACAACCCTTCAGCTTCATTACTCGGGTGAGACCTTTCCTTTTATAGTACACTCTAATTTCATCTCAGGTAGTTCACTTTCTAACAAAGTCCCATAACCTAGATATACACCAGTTTCTGTGAGAGAGAGCTTATGTTCACACGTACCCATAAACTACTGCAAAATATATACCTGAAAGCAGAAGTACACTAGAGGTTGCAGTGAGTACCTCCCTAACACTTCCTCTCCACTATTCCAAGCTTGGGATCCATGATTGCTCAACAAATTGTTTGGCTTCGTATGTTAACTCTCTTTTCAATCACCAGGTTCCAGATGCCACCAGGATGCTGGCCAGGCTTCCCTGGATTGAAGACCCCACCAATATGTCCTGGAGCTCAACTTCCCCAGAGACACACCCTACTAGGGAAAGAGAGAGGCAGACTGGGAGTATGGACCGACCAGTCAACGCCCATGTTCAGCGGGGAAGCAATTACAGAAGCCAGGCCTTCTACCTTCTGCAACCCTCAACGACCCTGGGTCCATGCTCCCAGAGGGCTAGAGAATGGGAAAGCTATCATGGGAGGGGGTGGGTTATGGAGATTGGGTGGTGGGAATTGTGTGGAGTTGTATCCCTCCTACCTTATGTTTTTGTTCATTAATCCTTTCTTAAATAAAAAATTTTAAAAAAATAAAATTCTTAAAATGGAAAGACTATTGCTACAAACCCATTTACCATACACATACCATGTGTTGAAAGGCAAACTCCTAGACTATCTTTTGTTTTTAATTTTTCAATTGATACCAAGACAGATACCATGTCACTGTACCACCAGTCATGGAGCTTCTACTACTGGTGCCATATTGTTCCTATGTTATGTCAGAGCTAGGACACTGCTGGGTAAATTATTCAGTGGCCCTATCTCCCGAAGCTTTGCTTTTTTTATTGAGGAAATAAATTTACAAGACTGTGGTTGAAACATGGGTACAGTTCTACATCACTTCTAAACAGGGGTCCGCATACCTCATCCACCAAATCATCTCTCTTCACTATAAGTTACTGGGTCCCCAATCCCTAGACCCTTCTAATCACCTATTTTTGAGTCCTTGGACCTACTGAAATAGACTACAGTTTATTGGTGTTTTGTCATATGTTTTCACTTACATTCTTTTACTTCTCTCTCTCTCTACATATATATATATATATGTTAATATATATATAAGTAATATGTATATAATATATATGTGCACATATACATATTAAGTAAAATAATGTGTGGTAAGCCCCTAGCACACATCTAGCACATAGTCAATTCTCAGAAAAATAAATGATATTATTCTAAAGGCACTGGAGAGTTAGATAGATATAAAGGAAGATATGATGCTGTCCTAGTCTTCAGAGAATTTAGTAAAGGATGCCAAATGAAACATTTTTAACTGTAAAGGCAGATATGAGAAAGACCAGGTTAATGGATTTATAAAAACTATATGATGGTAACTCAAGAAGAGGGAATTCACTGCAAAACAGGACAGTGAGCAGATTTTTATGGAGGAGATTACACTTGATCCAGGATTTCAAAGATAGGTAGAACTTAAATAGACTATAATGAGAGGAAAGGGAACCTTAGAATGAGAAAATAGCATTAGCAAAGGCTTGGGAAGTAAAGATCAGGCAACAGACTTATAAAGTTGGAGTGTGATAATGGATGAGGTCAGAAAGGCAGGCTGGAAGCTGATTAGAAATGTTTGGATACCACACTGAGTAATGGGGTTTTATTCTGCAAGCAGTGGGAAACCATCAACCATTTTAGGGTAAAAGAATTACCTGCCTAGATGAGACCAGAGGAGACAGATTTTTTTCTTGGTTCTGTTTATGTGTTAAGAATAACTATGTAATTGAATGGGTTTGTCTACAACATAGCAGGGAAGTTCCCTGAAAGGAGAAACTCTGACACCCATAACTAATAGCTAGAGTATGCAATCATGTTTTGGGACCTTTAGAAAGGTGTGCTGATGGGGGGGGCAAGTAGTGGCATGGCTGGTAAAACTCACACATTGCAGTGTACAAGGACCTGAACTTCAAGCCCCTGGTTCCCACCTGCAGAGGGAAAGCTTCAACAAGTGGTGAAGTAGAGCTACAGATGTCTCTGTATAGTTCCCCCTCTCAATTTCTGTCTCTATTCAATAATAAATAAATAATATTTAAAAACAGCCAAAGTTTTATTTTTTTTTAATTAAAAAAAAATTTTTGGTCAATAGACCCCTCTGTGGGCCCCCATAGGACCTTGCCCTCAACTTGGATCAACAATGGTAGACAATTTCCCATCCTCCGAAGGGAAGATGGACAACATACTCTATGCTACAGCTGAGGAAGATGGATCAATATTGGGCCAGCGTGGAATGTTCCTACTCATGACCACAGAATGTGACCTCAGATCTAAAGAGATGCAGAGGTCACATAGGCTCCTAAGCTGAGTATGGGCCCCAGATCACATCAAATTGATGTGGTTTACAGTCAACAATACTCTCTTCCCTGATCCAGCTTTATGGTCATTTTTCCAGCCATGACATCATCTCCCCAGACAATAACTTGGATCCACTTGCATATCAGATTTAAGGATTGGGGGAAAAAACAAACTAGTATAGCCACAAGCGCTTTGGAATATACATAAAATATGCCTGCTAGCTATCCACAAAATGAAGGCCCCCCCCCAACTTTTCATCTGCACTATTCCAGCCTTTAGGTCCATGATTGATCAACAAGTTGTTGGGCTTTGTATGTTAACTCTCTTGTCAACCACCAGGTTCCAGATGCTAGCATGATGCCAACCAGACTTCCCTGGACAGACAACCCCACCAATGTGTCCTGGAGCTCTGCTTCCCCAGAGCCCTTCCCTACTAGGGAAAGAGAGAGACAGCCTGGGAGTATGGATCAACCAGTCAATACCCATGTTCAGCAGGGAAGCAATTACAGAAGCCAGACCTTCCACCTTCTATATCTCACAGTGACCTTGAGTCCATACTCCCAGAGGGTTGAAGAGTTCTGGTGGTGAGAATTGTACGGAGTTGTACCCCTCTTATCCTATGGTTTAGTCAACATTCCTTTTTATAAATTAAAAAAAAAAATTTAAGTGTGTTGGCAAACGAGATTCTGAGGGGAAAGTGGAGTTACAGGTGAGGTTCATCAATGCTAAGTTCATAGCCCATCTCATGCCAGTGACTGCTACTAGAACTGAGTTGAGCAAGCAGTGGGCTTTACAAACTCCTCAGAAGATATAAACCTGTATGGATTGAGTGACTTTACCTTTTCTGAATAGTTCATGTGCCTGCACAGGCCTACTTTGTTTGCTATTTGTTCCTAGGTCTAGTCTTACAGAGTTAAGGACAGGAATTAGAGGGAGAAGGGAGGGAAGGGGAAGGTGGAGGGAGAGAGGGGAAGAGAGAAAGGCAGAAAGGGAGAGAGGAGGAAAAGGGAAAGGGAAGACAACAGAGCACTACTCAGCTGTTTGACCATTTGGTCTCTGGAGTGTCAGGCATGTAAGTTGTTAATAAGTGTATAAGCTCTCCTGATCTTCAACTGATATTTTTTATTACAACCAAATACATGTTGATCATTTCTGACGTAGTGAGCATAAAAAGCTCAATCATGTTTGAAACTTTTATTTTTAACAAGATGCTGTGCCTTACCATTATTCTACTGCACTTGCCTAAGTAAGGGACAATGTTCTATTTCTATTTCCAAATATCCTTTCCCCACTTGGAGATCCAGGATAATCTTAAAAATGCCAAGTTTTTAACAAACTATAATGGATTTAACATATAGCACAAATCCTATAAAACAATGATTTACTACTACTCTAGAGGAAGAATCATTTCCAAGACTTAGTAACTAACATTCAGTTGAATTTTAGATAGAGGGTTTGCATTGGAAATATAATTCCAATGACATTTGTAGGTAGAAAAATGGATTAACTAGATAAAACCAGCTACCCTGCTGTGGAGCAAAAGTTTACTTGCATCTTCTTTGACATGTCTACTGAGATTGCTAATGACCAGTGAACTACATGCCTTGTAAAAGGAGACACTAGTACTCGAATGTTGCCAATTATAAAAAGGAATACTGCACTAACAAAACAAGAGAGGAAAACCTGGGTGAGAGATCGAGAGAGGTAATTAGATTTCCCTTCTATAATATATAAATGATTTCATATTTCTCTATTATATGCTGCTTGTTCTACAGACTTTTTCATTTTTACTCGGTATAGCTAACTCAAAGGAATCCAAATTTAAAGAGAAAGAATAATGAAGGAGGAAGAGGGAAAAGGACTTTTTAAAATCATTCTGTCTGTATCAAATTATTAATATATATACATATGTATATGTCCTTCACACACAACTGCAGCATAATCCCTCAAGTTATTTTGAAAATGTATTTTATATACTAGAACAACTGTTTTTACTGAACAGAGAATCTCAGACCCAGAATCAGAACAATAGACTATTTTACAGTTAAGTTATTCTTTATTTGGTACTGTATTTGAAATATGATAATAACTATCCAGGGAGCTAGAGTCATTTGGGCTGATTCTAAGCCGAATGAAAAACCAGTGGGTGAAGATTTATGAATTTGTTAACAGGTCCAGAAATAGCCTAGGGATGAGTAAAGCTGCAACCCACAAAAAAGAAAAAGAAAAAAAAAGGTTTACACTCTAGGTGTACAGTTCTTTTATGTCAAAATTGGAACCTGAAGCCATGATAGAGGACCTTCTTTTGTTCTTTTTGTCAAAAATTATGTTTCTTCCATATGTCCCTTAATTCAAATGCATTTAGTATTTGCACACTTTCTGTTACACTATTCTTGTTTTGAGATCATTTCTTTGTCTTTCTCCCATTTTTTTTTAAATTTTCTCCATGAAGCCTGCTCAGAAATTCATGTCTCAACAATACTATTAGGATCCTAATACTTGAGAACTTCTTTATGCTAATTGTGCCCATCTATTATTTTTTTAATCTTTTATTATTATTATTGGATAGAGATATGTTGGATAGTATGCCAGCTCCCCTTGGCTTCTGCTTAACCATATGCCTGTACAGGGATAGATTTAATCCCATTCAAAGCTTTGGTCTATTTACATAAATCACTTTTACATTTACATAAAGTACTCCAGGGCATTGGTGGTTCAGTGATAGGATTCTCGCCTGCTCTCCCCCCTCCTTGTCACGCTCTGATTTTCACCAGTCACTTTTCTCTCCACCCTCTCTATGTCACATCCTGTATCCACCCTACTTGGCAAGTATATATAAAGACAGCATTGTGAGTTTTAGGGTACTTGAGTTTAACTTAGCTCGTCTTAGATTGTGCTGCGTCCTGCATGAATAAAGAGATAATGCCTACAGCTCAACCATGAGTCCCTGGTCATCTGTCTCCCGTCAGTGAAGCTCAGCCCGACAGAGATACAGAAAATTTAGAGGGGATGGTGACATACAGAGGGAAAGAGACAGAGAGATAACTACAGCCCTGATTATGAACTTTTCACTATGCAGCTGGGACCAGGGACTTGAACCCAGGTCTTTCCACCATGTAATGTATTCTCTTAACAAGGTACACCATCACTTGTCCCCCTTATCTATTCATTTTTATTACAGTGAAGAATATATGTTAGGGTCAGCAAACGGCTTAGTAGTTCTTTGGTCTCTTGTTCTTGAACAGTAATAGCTCTTGTTATTTCTTCACTTGTAAAATGAGAGTGACAAAATTTAGCTCATAAAATTTGTGTAAAAATTAAATGAAAACTGTGTCTCCAGAGCACGTTAGTGCAAATATCATTCAATAAATACAATATTTTAATGTTCAATAAATGAAGCCTATCAACATTGTGTAAGACAATGTAAATTTCTAAGTGAGGGGGCTGAGCAGTGGCACACTCAGTTGAGTCCACACATTATCAAGCGTAAACACCCAGGTTTAAGCCCCTGATCCCCACCTAGAGGGGAGATGTTTCACAAGGGGGGGAGCAAATCAGGGTTTCAGGTGTCTCTCTGTCTCTCTCCCTCTTTATCTCCTCCTCCCTTCTCAATTTTGTTCTTTCCATTCAAATAAAATAGAAAAATAAAACAAATGACCACTTGGAACAGTGAATTCATAGTGCTGGCACTGAGCCCCAGCAATAACTCTAAAGCAATTAAAAAAAAAATGAAAGTGAAAGTAAACAATATTTTTGAGAATTCTTGTTTTATTTATTTTTTTATTATTACCTTTATTTATTTATTGGATAGAGACAGCCAGAAATTGAGGAGGATGTTGGGGATAGAGGGGAAGAAAGACAGAAAGACACATGCAGCACTTTCCCTCTGCAGGTGGGGACTGGGGACTCAAACCTGGGTCCTCGTGCATTGTAACATGTGAACTCAATCAGGTGCACCTCTACCAGGCTCTGGTTTTCATTTCCATGAATCCTATAAAATATATTAAGTGACATTATACTGAGTATTCAGAAAATTAAGGCTTTTGATTATTACTTGCTTTAAAAGAGAAGCATCAAGATACTTGATTTGTTTATGGGGTGATTTATGAACAGGTGATTTCTATGTGGCTAAAAATAGTAGGTCTATACAATTAAACCCTGTTAATTAGGTCAGGATACAATATACAAATGTTGAATAGAGATAGATTCTTAATCCAAACATAAAGCAAGAATTCTCCAATTATGAGTATATAGAACTATGTGTAAAACAACAAAAACAAAATGGAAGTAAAACATAAAATGAGCTTAAATACCCAAAAAGAGCTTAAAGACTTGCTGAATTGGGCCTGCTGCCTTACTTCACTGCTTGTGAAATATTTCCCTTGAAGCAAGGCAGCAGGCCTCTCTCTCTAAAAAATATAAATAAATAAATAAATAAACAGAAAAAGAAAATATTTGAAGGGTGATAGTGAAGTATAGATGTTCTATGACACCAGATATTAGAATACACACACACACACACACACACATGCATGTACACATCCCACACATAACCTGTTTCAACAAAGGGCTAAATGACTATTTTAGAAATTCAAGAGATTTAACTTCCCTATATTTTCTAAATGAGTACATTTCTTCTTTGTTTTAATAATTTTCCATTTAAAAGGCTCACCACTGCCCTGGTAATAATAAAAGCACATATTCAGGTTATATGAATCTGAGTATGGCCAAACGGTTTCATTATAGTCAACCACTGCATCTGAGCCTTACTAGTTTAGAAGCACTGTAGTTATATTGATCATGAAATAATCTACATCGATTTCTAAGACAACCAGCCATGAGTGATTACTTACCAGTTGGGGGCATGCAGGGGAGGCTGCAATCCTTCATTTCTTCATGTGCAATAAAATCTAGTTTTGTGCTGGCAATATTAGCATTGTAAGATTTTTTTTTCTTATTGGACAGATGAACATATGTAATTGTATTTTTGTTGTCAAAATTGAGTTATAATTTTTATATTATGCTTAGTTGTAAAAACCTTTTGTTCCTACTAAATTCCTTTCCCCAAATACAGGACCTCAGTTATTTCAGTCCCTAGCACAGGTACATTACCCAAAATAGTAGAGCAAAAGGCATGGTTGTAAAAAAACAAAACAAAATTGTCCCCTTTTAATATTTTGAGGCTAGGAAAAACTCTTTAATTTTCAATAGAATCCTAGTGAATTGGATAATCCATTGACATGTAAATGTTTTATTTCTAAATAACAAATTTGTTGAAACAGGACATTCATTTTAAGTTTATAGATATTTCAGTGTCACTCTCCATAAAGATGTTGAAATATCTTAATATCATGTTAGGGAAGTAATATAATATACTGGTTAGGGACAGATTAAAGTTACAACTTTGAACAAGTCACATAACACCTCTAACCCTCTTACCTAGTTAAGAAAAAAAAATGAAAAAAAACAAAAAACACTGTCAGGAACAGAAACTTAAAATTGGATTATACAGGTTATGTGAAACTCTTAGCATACCAAACTTCTGCCATTATTTTTATCACCTGTGTCTGAACTCAAAATAAAATTTTAAAAAATTTCATTCCAACATGAGAAAGAATTATGATTTCTGTTATAAAAAAGAACTTCCAAACAAACACAATGTTAGATGCATAAAAATCTGAAAATTTTCCTCTCTGGTATTGTGTTATTCACACATCTCTTGTACTTCTCATACAGACATCTCTTACTTCAAGAGAATTGGATCTATCCACCTCTATACAATTCTTCTTGATAAACCTAAGGCATATTGGATTCTCCTCCACTGTGTTCTATAGGAAAAAGGTAATAGTATTTTGCCTACTCCTCACATGCCCACTTCTTTCCAAAGAACCACTATCAAGGGAGTCGGGCTGTAGCGCAGCGGGTTAAGCGCAGGTGGCGCAAAGCACAAGGACCGACATAAGGATCCCGGTTCGAACCCCGGCTCCCCACCTGCAGGGGAGTCGCTTCACAGGCGGTGAAGCAGTTCTGCAGGTGTCTGTCTTTCTCTCCTCCTCTCTGTCTTCCCCTCCTCTCTCCATTTCTCTCTGTCTTATCCAACAACGACAACAACAATAATAACTACAACAATAAAAAAAACAAGGCAACAAAAAGGAATAAATAAATAAAATAAATATTAAAAAAATAAAAAGAACCACTATCAAAATCAAAAGAACAGAGTCATGGCCTTCAAGGAAGTCAGTAGAGTTTCCAGAGAATATCAGTCAAAAAAATAAATAAATCTGTTTATGGCCAAATTATCCTAAGGCAGGTGGCACCACATCCAGTAGAGCACACCTGTTATGATATGCAAGGACCTAGGTTCAAACCCCCACCCCCACTCACCACATGCAGGAATAAGCTTCGCAAGCTGAGGAGCAATGCTGCTGGTATCTCTCCTCTCTGTCTTTTACTCTCCAATTCTATCTCTATATCTCACCTATCAAAAAAGAAAAATATATATATAGCTTCAAGAAAACAGTGGTGGAGTTGTACAGATGCTGACCCTCAGTGTTAAGCCTACTGGCAATAAGTGGATACATAAGTAAATAAATAAATGAACAGAATTGTCTTAAAATGGTGAAAAATGGGTAAAGAAATTTTCACATGGGGGGGGTCAGGTGGTGGCACACCTGGTTAAACACACACATCACATACACAAAGACCCAGGTTCAAGCCTTCAGTTCCCACCTAGGGAAAGCTTCCAGAGTGGTGAAGCAGGACTTCAGGTGTCTCTCTGTCTCAATCCCTCTCTACCTCCTCCTTCTTTCTCAATTCTGTCTCTATTCAATAATAAATAAATACAAATAGAATTTGAAAAGAAATCTCCAAAAAGATTTGTGTATACCTATGTTAATAACATCACAATTTGTAATAACCAAAATCTGGAAGCAATTCAAGTGCCCAACAACAGATGAGTGTGAGTAATTTGTGGTATGTAAACACAATGGAATATTACTCACCTACTAAAAATGGTGATTTCACCTTCTTCATCCCATCTTTGAATGAGCTTGAAGGAATGAATCAAGTTAAGTGAGATAAGTCAGAAACAAAATGATTAACATGGGATGATCTCACTTATAGAAGTTGAAAAACAAGATCAGAAGGGAAAACACTAAGCAGAACTTAGACTAGAGCTTGTGTACCAAAGTAAAAGACTCTGGGGTGGGAAGGTGAGGATTCAGGTTCTGGCACATGATTACAGAAGAGGACCTAGGTTGAGTTGTTATGTGGAAAACTGAGAAATGTTATACACATAGAAATTATTGTACTTTACTGTCAATTACAAAACCATTAATCCCCCAATAAATAAATGAAAAGAAAAAAAAAGAAATCTATACACAGAGAGAGAGATAATATTTCACACATGACATAAATAGATCTAGATTTTCTACACAGCTTCTTATTTCATTGTTGGAATAACCCTGAAAGACAGAATCAGCAATACTGTTCTCAATATACAGGGCAATAATTGAGTAATTACGTGATGATCTGAGTACTTTTTTCAGACATACAAAAATAAAGTTATAAAACTAATGGTGGATGTAACTAATTCTCCCTTCAAACCTAGAGGGCACCTGATACCATTAGGTAGGTGGCAAAAAGAAAATTAAATCCAAATGTAGTGTGCATTTATATTCACAACATTAAATAGAACATGACATTTTGAAAGCAAAAAATGAAGTTAGGTTGGCATGGTCATCATCATCCATGGGCAGAAGGAAATTAAGCCCACTGAGAAAAAAAAATACAGTGTACTGTTAAGATAAATGGCTCTCATCTTTCCCTGAAGTTTTGCAAACTGTTTTTATATAGGTTATAAGATGTTAGGTATGCTATCAGAGCAAGGCTCTTAGCAAAGCAAGAGTGGATCCTTTGCTGAACTTACACTGAATTGCAAAGAGCTCTTGCTTCTCTTCTTGATCCTCTTTGGTCTGGAAGAGGCTGAACAAAAGGTTGTTTTTTGCCAAACTGTGGGCCAGAAAATGGATTAGGAAAATCAGATAGCTAAGTAATGGAAAAAAGAAAAGCTGCATTGTCCAAATTATTAACTAACATATTATCTTATTCCTTGCCTCTCTTAAGAAAATTCTATGATACTTGCCCCATTCCTGACTTCATTGATCGGATTACTAGATTAAAGAAGAAATAATACCTAATTAAGAGCTATATTTAAGAGAGGATTGGGACTCAGATGTTCTGAGCTGAGGAGATACTCAAGTACAATGAAATGAATTTGAGACAATAAAGGAGAATTAAAGATGTAAAGATGAATGAAAAACATTTGCTATTTTTCATTGCTGCACAAAACAATGGTCCTGTGCCTACTGTACAAAACTCATTAAACATTTAAATTTGCCCATGATTATTTGAATACTAAACTACATCCAGTGTTGCAATTAGGCATTAAAATGCTGACACTGTGATGGCAAAGAACTCAGTTGGATAGTGGCTATTTTGCCCTGTGTATGACCCAAGTTAGAGCCTGGCATACACATCACTGAAGGTAGTTTTTGCTCTTTGGTTCTCTCTCTCTCTTTCTGCCTCTCTGGTTCTGTCTAAAGAAAAAGAATAAATATAGAATAAAACATTGACAGTGGCCGGGAAGGTGACTTAGCCACTTGAGCACATATGTAAGGTTCTGGGTTCATTCCTTAGCGCTGCATATGACAGAACAGTTATTTGAGATCTACTTCCTCTCTCTCAGTGCATGTCTCTGTCTCTTAAATAACTATTTATGTTTTTTTCAAAATTCTAGTACCATAGGAAATAATTTCTCAAAGAATTAAGTTTCAGAAGACAATATGAAAGTGTATGCATTTACAAACCCCATACTCAGCACCTACCAACCATATCTCAACTCACTCTCACAAGACTCAGGTACTTAACCTCAGGGCTGTGTGTCTAACAGTTATCACTGTTTACCTCACTGACGGCATAGCTGGTCTCTCACATACATAAAGGCTAAGAAGAACTATAACAAATATTCCATTTCCAAGCCTTCCTTCTTGGACAAAGTATATGTCTAATACTAATCAATGTAGCTCAAAGGAAAGTAAGCTAGTATAAAGTATAGTATCATGAAGTAGTTTTATTCAATATTAAAGAAGATTTATTATATATTATATATTATATTTAATAATATAATATATTTATATAATATATAAATATATAATATACTTATTTATAATATACTTATATTAATATATTTATTATATTATATATAATATACAATTATTTATAATATATTTATATATTATCATGATTCCAAATAATGTTCAAATCTCAGTTGTCAATTTGGAACTATATTATTCAGAGTCAACTCTGGCATGACCAGTAGAAATAGAGAAGATAAACTAATTGCATTCTTTAACCAATCCTTGATTACTCACTGGCCCAATTTCTTAGAGACAATAATTATTAAGTTATTATGATTTTAAGTCATCTCCCAGAGTTTAGGACAATAGCAAATGCATTTCAATTATATTAAAAATACCAATCTGTTGTCTTTCTTGAACTCTTGAATAAATGGCTGTGCCATCCACACATATAGACTTTACTCTCATTTAGCCATAAAGAAAACAATTCACTTAAGAGTCTTGCCCAGGCAGAAAAGGTGAAAACTGTAAAATGTTTTTTTAGTCTATTTTTCTTGATCTCGACTTTTCAAAGCATTTGATTCCAAAGGCTACTCCATTTCTATTTCTGGGTACTTTTGTTTTGTTTTACTGCCAAGCAAAGCCAAATGCTCCAGAGGATGATAAATTCTCCAGCTGGTTAGTTACAGCAGTTTACAAGCCAGGTACTCAGAATGCAGCAAAATTCTCTAAAGAATTGTTGAATATATGGAAGGATTTCTACCTCATACCTATGGCTTTAAAGTCTGCTTGCTTTTATTATGTCTACAGAACACTTTTACTTTTCTGATCCATTGGTCCCTTGAAGAACCCAGTGGGGGGGATGTATTAAATGAGGGAGGATGAATTTACTGTAACTTCTAGATTTAAGTGGGAAGTGTCAACATGTCTACCTACAAGAGGCCTTGTTTGTTTAACTAGAGGTATTAATGATTTACAGTAAATACAGTTGTTGTTACAGGTGTAAAATTTCTCAGTTTTCTGCAAAACATTCTCAACCTCAGCCTAGGTCCTTCTGCACCACCATGCACCAGGACCTGAAAGTTCACTCACCCCACGTCCTTTATTTTGGTGTGAACACCCAATCCAATCCAAGTTCTACCTGTGTTTTCCCATTCTGCTTTTATTTCTTAATTTCTGTCCATGAGTGAGTTCATCCCATAGTCATCTTTCTCTGTCTGACTTACCTCACTTAACATGGTTCCTTCAAGCTCTATCCAAGATGATATGAAGAAGGTGAACTCATTATTCTCAATAGCTGAGTAGTTTTTAACAAAACATCTCTGCTGTAGTAACTTACACAAATTGTTCTTTTTCGTTTTTCAATTTCTTAAAAATTTAATTATCTTTATTTATTGGATAAAGACAGCTAGAAATCAAGAGGGAAGGGGATGGATGGAGAAAAAGAGAGACACCTGCATCACTGCTTCATCACTTGTGAAGATTTCCCACTGCAGGTGGGGACCAGGGACTCAAATCTGGGTCCTTGCTCATTGTAGCCTGTGCACTCAACCAGACATGCCACTACCCAGCCCCCACAAATTTTTCTATTTGATGATTCATTAATTGAGTTAACAAATACTGAGCACTCTAGGAATCACTTCTGTTAAATGCCCAGATCACTTATGGCCCCATCTATGAGCTCTTTCTACTTTGGTATATTTTTGTCTCTTCCTGTACCTACAAGTATTCTTGGGAGAGCTTCAAACAGACTACTAAGAGTTATTTTCTTCGTACAAAAGTGAGGGGAAAAAAACTTTAAATGTGTTCCCTATATACATTTTTGCACAATTTACAAAAATGTTTCAATCTTTTCTTATTGCCTCCAAGGTTATTGCTAAGGCCCAGTATCTACAAGACAAATTGACCATTCCCAGGGTCATACTTCCTTCATTCTACCTCTTCCCCTATTTTATTAAAAATTTTATATGACAGATATAAATTGATAAGAAAGGGGAGATAGAAAGGAGGAGAGAAAGAGAGACACCTTCAGCATTGCTTCACCACACATGAAGCGTCCTTTCTTCACCCGGGCTTGATTGAACCCAAGTCCTTGCACATGGTATTATGTGTGCCACCATCCAGTCCCTGTATTGGTTTTCTATTATTGTTATACAAATCAACACAAACTTCGTAGCTTAAAATAATATAGATTTATTAATTTATAATTTTGTGAGTTGGCAGTCAGAAACTGTTCTTACTGGGTACTGTCAGATTGCAATCCTTTCCAAAGCCTTTATGGCAGAATAGATTTCTCTGCTTTTCTAGCTTCTGAAGGTGACTAACATTCTTTGGATCCTAAGTCTCCTTGCTTCTACCTTTACAGTCAACATTATAACTTCTGTCTGATCCTTCCTCTGATATCACATCTATTTCTGATTTATCTGAGGAAAAGATCTTCACATTTAAAAAACTGCAAGAGACTGGATCACTTAATGATGGCTTTTTGGTCAATAACAGGTCATCCCATCATCTGGGGCTCTAGTCATAAAATCCTTGGATCCTCACATCAACAATATGGGCCAAGATCTCTAAAAGATCTCTCTCCACTATCACTTGTCACTTCCACCAGGAATATCATCATAAGACCTCTTGTGGATCTCTCAAGGACCTTACCCTCATTATAAGATAGCAATGGTAAAGACAGTGCCACTTCCCAAAAGGAAAACACTACCATCCTACTCTACCACTCCAGGAAGACTGGTTCTGAAATGAGTGAAACCTGTAATGTTTCCAGCTGTGACCATGGACTACAAGCTCAAACTGACAGGGACTCAGAGTTTACACAAGTTCCTGTGCTAAATGTGAAGATGTATGGGACCTGGGTCAGATCGATGGGGTAGACAGTTAATTGTATTTATATTCTTTCTTCAAATTTAGTACTCTGGCCTAATCCAGCTTTCTAGTTCTATTCTCAACTCAGACACCATTTTCCCTAACAATACGTTTAGTCCACCTACATGTTAGTTATCAAGCAAAAAAATACTAAAGTCATGGCCCACTTGAGACATACCTAAAATGGACTTCCAAGCTTCTATCCACCTTAAAATCCCTAATCTCGTCTGATTTATTCTTACTTTAAGTTCTTGCTTATTGAAGACTTTGTCCTGCTTTATATTTTACCACCTGGGGCCACCAAGTTGCGGATGCTAATATGATTCCATCCTGACTTCCCTGGAAAGATGACCGCACCTATTTGTCCCAGAACCCTACCTCCCGAGAGCCCTACCCCACCAGGGAAAGATAGAAACAGGCTGGGGAAATGGATTGACCTGCCAACCCTTATGTCCAGCCAAGAAGCAATTACAAAAGTCAGACTCTCCACCTTCTGCACACCATAAAGCATTTTGATTAGTATTCCCAGAGAGGGAGAAATGTTAGGGGAAGATGACCAGAGAGTTCTGACTGCAATTCCATAAGGACCCAGAGAGAGAAAAAAGAAAAAAGGGGGGGCATTCAGATGTGTCAGTAGGCATAGGTTTGATTTGGATGGGAGGAGAGGTCAGGAACATAGAAGAAATGGATATATATATATATATATACATTTATACATATATATATACATATATATATATATATATATATATATATATATATATACAGATTATTGTAGAGATAATAGCCCATGTCTGTGACATTGGGAGTGCTACTGCAGTTTCCAATGGAGGTAACGGGTACTCAGAACTCTGGTGGCAGGAACAGTATGGAATTATATCTGTTGTCCCATAATTTTGTAAATAAGTAATAAAAAATTACATGAAATAATTTTAAAAGAAAGATAAAGACCCATATACTATAATTCATGATAATCTCCCTATCTAAAAGTTGATTTACCTAGTTATATATTCAAAATTCCTTTTGCCATGAAAGGTAATATAACTCCAAATTCCAGATGTTGAGGCACGGACAGCTATTCTCACTGTAGCCTCCTATGATGTCTTCAGATAATATTGAAGAAGTGTCAGCAATGGTGGATGGAGCAGGGGGGCTGCCTGGTATATAAGAAAAAATAACACATGAGGATAGATACTGGCACACCTGGCTAAGTGCACATATCACAGTGTGGTAGGATCCAGGTTCAAGCCCCTAGACCCCACCTGGCAGGGGGAAAGCTTCATGAGTAGTGAAGGTGTCTTTCTGTCTCTCCTTCTCTATCTTCCCCCTCCTCTCAATTTCTCTCTGTCTCTAGTCAATAATAAGTAAATAAAAATATTTAAAAAATTAAAGAGTTGGGAACATTGGAATATATGCCATTAAATATCACTATACATCTTAGAATTTACACTTTAAACATCTACTTAAAAATCAAGCTGTAACAGAGTGTGCTTGTTTGCCATGCTCTCCTACCCAGGTTCAAACCTAACTTCTGCCACATCGGAGGAAGCTCCACTGTGTAGGCGTCTTTCTCTCGTTCTGTGTCTGTCTGTCTCTGGTTCTGTGGTAAAGAAAAGTCTATAATCCCTGAAAAACTCAAACTGTAGCATAATGGCTATACAAAAATTAAAAAAAAAATTCACTCCTGAGGCTATGAAGTCCTAGGTTAAATTCTCTAGCACCACCAAAAGCCAGAGCTAAACACTGTTCTAGTCAAAAATATATCAAGCTACATCCATGGGAGAAAAAAATGTTAAGTTGGACTTCACTTAAGTTGAAAACTTCTATTCAAAGACAATGAAAAGATAAGCCACAGGCCAGGAGAAAATATTTGCAAAATATACATCTGATGAAGGAGTGTTGTTCAAAATACACAATAAACTCTTAAAATTCAAAAACCCAACTAAATATATTGTCTTGGAATGTAGCTCAGAGGTAGAGCTCATACTTTGCAAGTATGAAGCCATAGGTTGTATCCCTAGCAGTCAAAAATTAAATAACTAAAGTAAATCTTAAAATAAATAGATCTTAACAGACACTTTACAAGAGAAAATATACAGGTGACAAATGAGATCATGAAAACATGTTTTAGAGGCCAGGTGATGGTACACCTGAATAAGCATTCGCATTACCATGCACAAGGATCCAGGTTCAAGCCTCTGGTCCCCACCTGCAGGGGGAAGCTTCACAAGTGGTGAAGCAGGGCTCCAAGTTTCTATGTGTCTCTCTCCCATTCTAGTTCCCCTTCCCCTGTCAATTTCTCTCTTTCTGTACTTAATAATAAATAAATAAATATATTAAAAAGTTAAAAATTTGAAAAAAATTGAAAAGTTCTACATCGTATACCATCAGAGAAATGCAAATTTAAGAAAATGAAATAGCATTGCCCACCTATCAGAAAAAACATAGTCTATCAAACAAAAACCACAAAATGCTGGCAAGTATATGAAGCAATAGGAATTCTCACTATTGATAGGAATACAAAATTCTAAAATAACTGTGAAAGGCATTTTGGTGGTCTCTTATAAAGCTAAATATACTCTTAACATACAATCCATGCAATGGTGCCCTGTGGATTTTACTAGGATTTGAAATGCTTTATCTATACAAAACCTATGCACAGATATTTAGAGAAGCTTTATTTAGAATATAAAAACTTGAACACAACCAAGATGTCCTTCAGAAGGTGAGTGAATAAAATGGTCACAAAGCTAAAAATAAATGAACTACTAAGCTACAAAAAGACACAGTGGACTCTTGAATTATATATTAGCAGGTATAAGAAGCTAATATGAAAAGGTCACATATTGTATAAATCCAATTACACAACATTGTAGAAAAGACAAAGATCAGAGGTTGCTAGACTTTATAAGGAAAAGGGAGGCTTAAGTATGCAGAACACGGGATTTTAGGGCAATGAAAATGCTTTCCAAGACAACATAATGATGAAAATATGCAATTACACTCCTGTCCAAACTACAAAATGTCCAACAGCAATGTGAACTCTAATGTAAATTATAAGGGTTTTAGGTGATTATCATGTAATTTTATCACATGTAACAAATGTGCTACATTGGTAGGAGATGTTGATAACAGGGAGGTTATGCATGTATTGGGAGAGGTGATATATAAGAAATCTTTGTACTTTCTGTTCAACTTTTACATGAACCTTAACCAAAAAAATAGCATTCTTAAAACAATTTGCCCTGAACTATAGCTATCAGCATATCTTTAATGGGTATCAATTGAATATATGTCAATCGCTATTTAATAATTCATGATAACTTGTTTCAGATTATTTTCTCATTATTTTGTTGTAGTGTCAGGAAAAGCAATAAAAGATAAAACTTAATGGTATTCATTAAAAAATCACACAGTTTTAATTTAAGAACATATCTAGTTAAATTACTAGATAATGTAAAATAATTCAGCATACTATACAAAATGTAATTCGTTTTGTTTAGTTACATAAAAACTGATGAGTGAAATGAAATGGGTATTTATTTTTATTAAATTATGCCTTTGTTAGTAGCTCATCATTAAGATTGGCATAGACATAAGGGGGGTTACTATTCTAGAAGCAGTCTATGAACTAGGCTAACACCTTTCTTGCCTAATATGGATGCTTCTGAAGGTCTCTATATATGTATGGATCATGTTTTAATAAAAATTGTGATATTTCAAAATAAAATATCAAAATGAAAGAGACAGATATTACATAAAATTAAACTGCCATGCATATTTTATAAGAAAAATCTTTATAAACAAAAGTTTAATTTTCTTGAAATAGAAATTTTGTAGTCAAAATTACCTCTTCAAAGTATTCAGTTTCACCTGAAAATCCAAACCACTATTTAAATTGACAGGTACTTTATGTTAACTCAGATACTGTATAATCAGAATAAACTCTTGCTCCTTACCACCCAAAATAGTACTTCTAAATTTTCTCTCTAGATATGTCTTCTATTCCACTTCTTGTACATTCCAGGCCATATAATATTTTGTAAAGGTTATTATTATTATTATTATTTAAATATGTATTTATTTATTTCCTTTTGTTGCCCTTGTTGTTATTGATGTCGTCATTGTTGGATAGGACAGAGAGAAATGAAGAGAGGAGGGGAAGACAGAGAGGGGGAGAGAAAGACAGACACCTGCAGACCTGCTTCTCTGCCTGTGAAGCGATCCCCCTGCAGGTGGGGATCCAGGGGCTCGAACCAGGATCCTTATGCCAGTCCTTGTGCTTTGCACCATGTGTGCTTAACCTGCTGCACTACTGCCTGACTCCCAGGTCTTTATTATTTTTAATGAGAAGTATAGAGAAAAGGAGAGAGACAGACAAATCAGAGTACTCTTCAGCTCTAACCCCTGTTGTTGTTGGGGATTGAACCTGGAGTCTCAGGATCTCAGGCACGAATGTCTTTTGCACAACCATTATGCTAACTCCTAAGTCCCTAGGACAAATAATCTTAAATTCGAATGCGAAATTTTTTTTCACTGTCTCCACAACACGTGTCTGGGCTGCAACATATTCTTAAATGAGTAATATACTCCATTCCATCCTACACAGATCAGTTGAACTCATTGGAAAAAATGAAATAAAATAAATGCTTTTACTCTTTAACTGAATCAAGCTCTACTTAATAATATCCTGGACTAAGTAGATCCGTATTCCCAAATTCATTATCACAACAAGGATATGATTCCTAAATACCAAAATGCCATTCCCCTAACATTCCTCACCAACCCTGATCTCATTGAGCTTTAAAATGCTTTTTGTGCTAAAAAGGCCCATTTCTATAATAACACTTTTAAATACCTAAAATAAAGCACAAAGGATTGCAAAGGAGTTACACTGAAAATATTTTAACTTCTCTTTTACATCTACATAGAAATGCCTATCATAAGGCATTGGACTCTCAAGAATGAGGTCCAGGGGACCAGGCAGTGGGTTAAGCCTACATAGTAGAAACCACAAGAAACAGCTCAAGGATCCCATTGGAGCCCTAGGCTCCCCACTTGCAGAGGTGCCGCTTTACAGGAGGTGAAGCAGGTCTGCAGGTGTCTATCTTTCTCAGCCCCTTCTGTGTCTTCCCTTTCCTTTCAATTTCTCTCTGCCCTATTCAATTAAAAAAGGCCACTAGGAGCAGTGGATTCCTTCAAGCACCAAGCCCCTGAAGGCAAAAAACAAAACAAAACAATGAGGTCCAGAGTTCATTCCAACAGCACATATACCAGAGTGATGCCTAGTTATTTCTCTCTCCTTCTGTCTTTCTCATTAATAAATAAATGAATTTTAAAAGTAACACTTATCATTTATTAATATATTAAATAGCAAGATCCATTAGCCACTTATAACCCAAATTTTGACAAAGTAATATTAAAATTTAAGAACATGAAATAAATTATAAGTCACAAAAATATTTATAACTTTTACCGATGCAGAAGTTAGAGATACTGCTACTATTATACCACTTGGGGAATGCTATGCATAATTAAAGTAAATGTTAAGCTTAAGATATAAGTTTATGAAAATACAGATGAAAAAGTTTTCCAACAAGTTTTGAGATGTTACCTGCAGAGTTTTATCACATTTAAATAGTTTCTAGTTTAATGATTTGTAGGTTCACTAAAATACACTCATATGTCACTATACCATCTAGTTTTGTGTGACTCCATTCTATGATGTTAGCATGAGGACAAAATCAACTGCCAGCACATTTGTCAGAACACAGCCCCATCATTAAGTGATACATGACTGTAAACAAAATGTCCCATCTTACAAAAATAATTTCTTATTTTCCAAATAGCAATTAAATTAAATTTATACAGTAACAACAACATATACAAGGAAATATTTTGAAGACATGAAGTCTGTCTTTAAAAGTCACACAGCTTACTAGTGCAATTGATGCTTAAATAAATCACAGAACAGTATGTGTTGTGCCACATTACTTGTATGTGCTGAGTTCTAAAATAAAGCAAAGAAAAAAAAACTTTATCCGGAAAAACAAAGAACTATAATGCAATGATCTGAACAAAAATCAAAGTGTTTTCAGTCATAGATATGGGCAATGCTGGCATAGCAGTATCTTGGAATACTTGAAAAAGAATGATGGGAGTGGGGGAACACACAGTGGTGTACACCATAGAGCACACACATCACTACTCATCAGGACCCAGTTTTAAACTCCTGGTCCCTACCTGTAGAGGGGGAAGCTTCACAAGAGGTAGGGCAACGTTACAGTTGTCTCTCTGGCATTCTCTCCTCTTCTCCCCTCCTCTCTATTTCTCTACATCTGTTTTGAAAAAAAAAAAAAGAAAGAAAGAGAGGGAGAAATATAAAGAAAGAGAGAGAGAGAAATATAAAGAAAGAGAGAGAGGGAGAGGAAGATAGAAAGAAAGAAGAAAGGAAGGAAGAGGAAGGAAGGAAGGAAGGAAGGAAGGAAGGAAGGAAGGAAGGAAGGAAGGAAGGAAGAGAGAGAGAGAGAATGTCTCCCAGAGTAGTAGGATCCTTGTGCATACATTGTGTTCCAGTGACAACCCTGGTGGCAAGAAAGAAGGAATGAATAATGATTAAGTGTGCTGCTCTGCCATGTGTGAAACCTATGTTCAAGTCCAGTCCTCACCACACTGAAGGCAGCTTCGATGTTGTGCTCCTTTTCACTCTCCGTCTCTGTTTCTCTCTCCAAAAGCAACCAAACAAATAAATAAATATTAAGAAAACATGATGGCAGTTTGTTTTTACTCTTGATTTTGGTCAAATATTATAGACTTAAGCACACAAACTCGGGAGCCACTAAGGAGTTTTAGACTGTCCAGGCTTAATTCCTTTTCTTTGCTCTGCTCCTTCAATTCAGAGCATAATTCTTCCTCCCCTTTACCTCCTCTATATACTGCTACTCAGTTACTGATTTAAGACTCATACTTCATCACTAATCATCCTAACCCTTGTTGTTCTAAATTATTTAACCTCCTATATTGTGACATCTTTGTAATAAACATTAAAATACTTTTGAATCAACATACTTATAAACTAATGAAATATCTTTAGAATTTTATGCCTCTATCTGAACAAAAAGATAATTATTTGACATAAAGTCGGAGTTCAAGAGAAGCTGCATGTAATGATTTAAGCATTAAGGATGATTTCCAAGGACACTAACTAAATTGCTAAATGTGCAAATCGCCCTTCTTGACAAACATTAATAAAAAAAATGTAAGAGGGGTCTGTGGGGATAAAAAGGTTCTTGGTAGTGTTATATTTCCTTTTTAAATTTTAATTATTATCATTATTTTTTATTGGATAGACACAGTCAGAAATCAGAGAGAAAGGGGAGATAGAGAGGAAGAGAGCCAGAGAGATACCTGAAGCCCTGGTTCACCATTTGCAAAGCTTCCCCCCTGCAAGTGGGCACTGTGTTCCAGAACACGGGTCCTTGTGCATTGTAACATACACACTCAAGCAGGTGTGCCACCACCCAGCCCCATGTTATATTTCCAAATGAGAAATTTTAATATCTATTTGAAGTAAATAGCTCATTTATATAAAAAATAAGAGACCTTTCAAAAAATAATAATAAAGTCATTACTAAAACTGCATGTCTTACTCTAGTAATTGAGAAGTATTCAGACATAATGACTCAAACATATATGTTTAAAAAGAATATTCTATAGAGTACTTACAAAAATACAAAAATTCAAAAGAAAAAATTCAGTAAAAATAGTAATTTTAATGTATATATTCTCATATACATATATATTCAGAAAACATTACCAAAAATAATAACAATAATATAAGTTTTCATTGTTTGATTTATGCTTAGCAAATTCCCATTAAAGTATTCCATTTTGATTTTATTTTCCTTTTATTTATTTTTTATAATACTCTAAATTTTAGAGCATAAAATATATTTTGAGAAAAAAAGCTTAATGTGTAATATTTTACTTACTAGAAATCTAACTCAGTATTGAAAAAGTTCATTGTATATCCATAATCTGATAAACAATTAACTCTGAAGGGTTGCCTCTGTGTTATCTGATCCCCACTGAAATAGATATGATATGTATTATTATTCTGAAGTTACAGATAAAGGGATGAAGGCTCAAAAAAGCTAGATAACCTTTTCCTTTTCAAAGATGCTTGGCACAAAAACATAATTCAAGTAAAAAAAATACACTAGGAATAAATCAGTAGAGGGAATGTGTATTAAATAATAAGTATCCATCACCTACCAAGTGGTGTTTTCTAGGCAGACAAAAGAAGGGTCATATGAAGTCAGTGATAAGAAATCTCTATTAAAAAAAAAGAAAGAAATTTCTATAGATAAGTAAACGATGTTAGATAGGCACTTCATAGCTTTTAACCTCTCTTTTTAATACCTCAGCATACAGGCTCTTAATTGATCTCCAAGATTTAATGTGTCCATGAAGTGTTGGAATATTAGCTATCCCAGGGTAAAATGCAGTGGAATGAAGACTGTGTCACATTTTAGTTCCCATAGGACTAGCTGGAGGAAGAACAAGAAATGAATAAAAAAAATCCTTATTATTATTTCACAGCATCTGATTTACTATCACTGTTATTTTTTAAGAACCAGTAATATTGCCATGAATAAGGGTGAAGGGAGCATCAATGAAATATCTTTTCAAGGTTTCCATTTTCAGACTGCTCACATCACCAGGACACTCTCAAAAGACAGAATGTAACTTACCATAGATAATTAACTACCTGATTTATTGACAACTTTAAAGATATGCCTTGCCTTTTTTTCCCTCACCTGGATTCAAGAGCAGGTATCAAAAGTGCTCAAATCTGAAGTACAAAACATATCTACAAGTATCCAATGATGGGAGGACCTCGGGTATTTGTGTCTATGTTATGTGCTTCAGATTTGAGTACTTTTGAGAATGATGTTAGTACTAAGGACATGGCTGCTAGGAGACCTCATCATAACCGGTATTTGCATGACGGTCCTCAGATTGCCAGGCAATACTTTCACATTTAATCCAACACAAACTCACACTCTGGTGAGCACAATGTATTTCATTATTGTTATTATCTCCACTTGCAGAACTATAAACCAAGTTTACAGTTTGTTTGTTTGGTTCCCACCCCCCCCCTTTTTTTTCAGCGTTAAGGAAGGAACCTGTGGTCTTATGCATGTGTGTCAATCACTCAAGTTTCCATAGCTAAATTTCTCCCGTTGAATGTAAAAAGGAGAGAGTGGAGGAGAGGAATAGAGAGATGAGAGAGGGAGAAACAGAGAGCAAAAAAGACAAGACATGGTAGAATCACTCCACTATCCATGGAGCAATCAGTCACATGCCACCTATGGTGCTTCCCTATGGTGCTGAGAGTCAGACCCAGGTAGATGCTCATGCACAGTAATGATGGCACTCTTTGGGGTGAGCTACCTGCCAGGCCCAGGTTTAATAAAGTAAAGCATTAAAACAAGATTTTTGAGCTAGAAATGGGCACAATCAGAATTTCAACTACTCTTAACAGTCCCCAAGCCTACTATTCTATCTCTAGTTCAGTATTCATAAATGTCTGAATGAAAGATCATTTGCAAAGAATCACTAGAGATGGTCATTATTAATGTAATTCTGTGGCCCCATCCTAGGTTTATTGAGCCAGAATCTGGAAGGTAAGGAGAGCTGTCCGATGATGTATAGTGACTATGTCAATGCATCTACTAACCAAACCACAGGAAGTGTATGTAACTGACTGAGTGAAGCAGTCCAGCAACTGGCTCTGAAATTCACACAGGATTTGCATCAATGTCATCCCTCACACAGGTTTCTCACTGTCAAAGCCATATGATAAAATCTTTTCTGAAAGATTTAAGACCAGTTTAAAGGCTAATTTTGCTTCAGAGGCTCTACTTATCTTGCCCAATCTTTCTCAGATTGATGGTAATCCAGGATACATTTATATCATCTACTTTCTCTCACTATTCCATTTTTTAATAGAAAGAGAACAAGATGTGAGAGATACCACAGCACCAAATCTTCTTTCAATGGAGGGAGGACCTGGCCGGAACTTTGGTCATGCACCTGATAAATTAGATCACTATCCAAGTAAGCTATTTCAGTCGTCCTTCTCATTCTTTCTTTCACTTGATGTGAAATTTGGATTATTTCCCAGACTCTCCCAGCCTTCTTCTCATTCCCTTCCATAAACACTTCCCCTAGTTAATATATAAGGATAAAATGTAGTTAATAAATCATGAATTATGTATTAAGTATGTTACACAGTGATTGCTAAATATGAGTTCGACATAACACTGTAATTATTCTTGCAATTGTTACTATTATTGCCATTACCACAATTATGATAGAAAGTAGATTTTTCTTTACCAATCATGCTATTACTCACGGTACTATCATTTATCCAACCCCAGGTAAGTCAATCTATAGAAAAGGACTTGCAGTATGTAAAGTGAAATATATCCGTTAAGTGCTTTACTTTTTATTACAAATCTTAGAGTGCTCTGGAAAAAATACTTCTAAGTATAGTAGTATAGCATATAACTAAACCAATTTTCTAAAACAATAGTGAAAAATCATGTCTCCGCTAGAAAATCTCTATCTACATCTACATCAATGCCTAAACTTACAACTTACTAAATTTAAAATAAAACATAAGTATGTTTCTATTCTTTATTAATAAAACAAAATAAATAATATATTCACTTACATATTTGCAATGTATATAAAGCTTGGATATGATTAAAAATAAAATCAAGTACACAAATTCATGGAATATTTGTCCTGTCCTTAAAAACAAAGCAAAAAATACCTCAGACTGACTGAGTTCCAAACTACCTGGATTCTACAAACCATTTTACAACCAGTTGCCTCCACTGAAGTCAGAGCTGGAGGGAAAGACCACAAAAAGTATGTTTGGCATAGAGGAAAAGAGAAAGGTAGTAAAAACAATGGAAAGTAATAACATTAAAAAGGAAGTAGGTAAAACTTAGCCCAAGGTACTTTCAGATAGTTAAAGATAGCTAGTGAACTCTTCTACATGTTGGACTTTGAATACAGTGTTAAAACATTTCTTTTTACTATATTTATTTGAGTGTGTGTGTGTGTGTGTGTGTGTGTGTGTGTGTGTGTGTGTGTGTGTGTGTGTGTGTGTGTTTGATGCAACTGCTACAGCAGTCACATTTAATGACTTGCTATGATCTCCTTCACACCATCCTACAGGCTCTTCTCTTACGTCAAAGATTTGAAATTCTTATGAAGCAATTGCATCTTCAAATTTCTTGCCTTCATCCCACTGGCAGCAACTGTGTAGGAGTGGTTTACTGGAGGTGCTTCTATGATGGCATATTTTAGAAGATCTTTTAGGGATTATGGCTATGACAATCTTGAATCCTCAGTAAACCATCTTATAGTGAGAACTATGGCAGAGGAGAGAAGAACATCTATAATGTAACCTGAGAAATGCCTACCCTCTTCTTCCAAATCCCTTTCTCCAATTAGTATTCTGCTTTTCTTTTTGGTTTTATTTCAGTTATAAAGATTTTGACATAAAGGTGTACCTGATACACTTTTTTATTTGAAAGGTAATTCTTTTAACTTGAAATATGTTCCTTATGTTGTATAATTAACAAAATATAGCAGGTAGCAATTACTGTGAAAAAGAGAGGCATAGTCTTTTGTATATGGCATTCAATACTACCAGAGAACAGCATTTACTATATGTGTCATTGTTAAAATCAGAGACTACAAAAACTCAACATATTCACTTACTCCCCTGGATTCAAGAGAATTATTACCGTTAAGGTTTTAGAAAAATGGTCTTTGAACTTTTCATTTCTCACAAAATAGGCTTTTAATCCACACTGTGATAGGAAAGGTTTCTTTTCACAGTTTTCCATACTTCTTTCAATATCGCCTACACAATGGCTAGTTCCTATTTTGCCTTTCTAAAATCATTGTCTTCTTGCTCTTTCTTCACTCAAATAACATGTTGTATCAAGGTTTCTGATTCTAGAAATAGGAGTATCATAGTAATAGTCAATCTATGCAGAGATGAGAATATAGACCTATTCAAGTCAATCAATGTAAAACTCCAACTACCAATTAGAATTTGGAGAAAGATATTTTGAGAAAAGATGATAAATCCAGAATTATTAGTGACCTTGACACAAAGTGGAAATGTGTATAAGAATAAAGTTAACAGAAAGTTGTGTAATCCATTGAAAGAACAAAAACAGTTTTCTAATTGAATATTTTAAGCAACTGAATCTAGTCATTTATTATGTCATAATGTCATGACCTCTGGATTTTGAATACATTTATTTTTCTGGTTAAACTAAATAGGTTGGACTTTTGTGCTCACAGTCAAGAGAGAACTTACTAATAAAACATAAAACCTTTTGATTTATATTTCAAGGTAATTCAAGTTCTTATTTTCCTGCATGAACATAAATGTATATGCCCTATCAAAACATGTTTCTGAGAAAATCAGTAGCTAGACTTTCTTATACCCATTACAGAGCTTTAGTTGTCTATTTGTGCTTTTTATCTCTGGTTTAATATCTGTGCTAGTAACCACCTACTGAACTATTTATAAATAAAGTACAATTGGCTGAAGTTAAACTGAGCACTGCATTCATATTAGTTATATGTGTCAAAAGCAGTATACAACATGGTTCACAATAATAGAAACAATTGAGAAGGTCTGTGTGTGTGTGTGTGTGTGTGTGTGTGTGTGACCAAGCAACAGAAAATAAGATGGAAGTTTTCTGAGTTGTTCATGGTGTGACATAAAACCTGACTTAAGAGGTGATGATTTCATGAAGATAGGTTAAGCGCATTCCTTACTATCTCTTAAATGACTATAAAATTATATTGAAATTAGAAATAAGTAAAGTTATTATACTAGAAGTAAACTACAGAAAGGAGCTTAATGAATGTGATAGAAACATTTATTTTGCCTTCTGCTTCCATTTCTCCCAGAGGAATTCCATAAAAAATCCTAAATCCCAAGAAAATACAGCAGGTACAATAAAAATAAATAAATAAATAAATAAATAAATAAATATTCTGCAAAGAGAGAGGTGACTCAGAGGGCAGAGCATATTCTCTTCTTATGCAAGAGGCCCCAGGTTCAATCTCTGATACTACATATTAAAGATCAGTGCATGGCTTGTCTCTCTCATAAAAATGAATAAGTAATTTTTATAGAGATAGAAAGAAAGTTATTCAATACATCTTTCTTTTATAATAAAAAAATCTCCAAGAGATATTATCTCTCCTATTTTTGTGACCATCTACCACGGGAAGGGTCAACTATGGAATGGGTATCATGGAAGGAACACTGGTTTAATAGAACATTGTTTTAAATTCTCCTCAGTTGGTCCAGGGGGACAGAGAGAAAGCTCACTTAATAGCTTGCCATGCACCCTACCAAGGTTAAGACTTTGGTACTACATGGGAGGTATGATGGTACTGAGGAAACTCTGGCCTCTCAATTTATGTCTGTATAGTAAATAATAATCAATTATTGGGGATTGGGCTGTAGCACAGTGGGTTAAGCGTGCATGGAGCCAAGCACAAGGACCAGCATAAGAATCCCCGTTCCAGCCCCTGGCTCCCCACCTGCAGGGAGGTCGCTTCACAAGCCGTGAAGCAGGTCTGTAGGTGTCTTTCTCTCCCCCTCTTTCCATTTCTCTCTATCCTATCCAACAGTGACAACAATAATAACTATAACAACAACAACAAAAGTTATATTCGTGGTCCAGGAAGTGGCACAGTGGCTAAGGCATTAGGTTCTCAAGCATGAGGTCATGAATTCAGTCCCCAACACCACATGTATCAGTGATGTTTGGTCCTCCTATCTTTCTCATTAATAAAATATTTAAAATAAAATAACTTAAAATAAAATAAAATAAAATAGGGGCCAGGTGGTGGTGTGCCTGGTTGAGCACATGCATTACAATGAGCAAGGACCCAGGTTTGAGTCCCTGGTCTCCACCTGTAGGGGGAAAGCTTTGCGAATGGTGAAGCAGGGCTGCAGGTGTCTCTCTGTCTCTCTCCCTCTCTATCACCCCCTTGCCTCTTAATTTCTGGCTGTCTCTATGCAATAAATAAAGACTAAAAAATTAAAATTAAATTAAATTAAAAAATAGACAATTATTTTAAAATATATTAAAGTGTGCATGCTGCCATGCACATGGAACCAGGTTAAAGATCTCAGGTCCCATTTATATGGGGAAATTTCACAAGCAGTGAAACAGTGCTGTAGCCATTTCTCCTTAGAACTCTTTCTGTTCCTGTTTCTCTTCATAGCTCTCTTCCACTCTATCTTTTTCTCACCCTCTCTCTAAAGAAAGAATAAAAACGGCTCCTGGGAGTTGTGGAGTATTGATGCAGGCACTGAGTCCCAGCAATAAACCAGGTAGCAAGAAAAGGAAATATAAATAAATAAATAAATAAAAATAGAACAACTCAGATTAGATTTTTAAGAACATTAAAATAAAGCCAATGTTGAAGAATAGCCTTTTCAGTGAGTGATTTGGGATAATTAAATATCCAGAGTGAAATTAAAAAAAAAAAAGAATCACTACTTGTACCTTCTGTGTTAAAATAAAAAATAACTTAAAAATGGAGGCTACTTTAAATGAGAAAGCTAAAACTATTAAACTTTGAGAATACAGCATAATAGAAGATCTTTGAAATTCTGGTTATGCAGAGAAGTCTTGGGTCATTTCATTAATACAGTTAAGACACTGATATGTTTTTAGGCCAGAGAGAGATCTCACTTCATAGGAAGCTTGCCTTGCAATGTCATGACACAGGTTCAATCCATGCCACCACATAGTCTTATCAAGATACAAGAGAAAGTTCCAATGTGTGGTGCCTCTCCCTATCTGTCTGAACAAAAAAGTGATTGAGGGCCAAAATCATTCATATTTAGGCCATGGTTACAAGCACACAATAATTATAGATTTGCTTTATCAAAATTTAAGACATTTCGTATATATAATGAAACCACTAACTACAGATTGGAAAATAATTATCACAAATCATATAGCCAACAAAGTACTTGTATCCTGAGAATATTATAAAGAAATCTCAAAACTCAATAGAAAGGCAACAAATAAGCCAATTTAAAAGTACATAAAATATTTTAACAGATTTCCCCAAAGAAGATAAATACAATGTATATTACACATGAAAATATATTCAACATCATTAGCCACTAAGTAAATAGAAATTTAACTCACAATGAGATAGCACTGCAAACCAAGTAAGGTGGTTAAAATCTAAACATGAAAACTAACAAGTACTGCAGATGGGAAATCGCTCAACTTGCAGTGCATTGGCTGTTCATGTCAGAGGATCCTGGTTGGATATCCCCCACAGCACATACCAAAGTGATTCTCCCGCTTCTCATTTACTCTCTCCTTCTCATACACATACACGCACACATGCAAGCGAACATGTGCACACAAACACACACACACACACCACTAAATAAAATAAATCTGGGAGTCGGGCTGTAGCGCAGCGGGTTAAGCGCAGGTGGCGCAAAGCACAAGGACCGACATAAGGATCCCAGTTCGAACCCCGGCTCCCCACCTGCAGGGGAGTCGCTTCACAGGCGTTGAAGCAGGTCTGCAGGTGTCTATCTTTCTCTCCTCCTCTCTGTCTTCCCCTCCTCTCTCCATTTCTCTCTGTCCTATCCAACAACGACAACAACAATAATAACTACAACAATAAAACAACAAGGGCAACAAAAGGGAATAAATAAATAAAATAAATATTAAAAAAAAATACCCAAGTGCCAGCAATTCAAGTATAACTGGATTTCATATTCTGGTGAGGTTGCAAAATTATATAATCGGTTTAATGAACAGTGTGGCAGTTTCTTAAAACACTAAACATATATTTACTATATGGCCCAACAATCCCATTTGTATTTATTTAGTCTTCCACTTACTAACCTACAGATACAATTTTGGTCTTGGGGGGTGGTGCACCTGATTGATCACACATGCTGCAATATGCAAGGACACAGGTTTGAGCTCCTGATCCCCACCTGAGGGAGAAAGCTTTGTTAGTGGTGAAGCAGGGCTGCAGGTTTCTGTCTGTCTCTTTTCTTCTTTATTCCCCCAACCCTCTCAACTTCTGAGTGTCTCCATTCAATCAATAAATAAAGATAATAAAAATGCATTTAAATGTTACAAAAATACAATTATATGTCTATAAAAACACTTGCATATAAAATTTATAGGAGAATTACTTATAACCACCAAAATATAGAAATATTTATCCTTCAATGGATAAATGGAAAACCACATGTTGAATACTCATACAGTGAAACGACAATGTTTTAAATTAACTAATATATTCAACAACATAAATAAACACTATAAACATTATGTAAATGAAAACAAAAAGAATTAAAGGTTAAAAAATGTAATTTCCCCTTTATATGAGATCCTAGAAACAACACCTCTATTTCAGTGACAGTTGTTACTAGAAGTTAGGGATAGAGATAAAATCTAACTAAAAATGGTCAAGAGGCAATTTTTAGGAGGGGTGCATTCTACACACTGATTGTTTTGAGTATTATATAAAAATTCACAGCACTATATAGCAAAAATGGAGTAAAGACAGTGAATTTTTTTAAAATCTGGCATTATAACGCCATTCCTGCCACTACCTTGCTATGTAGTCTTGTAAAATATATATCATCTCTTTGAGATCCAATTGCCTTATGTGAAATATGAAGGTATTAGTCTAAGTTCTTTTCCAAGTGTAGTTGAATGTGATAGTAATTATACCATGCAAATGACTATCTGTTCTCTAACTAAACTTGGTGTACACTGAACAAAAGAAAGTAATTCAGAAGCTTATGGAGTTTTTATCCCCTTTACCATGTATTTCAATCAATCCAATGAAGCATCAATAACAGCAGCATCTACATCATCTTTTAGTTATCTACTGCTAAATTCACCAGATAATTCACTATTTCCAGGCAATGAGGCCCACAATAAAATATAATGAACCACATGATTGCAAATAAGTATTTATGCCCTATAGCAAACTTTCCAAAAATAAATAAAAAGGGAGGAATATAGAATGTTTTTTTCATTCTCAGGAAAGAAGATAGAATTTATAGGTATGCAGTAGCACTGAATAAATGATATTAAATTCATCACTCAGAACTCTGTCTCACATACTGTCATTTCTACTACAGATAAAACACAGGCTATGACTATCATTGTGGTGTAATTTCTAGCTGCATTGTTATTTTTTTAAATATTTGTTTATTTTATTAATTAATGAGTGAGGGGAGCAAAGAGAGAGACAGAGAGAGAGAGGAAGACACACACACAAAGAGAGAGAGAGAGAGTGTCATTGTTTCCCTAAGGCACATGTAATTCCAGGGATCCAAACTCAGGACCACATGCTTGAGAATCCAGTGCTTTATTCACTGTACAACTTCCTACCCTGGGCCACTATGTTATTATTTTTTAAATTATACATACTATAGATAGAGTTTTAATAGCTAACCAGATCTCTTTTTCAGGAAAATCATAAACTAGCAGAAGTCAAAAAGGTTTTTTTCTGGTTTTCTATGAGATATCAAGGACTAAGAAGGAATAATTATTTGAAAGATTAGAGTGACAGCAATACTATTTCTAATATAAACCACAGGCAAAAATAAGTCTTTGCTGCATTATGAAAAAATGCAAGTAATCTAACTACTACCATTATGTAATTGACTAAAAATATTTGCCTTATGATACAATATTAAAACAAAATAAATTAAAATTATTAACAACAAAATTGATACTCCTCTAAGATACAATGAAACAAAAATTGCATTACAGAATGTTATTCCTTTAAAAAGAAGGAGGAGGCAGAAAAGGAGAAGACATAGTGTCTTTTGTTCTCGGGAAGGTTTTTGATAACTGTTTCAATTTCATTAGCTGTGATGTTTCATGTTATCTAGTTCCTCTTTACTTAATTTTGGAAGTTCGTAGATATCTAGGAAATTGTCCATTTCTTCCAGGTTCTCTAGCTTGGTGGCATATAGTTGTTCATAAAATTATTGCATGATATGCTGAATTTCTGCAGTGTCCGTTGTGATATTTACTCTTTCATTTATGATCCCATTAATTTGGGTCTTCTCCCTTTTTTGTTTTGTTAGTATGGCTAAAGTTTTGTCAATTTAGTTCACTCTTTCGAAGAATCAACATTTACTTTCCTTGATCTTTTGTATGGTTTTCTTATTTTCAATGTTACTGATTTCTGCCCTAACTTTAGTTATTTCTGCTCTTCTGGTTGCTTTAGGGTTGCGTTGTTGTTCTTCTAGATCTTTAAGATGTGCAATCAGGCTGTTTATTTGTGCTTTTCCTGATGTGTGCTTGTATGACTATGAACTTTCCCCTCAGTACTGACTTAGCTGTGTCCCAAATATTTTGATAGCTTGGTCTTCATATTCATTAAACTCTCAAAACACATTTATTTCTTCCTTTATTTCCTCTTTAACCCAGTAGCTGTTAAGTAGTGTACTGTTGAGCTTCCACAGCTTGGGACAACTACTAATCTTTTGTTGATTGTTAAGTGTTAGTTTAATTCCACCGTGGTCTGAGAAGATGTTTGGGATGATTTCAGTGCTCTTGAATTTGTTGATACTGTCTTTGTTACCTAACATGTGGTCTATTCTTGAGAATGACCCATGTGGACTTGAGTAAAATGTGTACTCCACTTTCTTGGGATGAATGACTCTGAAAATTTCCAATAGTTCTAGTTTATCTATCTCCTCATTTAGCTCCCTCATGTCTTTATTGATTTTCTGCATGGCTGATCTGTCAAGTTGAGAGATGGGTTGTTGAAGTCCCCTACTATAACTATGTTGCTGTTAATATATTGCTGTAGCTCTTTCAGTAGATGTTTGATGTATTTACATGGCTTCTCATAGGGTGCATACATGTTAATAATTGTTAAGTCCTCTTGATTGACTGATTCTCTGAGCATTAAGTAGAGTCCATCACTTTTTAAATTTTATTTATTTTAAAGTGTATTGTGTCAGATATGAAAATAGCTCTTCCTGCCCTATTTTGTGAGCCATTGACTTGTATGATAGTTTTTTATCCCTTAACTTTGTGTCTGTGTTTTTCTTGTTGAGTTAGGTGGGTTTCCTGTAGAAAGCATATTGTTGGGTGGTGTTTTCTGACCCATCTTCCTACTCTGTGCCTTTTAATAGTTGAATTCAGGCCACTGACATTTACTGATATAGATTGAAGATATTTTAACACCATTCTTGTAGTTTTTAGAGTGTTCTGATAGATGGCATATTTATGATGGTCTGACTATTTATAGGAGACCTTTCAGAACTTCTTTCAGGGCAGGCTTGGTGATCATTGATTCTTTCAACTGTTGCTTGTCTGAGAAGGTTTTTATGCCTCCATCTAGTTTGAATGACAGACTAGCAGGATACAGTAGTCTTGGTTGAAAGCCTTTCTCATTGATCACTCAATAGATATCTTGCCATTCTCTTCTGGCCTTTAGTGTTTGTGTGGAGAAGTCTGCTGCTAATTGTATGGGTTATTCTCTGTTGGTGACTTTTTGTTTTCCCCTTGCAGCCTTCAGGATCCTTTCTTTATCCTTATTCCTTTCCATTCTAAATATGATGTGTCTTTGTGTCTTTAAATCTGGGTTAATTCTGTTTGGGACAAGCTGAGCTTCTTGAACCTTTATTATCTTTGATGTTGTCTAGACTAGAGAAGTTTTCAGCTATTATGTCCTGAAGAATGCTTTCTTCCCCTCACTCTCTTTCTTCCACTAGTAAGCCAATAATGTGTATATTATTTCTTTTGAAGTCATTCCATATGTTTTTGTTGTTGTTTTCAGTATCTTTTAATTTCTTTTTGAGATCTCTTACTTTTTTAGTGATCTCTAATTCATCCTAGGTCTTACTAATCTGTCTTCAGTCTCATTTATTCTATTATCTCTCCCCTCTACTCTTTTCTGGAGTTCATCTATTTTGTTACCCTGTTCTGATACTGTTTTAGCTTGTTCAACTAATTGCATTCTTAGCCCAGATATTTCAGATTTTAGCTTTCTAATAACCTGAGATAATTAGTGTTTTCTTCCAGAGTCTCATTTGTTATTTCTGCATTTCTGATGACAATTCTTTCAAACTTTTTACTCACTCCTTATTTCTTTAACTAGTGTTTGGATGTTGACCTCATTATTTTATGATTTGACCTTTGGGAGGCTTTTAGCTGAACTGTTGTCCTGGTTCATTTCTCCAATATTTTTTCTTGTTGGTTTAACCATTTTATATAGTATGTTATGAGGTCCCTCTCTCAGTACTTTTCAAATTACTGATCACTCTTGCCTGGACTGACTTGTGTCTAAGTAAGGTAATTAAAGGGTTCACAGTTGTGGAAATTGACTGTTGTTTCAATTGTATTTCAATCCCTCAGTTGGAGCTCCTTGGCTTAAAAGCCTATTTTGTTCTTTTTCTTCCCTGTAGGCTATGGGAGCCTGAGGGCTTTTAAACTATTATTAGGCTTCTTAGCTTAATCACTGACTCCTGACCAAGAGATAAAGCAGGGTGTGGCAGAGATAATCCAGTGGTTATGCAAAGAGACTCTCACAGCACCAACTCTAGGCCACAGAGGTGTAGATCTTCTCCTGAGTTTCCTTGTTAGTACTCTGTTCCCTGGTGTCAGCACAGCCCCCTCCTCCACCTGCTGCTCCAGATTTGAGGGCAGTAGCAATGGAAATGCACAGTTCCATTTGGTGAGTCTTAGGAGAGTCCTCTCTTCCCTTCAGCTGTCTATTTGTTGGTGAAACAGACTGGAGGTGGTGTCTCTACTGGAAAACTGCCAGACTGTTACCAACCACTTTATCTCTCCCCAGGCTTCTCGATGTTCATGAGCACACATGCTTGTACTCACCAGTTATTTATTGGGTTCCTTAACTTGTTCTACTCCTGTCTTGTTGCAGCCCCAGGTGGTCTACTTTGGTATTCCTAGTTGACCAGGGAGAGCAGAAGAGAGAATTACAGTAGCTGCTGCTCCATAGCCCCACCCTGGAAGTCTCTTATAGTGTCTGTGTATATTAGAATTTTCTTATTTTTGTTGTTGTTGCCTCCAGGGTTATCACTGGGACTCTGTGCCTGCCCTATGAATCCACTACTCCTGGAGGTTATTTTGCTCCCTTTTATTTTTTGTTGCCCTTGCTGTTTATCATTGTTGTTGTTATTATTGTTGTTGTTATTGCTGCCATTGTTGTTATATAGGACAGAGATAAATGGAGAGAGGAGGGGAAGAAAGGGAGAAGGAGAGAAAGACACCTACAGATCTGTTTCACAGCAAGTGAAGCTACCCACCTGCAGGTGGGGGGCCCGGTGCTCGAACTGGAATCCTTACTCAGGTCCTTGAGCTTCATGCCATGTGTGCTTAACCCACTGTGCCACTGCCCAGTTCCCTATATTAGAATTTTCTTACAGCATTCTCATAAAATTCATAAAAAGTCTGACTCTATGAAGAAAATGAAAGCTCTTGGTGTAAGACAAAAGAGGCTTTAAGAAAAAGTTTATTCAGATATTATATGTATAATTTAAAAATTACTTTCTTAAACAGGGTGTCCAACAAAAATCCCAAAGAGACCCATTTCACAACGAATTTTTTTCTGAGAACCACTTAACGTTTTTTTAGATGTATCACTTGGACAATGTCAAAGGATAAAGTATTCAGCTTTGCCAAGAAAGGCTTTCTCCTTATTAAAGTTATTTTAGAAATTATCTTAAAGTAATTTTAGGAAAATAATCTGGGAACTACATTTTAGGAATCTGAAGTCCATTCTACAATGTTTTATAAATAAAATGCATAATTCTTAAAAGATTTCCAACACTAAATTTTCAGCATTTCTTGGGAATAAATGATTATTTAATTTCACTCTCACCACTCCAATTATTTACAACCCACATCCTCCACCAGTAGCCCCAAACCACAGAGTAACACATATTTATTTTTAAATTTAGAACAAATTAAAACTAATCTTGTTTGAGAACTATGTGTCACCCTTTGGAATAATTAGAAGGACCCTGCAGTGTCACAAAATTGTGAAAGCACTGGCTTATATTGTTGCCATGGGGATCTGTTTCCAGTAACAATCCAGTTCTAGAGAGAACAGGAGAAAGGAGGAGAAATTTCAAAAGGATTGTATATAGGGCTAGATAAAGTAAATAATATTGGTGGATCAGGAGCTTGCTTTTCTCTATAGGCAATGTGACAAGTGAAAAATCTATACTAGTCATCAGGTTATAATGAGTCCACACTGCTCATATCCATTTTGCAGAATGGAGTGCTGATGGAGAAGCAGAGACCAGGAACTAGGACTATTTTCCTCAGGAGCTATCCATACCTGGTCATTGAACTACCCTGTATGACTGCAGTGCAATAGGACTGAAATATTGCTTTCACTCTAAGAGCATCAGCCTGCTTCCTAGAGGTGTATTATGTTTCCCAACTTTAATTTTAGCATCTACATTTAGGTAATTTGCATTTAAATGTGTTGTCAGAGAACTTCCAGAAATCTTTAATAGGAAGACCGATTTGCATTTTAATATGCTGTTAAAGAATTTCAAAATATCTTTTTTTTTAGTGTGAATACATATTACCAGATGAATGGCCACTGTTTAAAAAATATATAATTACATTGATATAATTTATCAGAGTTGGCTTTTAGAAGCACTGAGATTTTGTTGGACCTAATTATTAACTTCCTTGTAAAATAGAAAGTACCCCCTAAAAAAAAAAAAAAGAAAGAAAAGAAATCTTCTGATCCAAGAGCTTAAAAGTAGACATGATACCACTCCAAGCAGGAAAAAAAATGATTATAGAATATCAGAGTGTGTTAGTTACAATAAAGGAAGAACATAGGAAGGATGAAATAAAAAGTTAAATATTTCTTTGTTGTCTCTTGCCAATGTCCCATCTCACACTTTTTTACATACTAAAACATTTAAGGTTGACAACCTGAAGAGTGAATGTTACTCCCCACCCTTCTCATTTAACTGTTCCACAAAGAGTAATCATGACACTAAATGGACACTTTAGTTTCAGTAGATTCTGGAAAAATGCTGATTAGGTCACAGTCTCATGTTTAGCATGATAAAAAATATGTATATTTCATTCTTTCTGCTTTCTCATCCTTGGTGATTCTTAAATTATCATGCCTAATTCAGTATTTAATTGTAATTTAGTATTTTAAGACTTTTCTGGAATCTATTCCCTACTTATTTATCTGTTGACTGCCTTATTCTATAATAACAGGTGTTTCTTGTTTGTTAGTCTTGTCCTAAGTATCTTCAATTTGTTAATTTATTTAACCCTCAGAGTAACCTTTTTAGTTAGAACAGCTATTACCTATACTTAATAAGTAAGGAAGCTGTAACACAAAGGGGGTAATAATAATAACAACAATGTCATGTAACTTTTATGAGGTATAGTTTAAATCCAAACTAGGCCTTTTGACTCAGAGTCAATACTTTACTTTTACCATTAACTCAATCCTATTCTCTTCACTGAGGATCCACCACCTTTGACAAATATTTATAATCTGTCTTTGTAAGTGGTGATAGCATTTCATGAATTATACATACATTTTCCATGTAAGAAACAGAAATCAGTAGATTAAAATGTTATAGGGGAAACTCAGCTTAGTAAGGTACAGGTGTACTAAGATATTTTTGTCATAGAAAAAGAAATGTTAAGTCAGCAAAGAGGCTGAGTAAAGAACTGATTAAAAAGCTTTTTCCCAGAGATGAATCCAGTGTCCAATTGCTGACTACCAAAGCAGTAAATACAGATTTTGAGTGCTTAACTGGGTCTGTGTACTTTGTACACACTACCCGTTAAGCATGACACTGAAGCTGAAATTTTATTCATTCAATGGGCAACTATAAAAAAAAATCATTTGTATGCTGCAGATTTTACTCCATGAAGGGATTAAGCTTGCTAAGGCTTGAAAAAGTGTATCCAGTCAATGCCTTGGTGTTCCTTTAGAAAAAAATAAAAAAGAAAGAAAAAAAAACATTAGAGTTTCAGGCTTGGGAGAAAATTATGCAGTTCTTGATAAAACATTACCCAGTGAATTATTTATAAAGCTGCAGGGAACTGCAAACTGGTGAACAAATTTTTATGATATCCTTTTCCCTAGAGGGATGTCTTGGTGCCACCTTCTGCTCCTATCTTCAGATATTATCTTTGGTTATCTTTAGTTGTAGCTCTCTATATGCCTCAAAATGTAGTTCAACTACCAAAGATAGGCAAATAATGAGGGAGTTAGCAAGTCAAGATGACCCTCTGAGAACCTTCACGGACCCAGTTGTCAAACAGTGAACAAAAGGAGAGTGGAGACAATGGACTGAAAACACATATACATATTTTACATATATACAGATATCACACACATATGCATGTAAGTGCTGATCTTTAAACCAGACTGAAAAAAGTGTTAATGTCTATTATGGGGCAGGGAAGTGGTGCACCCAGTTGAGCATGTTACCAGGAGCAAGGACTCAGCTTCAAACTTCAGGTTTTAACCTGCAGGGGAGAGATTTCACAAGCAGTGAAGCATGGCTGCAGGTGTCTCTCTCTCCCTTTCTGTCTCCCCCTTCCTTCTTAATTTCACTCTGCCCTATGAAATAAAGGGAAAAAATACCTGCTGGGTGTGATGGATTGTTCCTGCAGGCACCAAGGCCCAATGAAAACGATGGTGGCAATTAAATAACAACAAAACAATAATAATAATAATAATAATGTCTGTTATTAACTAATAAGGCACTCTCTAACCCTTCAGAGGAAACCTATTGAGAAAAATTGCTTCACAATCCCAGACTCTTTTTCTTTCTTTTTTTTTTAAATTTCTTTATTGGGGGATGTAATGGTTTACAGCTGATAGTAAAATATACAATAGTTTGTACATGCATAACACTTCCACATAACAATACAATCCCCACTAGATCCTCCACTGTCATCATGTTTCAGGACCTGAGCCCTTCTCCCTCCCTCCCCCACCGGAGAGTCTTTCACTTTGGTGCAATACACCAACTCCAGGATACTTTTTCTTACATTATGTTATTATCATTGAATCACACCAAATAATCTAAACTCACTTTATGGAGTTTTAATTTTTTATATAGTAAATCCTTCCTTAGGTCATATAACTATTTTCCATTCTCATATAACTATTTTCCATTCTGCAAAAGTAAAAGGCTCAAGCTTTGGTATCAGTTCTATGTGAATTTGATATATTACTTAGCATTTCTGAGCCTTTTTCTTCAATGAAACAATACAGAAAATACTAACTAGAGGTTAGGGTTGTTATGAGAAATGGAATTGGTATAATAAATCATAGCACCTAATTTACTTTGGGTATTGAATAAATAGCAGCTAGTCTGATAATGTCTCATTCACTCAACAATATTGAAGAATGCTCTAAGACCAAAAGAAAAAAAAAAAAGCGCTATTTCTAACACAGAGGGCATAGTCAGTTCCATGGGTTCTAAGTTTTCCTAAAGACTATTCTCTTTAACATTTGAATATCTGAGTCAAGTAGAGTTGGAAAGAATGAATGGAAATGTGTTTCAAGATTGTGGGTTGTCCCCTTAACTTCATAATGCTTTCTGACAAAGATCTTTCTGACAAGATCATATTATCTCACTGTCTATCACCTTATAACATAAAAGTCAAGTGATGATGTAGTCATTCTATTTCTGATTACAGAAATCCTTTGGGAGGGAAAGAAAAATGGAACAGTACAACAGCAGGTTATTATGTAGGTGTGGATTGGTTGCTATTGTTCTTGTTTGCTGATTTTTTTAAAAATATTTTATTTATTGATTTTGCTGCAACAGTGAATGGGAGTGATTTCTGGATGTCTTCTTCTTCAGATTAGGTGTTTGCATAAAGAAATGCCACTGATTTTTGTACATTGATTTGTAGCCTAACACCTTGCAATATTTCCTAATAACTTCCAGTAGTTTTCTTCTGGATTCTTTAGGTTTTTCTATGTATACTATCATATCATCTGCAAATAGTGAGAGCTTGACTTCTTCCCTTCCAATCTGTATTCCTTTGAATCCTTTCTCTTGCCTGATTGCTATGGCAAGAACTTCCAACACTATGCTGAAGAGCAATGGTGACAGGGGAAAGCCCTGTCTAGTCCCTGATCTGAGGGGGAATGCTTTCAGCTTCTGTCCATTGAATATGATGTTGGCTGTAGGTTTGCTATATATGAATTCCAATATCTTGAGGAATTTCCCGTCTATTCCCATTTTTTGTAGGGTTTTGAGCATGAATGGGTGTTGGATTTTGTCAAAGGCTTTCTCTGCATCTATTGAGATAATCATGTGGATTTTTGGCTTTACTTTTATTGATGTGGTGAATGACATTGATTGACTTATGTATATTGAACCAACCTTGCATTCCTAGGATAAATCCCACTTGGTTGTGATGAACAATCTTTTTGATATGCTGCTGTATCCAGTTTGCCACGAACTTGTTCAATATTTTGGGATCTATGTTCATCAGAGATATTGGTCTGTAGTTTTCCTATATTGTTGTGTCCCTATCTGCTTTTGGTATCAGGGTGATAAAATACCTAGGAGTAAAGCTGACCAAAGAAGTGAAAGAATTGTATACTGAAAACTATGAGTAACTACTCAAGGAAATAGAAATTGATACCAAAAAATGGAAAGACATCCCATGCTCATGGATAGGAAGAATAAATATCATCAAAATGAATATACTCCCCAGAGCAATATACAAATTTAATGTGATACCCATCAAAGTTCCACCAAACTTCTTTAAGAGAATAAAACAAAAACTACAATCATTTATCTGGAACCAGAAAATACCTAAAATTGCCAAAACCATCTTGAGGAAAAGAAACAGAAATGGAGGAATCACACTCCCAGACTTCAAACTTTCTTATAAAACCATCATAATCAAAACAGCATGATACTAGAACAAAAATAGGCACACAGACCAGTGGAACAGAATTGAAAGCCCAGAACTAAACCCCCACACCTATGGACATCTAATCTTTGATAAGGGGGCCCATAGTATTAAATGGAAGAAGGAGGCTCTCTTCAATAAATGGTGCTGGGAAAACCGGGTTGTAACATGCAGAAGAATGAAAATGAACCAATTTATCTCACCAGAAACAAAAATCAACTCCAAATGGATTAAAGACCTGGGTGTTAGACCAGAAACAATCAAATACTTAGAGGAAAACATTGGTGAAACACTTTCCCACCTAAACCTCAAGGACATCTTTGATGAAACAAACCCAATTGCAAGGAAGACTAAAGCAGAAACAAACAAATAGGACTATATCAAATTCACATCCAATAGGACTATATCAAATTCACATCCAAAGAAACTATCACACAAACAAAGAGACCCCTCACAGAACGGGAGATCTTCACATGCCATGCATCAGACAAGAAACTAATCACCAAAATATACAAAGAGCTCAGCATACTTAGCACCAAAAAAACAAATGACCCCATCCATAAATGGGCAGAGGATATGAACAAAACATTCACTCCAGAGGAGATCCAAAAGGCTAACAAACATATGAAAAACTGCTCTAGGTCACTGATTGTCAGAGAAATGCAAATTAAGACAACACTGAGATACCACCACACTCCTGTAAGAATGGCATATATCAAAAAGGACAGCAGCAACAAATGCTAGATAGGCTGTGGGGACAGAGGACCCTTTTGCACTGCTGGGAATGTAAATTGGTACAGCCTCTGTGGAGAGCAGTCTGGAGAACTCTCACAAGGCTAGACATGGGCTTTCCATATAACCCAGTAATTCCTCTCCTAGGGATATACCCCAAGGACTCCATAACACCCAAGCAAAAAGAGGTGTGTACTCCTATGTTCAGAGCAGCACAATTCATAATAGCTAAAACCTGGAAGCAACCCAGTTGCCCAACAACAGATGAGTCGCTGAGAAAGCTGTGGTATATGTACACAATGGAATACTATGCAGCTATTAAGAACAATGAGCCCACCTTATTTGACCCATCTTGGACAGAGGTAGAAGGAATTACGTTAAGTAAGCTAAGTCAGAAAGATAAAGATGAGTATGGGATGATCCCACTCATCAACAGAAGTTGAGAAAGTCAGAAAGGGAAACTCAAAGCAAGATCTGACTAAACTGAAAGTAGGGCACCAAAGCAAATACCCTGTGGTGAGGGGAGGGTGGACATGCAGCTACCTGGGCTAGCAGGGGTGGGTTGGGGGGGTGGGGGTTGGTGGGTGGAGTGGGGGTGGGTGGGGGTGGGTGTGATGGGGCACAATCTTTTGGTGATGGGAATGGTGTTTATGTACACACCTATTAAATTGTAGTTATATAAATCACTAATTAATATGAGAGGGGGATAAATTGTATGTATAACAAAGGGACTTTTCAAAGTTAACCCAATTACCAAATAATGTGATGATAACAGTAAGTATCCATTGTCTTCTTGAACCCTAAGACAGCAGGAACTTCACATTTCCACTATAGAGCCTAAACTCCCCCAGTGCTGGGACTCCAGGATAAGGCTCACTTTCCCGTATGCTTCTCCCTATTCTTATCAAATAATATTGCATCCTCTGATTGCAACCTAATCAATGCAATGATTGCCACCCAGCGTGCTTCACTTCAGACTGTGTCCAGAGACTTCAGCTGTGGAAAGACAACCCATTCAGGTTCATCACTTGGGTGAGACCTTTCCTTTCATAGTATTCTCTAATTCCATCCCAGGTGGTTCACTTCCTAACAAAGTCCCAAAACCTAGATATAGACCAGGTTCCAAGAGATAGAGCATATGTTCACAGGTATCCATAAACTAGGGCAAATATATACCTGAAAGCAGTAGTACGCTAGAGTTTGCAATGAGTACCCCCCAACACTTCATCTCCACTATTCCAATCTTTGCATCCATGATTGTTCAACAATTTGTTTGGCTTTTTATGTTAACTCTCTTTTCAGCCACCAGGTTCCAGATGCCATCAGGATGCTGGCCAGGCTTCCCTGGACTGAAGACCCCACCAATGCATCTCGGAGCTCCACTTCCCCAGAGACTCATCCTACTAAGGAAAGAGAGAGGCAGACTGGGAGTATGGATTGACCAGTCAATGCCCATGTTCAGTGGGGAAGCAATTACAGAAGCCAGACCTCCCACCTTCTGCAACCCACAATGCCCCTGGGTCCATGCTCCTAGAGGGATAGAGAATGGGAAAGCTATCAGGGGAGGGGATAGGATATGGAGATTGGGTTGCGGGAATTGTGTGGAGTTGTAGCCCCCCATTCTATGATTTTGTTAATGTCTCCTTTCTTAAATAAATAAATAAGAAAAAAGAGGAAAAATATTTTATTTATTCCCTTCTGTTGCCCTTGTTGTTTTACTTGTTGTAGTTATTATTGTTGTTGATGATGTAATTGTTGGATAAGACAGAGAGAAATGGAGAGAGGAGGGGAAGACAGAGAAGGGGAGAGAAAGATAGACACCGGCAGACCTGCTTCACTGCTTGTGAAGTGACTCCCCTGCCGGTGGGGAGTCAGGGGCTCAAACCGGGATCCTTAGGCCAGTCCTTGAGCTTTGTACCACCTGTGCTTAACTCACTGTGCTACAGCCTGACTTAAGACTTTTTTTTTTTAACCACCCTGTCTGCTTGTGATTAAGGTAATAAACAATTTTATACCATGCTAATGTTCTGCTGTGGAAAAAAATGTAAACAGATATTTCTAACACCTATACCTTTCTTATAAGTAGATAACTATTTCCTTACACCTGTTTGGTTGATACAGCAATTGAGTCAAAGCCATTTCTATTCATGGCAAATTAGAAAACAACACAAGCTGCTATGTTTTTATCATTCCATAGTAAGAAGATGTTAAAATCAAGACAACAGTTCTAAAATGGGGTTACTTATGCTAAGCACCACTTTACTAAGCCTAGACTTACAAATCTCCAAGAAATGAACTCTTAAACCAGTTGGGAATTATCTGATCAATAATAGCTAGGGAATCTTCTTGAAACATCCCTTTTTTGTTATTCTGTCCCTTATAAAAGTCTTTCTTTTTGAATCTCGAGGGGAGCTCCTTTCTATATGCTAAATGGAATACTACAGATTCCAATTGAACTGTGCTCTCAAAGAACCTCACACACAAACATTTAATGTGCTTCAATTTATTTTTTAACAAAGGTAAGGTTTACTAAGAGTTCCAAAGTGTATTTATTGTCTGGCAAGTAAGAAAATCAGCAGTTTAAATGAACAGTTTCCAAAAAGAAAGCTTCCTGTATTTCTGTTGTACCTGATTTATTATAATTGTTCTAAACTGTATTTAATAAAAATGGATCTTGCATTATTTGATAAGCATGTTACTAAGTATCACATGTATATAAATTCTGAGTTAATTAAGCTTTAAAATACTCAAGAGATTTGACAGTCATTCTATTACTGTATTTACTAAATAAAATCAATACCCTTATAACATATATGTAAATATAAGTTTACATATGTATTGATGTTCAGAGACTCATATGTCTTAGAGCACACAATAATAAAAATCAAAAACCTCATGCATTAAATGTGTATGTACCATAATTATGGTATCACATGTTTTATTATCATATTATGTCGTTATGTTTCTTTCAAAATTACATTTCAACAATAAGATTATTGGTGAGGTCACAGAGTAGGAGGACAGATGAATTAAAGGAACACTACAGGTTCACTCTAAGTTAAAGGGTCAAGATTTAAAGTGGAAAGAATACAAAACTTTTCTATTGGGCTAGGTGAGATAACACAATAGTTACACAAAACAACCATGATGCTTGAGTCAAGAGGTCACAGGTTCAATCCTTATTATCACCATATGAACCAGATATGAACATTGCTGCTCGTGGGGCAGGGGCAGCTTTTCTATACATCTTCAGGACTATAATGTGTGGAAAATTCCAGTAAATCATGTAGCATGTAAAGGTAAATATGTTTGTAGAGAGAGTATATTATGAGTGATTTATTAGTTACAAAACATAAAGAAAAGAATGTTACTTCCTTGCTTAAAACCTTTCACAGGTAGACCAGTCTTCCCAGAATTAAACCCATACTTTTTCTCATGGCCCATGAACTCTGTCCTTCTGGAGTCATGCATGCTATTCTCTCTTGCTCACAAAGCTTTAGTCATCTATCATAGTAAAAGGTCTTTCCCAACCTGAGTTTTTATCTTACCAGTGCTGTTTTACCTAGAACACTCTTGTTCTGAAACTTTAAAAGTGTGATTTTTTTCTCATGTTACAGGTCTCAATTCAAATAAATGTCACCTGCTGAAGGTAGGGAATAGCACAGAAGATAGAGTACAGACTTTATCATGTATGAGATTCTGAGTTCAGTCTCAGCACCATGTGGGAGCACTATAATAGCATTCTCATTTCTCCTTCTTTCTACCCCTCCTCTTCCTCCCTTCCTCCTCCTTCTCTTCTTCTTCTCCTTCTTCTTCTTCTTCTTCTTCTTCTTCTTCTTCTTCTTCTTCTTCTTCTTCTTCTTCTTCTTCTTCTTCTTCTTCTTCTTCTTCTTCTCCTCCTCCTCCTCCTCCTCCTCCTCCTCCTCCTCCTCCTCCTCCTCCTCCTCCTTCTTCTCTTCTCTTCTATCTCTCTCTCTCTCTGTCTCAGTATATAGAATTATTTTAATGAGCAGGGCAGGTCACTTAACAATATTGCACACATTCATCTTTCAGTGTCAAATAACAAACTAAAAAACAGGAGCTGGAGAATAATTCACTGGATAGGGCTTGTACTTTTCCATGTCCAAATTGGAACACCAATACCACTGGGGGAATTGTTGTTAAAATTTTGGATACTCCAGCTGGCCGGGCTAGCTTCATGGGCGGGTAACAGAGACACGGAGACAACGGCTGGGCAGGGAAGCTGTATTTCTTTATTCAGGAACAACGATTCACAAACTAAGACAAACTAATCACCAAACAGAACTCAGCTGTCTCTTTGCGGCGGCGCAAGCACTCTTTCTTTTACTCTGGAACTCAGGAACCTAGGAACTCTGTCACTGGGAACTCAGGAACTCTCGGACTCAGGAACCCTCTCTTACTCTCGAACTCTGAAACTCTCCAACTCAGGAACTCTGTCACTCTCTGACTCTCTCTTACTCTGAAACCCTGAAACTCTCGAACTCAGGAACTCTCCAACTCTGGCACTCTCGAACTCAGGAACCCTCTCCCAGGGTTCCTTTGGGGCGGGGCCAAGCGGGCCCGCGAAATTAGCAGGCCTGATCCAATTCTCTTGGTGGGGGGAGGGCTAGAACAAGCCAATGTAAAGCATACGACAATTCCCCCTTTTCTTTTTAACTAAATGACTATAGTATCAAGGGTGTGGGGTGAACAGAAACATATATAACAAAAACCAGCCTGAGGGGGCCATATCTGAAAAAAAAAACAAACATTTCTTGCCTCTGGGGGGCTACTTGCCTCGACGGGCAATTGCATGGGGGCGGGAATGGCCTAGAGTCCCACAGGGTAATGCCTCCAATTTTCATTCTTAAAACTTTTTAAAAGATTTATATATTTATGAAAAACCAGAGACAGCAGAGCCAATCTCAGTACTGATAAAACTTGGAGTTGCTCCTTTTCACATATGGCTCCCCAGAGTAGCCCAAGGCCTATTTCGATGGCAACTTGGAGGCAGCTGCTGGCATAAGCTCCGACAACAGCAGTCAGTTAGGGTAGCATACTGGGGGTCAGCAGGACGGTGAATAAGAGGTCCTAAGTGTGACACCAAGGAGGGATCCTGTGGCTCAATATTGGGTTAGAAAACGGAGGAAAAAGAAAGGAAATCTTCTGATTATTTCTGAAGCACACCCCTCCCCTTACCCCATAACCAGACCCTAGGGGCTGGACAGCTGCTCCTAGCAGGCTCCCCGTTGAGATTTTTTCTTTACCAACATTCCTGGCTCATCAGAGGTGTCAATCCAATCCTTTTCCTTCTGTCTCTCTCTTTTTTTTTTCTTTCTAAGTGGCTGGAGCTCTATTTGAGTGACAAAATATCTGACCAATCAGAGCTTTACCCCTCCCTGGGAAAGACTACCTGGAGGTTTTATTTATTTATTTATTTATTTATTTATTTATTTATTTATTTTACAATCGCCTGTCTTTGCTCAGGATACCTGAGCTAGTCAGAGCTGACCAAGCTGCAGACTGACTATTATATATACGTGTGTCCCTTCTCCCCCTCCTTCTTCAGGTTGACCAAAATGAACTGTTATTGTTTTTTCCATTGTTATGTGACCGAATGTCCTATCCATTGTGAGAGGAACTTGTTTCACACTACCTCTGCCATCCAATCCCCTTTTCCCTCCTCCTAGCTAATTAAAAAAAAAAAAAAAAAAATCTCTTTCCTTTCATTGCTCTTTTTATCTCCTTCTTGTTCTTGTCTTCTTTTCTTCTTCCTCCTTCTTCTACTTTCTGAATTCACTGAAACTAATTTGTGATTTATTTGGGGGAAGAAATATGACTCAGAGTGGAATCACTGCATGTGTCTTCTTCTCTACTTCCCTTTCTCCTCTTGCTAACACTAGAATTTACAGTGAACAGTAAATTTGCATAATTGTCTATTCTTGCTTTCCCTTTATTCCTTTCTCTTTCATCTGGATTTGGTTTCTATTTTTTTCTTTGACTGGAGGTGTTGTTTGGCTAACTGGCATTGGTTAAACTGCAAAAATCCTTGCTTCAGTTACTAGTGGTGTAATTTCTGAGGGTGACTGCATTTGTCATAAAGGTATTTAGCATAGCATAGCTTGTACTCAAAACACAACAGATGAAGAACGACAGAACAGAAAAATAAAAAACACATCAATAAAAAAATGATTAAATCAAGAGCAAATAAAACTGCAACCACAATGAATCAAGACAGGAGCCCAGAAGAAACTCCAAATCAGTCAGAAGTAACCATAGATAAGAAAAGTATGCAAGAAATAGTAAGACTAATAATCACAAAAATGAAGACAACTATGGAGTAAAGGGCTATCAGAATTAGGGAAACAAGAGATGAGACCCTCAAGGAAAATACTAGCTATCTCAAGGTAATTAGAGAGCTGAAAGCTGAAATAGAAGAACTAAACGGTCAATTAGCAAAAGAAGCTAATACTATAACTGAGCTGAAGAAAGAAGCTGAGGGAAGGAAAAGCAGACTAATAGAAGCAGAAAACAGAATTAGCCAGACAGAGGAAGAGCTATAGAAAACTAAGAAAGAGGTAAAAGAGCTCAAAAAGGGATTGTGAGACACTGAAAACAACAGAAGAGATATATGGGATGATCTCAAAAGAAATAACATTCCCATAATTGGCCTGCCAGAGGAAGAAAGACAGGAAGGGGAAGTAAACATTATAGCAGAAATAATAAAACTTCCCAGACCTAAACAACAGAAAGGACATTAAGATTCAAGCGGCCCAGAGAGTCCCAAACAAAATCAACCCAGACACAAGACACATCGTTAAAATGAAAAGAAGTAAGGATAAAGAAAGGATCCTAAAGGCTGCAAAAGTAAAACAAAAGTCACATACAGGGGAAAACCCATAAGATCATCAGCAGACTTCTCCACTCAAAATCTAAAAACTGGAAGAGAATGGCAAGATATCTATCGAGCCCTGAATGAAAAAGTATTTCAACCAAGGATAATAAATATATCCTGCTATACTTTCATTCAAACTAGATGGAGGCATCAAAACCTTCTCAGACAAACAACAGTTAAAGGAGGCAACCATCACCAAACCTGCCCTGAAAGAGGTTCTAAAAGACCTCTTATAAAAAAGAACATCAATATAATACTTACCATGTATCACAGCAAATAAAAAACTTGTTGAATAATGGCACTACAATACATTAAATCCATAATATCAATAAATGTCACGCATTAAAATGCACAGCATAGGAGGATGGATCAGAAAACATAACCCAACCATATGCTGCTTGCAAGAATCCCATCTGACCCAATAAGATAAACACAGACTTAAAGTGAAAGGCTGGAAAACTTTCATACAGGCTAATGGACCACAAAAAGAGGTAGTAACAGCCATTCTCATCTCTGACACTATAGACTTTAAATTAAATAAAGTAATAAAAAATAGGCAAGGCCATTGCATAATGACTAGAGGATCAATCAACAATGAAGACTTAACAATTATTAACATCTATGCACCCAATGAGGGTCCATCTAAATACATCAAACACCTACTGAAATAACTACAAAAATACATCAATAGTAATACAATAATAGTGGGAGACTTTAATACCCCAATCTCACACTTACGACAGATGAACAAAACAGAGAATCAACAAAGAAACAAGAGAATTAAGTGAAGAGATGGACAGACTAGATATCCTGGACATTTTCAGAGTTCTTCACCCAAAAAAACTGGAGTGCACAATCTTTTCAAATCCACACAGCACATCCTCTAGAATAGACCATATGTGAGACCACAAAGACAGTGTCAACAAATTCAAGAACATTAGAATCATCACAAGTATCTTATCCAACCACAGTGGATAAAGCTAACATTTAACAACAAATAGAAAATTGCTAAAACACACAGAATTTGGAAACTCAATAACATGCTTCTTAAGAACCATTGGGTTCTCAATCAAGAAATTCAAATGTTCCTGGAAACAAATAAAAATGAAGTCACAAGCTTTCAAAATATTTGGGACATAGCTACAGCAGTACTGAGAGGGAAACTCATAGTCATACAAACACATATTAGAGAACAAGAAAAAGCTCAAATAATAGACCTTACTGCATACCTTAAGGAATTAGAGGAAGAGCAAGAAAGGAACCTGAAAGCAATGAGGATAGAAATCACTAAAATTAGAGCAGAAATAAACAACATTGAAAATAAGAGAAATATACAAAAGGTCAATGAAGCCAAATGTTGGTCTTTGAATAATTAAACAAGATTGAAAAACACCTTGCCAGACTCTCTAAAAAAATAAATAAATAAAAGGAGAAGACTCAAATAAATAGAATTGTAAAGGATAGAGGAGATATCACAACTGACACCACAGAAATCCAGAACATCATGTGAGACTTCTATGAAGAACTAGCCACCAAACTAGAGAATCTGGAAGAAATGTAAGAATTCCTAGAAACATATGCCCTTCCAAAACTGAACCAAGAAGAACTACAAAACCTAAATGCACCAATAACAGACAAATAAAACAAAACAGTTATTAAGAATCTTCCTTTGGAGTCGGGCAGAAGCACAGCATGTTAAGTGCAGGTGGTGGAAAGCACAAGGACCGGCCTAAGGATCCAGGTTTATGCCCCAGCTCCCCACCTGCAGGGGAGTTGCTTCACAAGCAGTGAAGCAGGTCTGCAGGTGTCTATCTTTCTCTCCCCTCTCTGTCTTCCCCTCCTCTCTCCATTTCTCTCTGTCCTATCTAACAATGATATCAATAACAATAATAATAGCCACAACAATAAAAAATAACAAAGGCAACAAAAGGGAAAATAAATAAATAATAATCTTACAACAACAAAAGTCCTTGACCAGATGGTTTCACAAGTGAATTCTACAAAACCTTCAGGAAACAGTTAATACCTATACTTCTAAAGCTCTTCCACAAGATCAAAGAAACATGAACACTCCCTTCCACCTTCTACGAATCCAACATCACCCTAATACCAAAAGCAGATAGGGACACAACAAAAAAGGAAAACTACAGACCAATATTTCTGATGAACATAGATGCCAAAATATTGAACAAGATCCTGGCAAACCAGATACAGCAGTATATCAAAAAGACTATTCATTACAACCAAGTGGGATTTATCCCAGGAAAGCAAGGCTGGTTCAACATATGTAAGTCAATCATTATCATTCACCACATCAATAAAAGCAAAACTAAAAACCACATGATTATCTCAATAGATGAAGAGAAAGCCTTTGTAAAATCCAACACCCATTCATTCTCAAAACACTACAAAAAATGGGTATAGATGGGAAATTCTTCAAGATAGTGGAGTCCATATATAGCAAAACTACAGCCAACATCATACTCAATGGAAAGAAGCTAAAAGCATCTCTCCTCAGGCTACAAAAATCATTGTACAAAAATCAATGGTATTTCTTTATGCAAACACCAAATCTGAAGAAGCTGACATCCAGAAATCACTCCTGTTCACTGTTCCAGCAAGATCAATAAAATACTTAGGAATAAAGCTGACCAAAGAAGTGAAAGACTTGTGTTCTGAAAAATATGAGTCACTATTCAAGGAAATAGAAAATGACACCATGGTCCAGGAGGTGGCACAGTGATAAGGCTTTAGACTCTCAAGCATGAGCTTCTGAGTTTGATCACTGACAGCACATGTGCCAGAGTGATATCTGGTTCTTTTTTTCTCCTCCTATCTTTTTCATTAATAAATAAATAAAATATTTAAAGAAGAAGAAGAAGAAGAAGAAGAAGAAGAAGAAGAATGAGAAAATTACACCATGAAATGGAAAGGCATCCCATGCTCATGGATTTGAAGAGTAAGTATCATGAAAATGAATATTATCGCAAGGGCCATAACGATACCCATCAAAGTTCCACCAAACTTCTTTAAGAGAATAGAACAAAAACTACAATCATTTATCTGGAACCTGAAAACAGCTAGAATTGCCTAAACAATCTTGAGGAAAAGAAACAAAAATGGAGGCATCACACTCCCAGATCCCAGACTATATTAAAAAGACATCATCATCAAAACAGCCTGGTACTGGAACAAAAACAGGCACACACACCAGTGGAACAGACCTGAATGCCCAAAACTAAACCTCCACACCTATGCACTTCTAATCTTTGGTAAGGGGGTCAAAGTATTAAATGGAGGAAGGAGGCTCTCTTCAATAAATAGTGCTGTGAAAACTGGATCAAAACATGCAGAAGAATAAACTAAGCCACCTTATCTCATCAGAAACAAAAATCAATTCCACATGGATCAAGGACTTGGATGATAGACCAGAAACTATCAAATACTTAGAGGAAAATATGGGTGGAACACTTTCCCACCTAAATCTCAAGGATATCTTTGATAAAAACAAACCCAATTGCAAGGAAAACTAAAGCAAAAACAAACCAATGGGACTACTTCAAATTGAAAAGCTTCTGCACAGCCAAAGAAATTTTGTTGACTGTAAACCCATCAATTTGATGTGATCACATCAAATTGATGGGTTTACAGTCAACAAAATTTATTCACCTTTCCCATATTTGGGAGCCACTCTCTTCCCTGATCCAGCTTTCTGGTCCTTCTGCCAGCCATGAAATCACCTCCCCAGACAATTATTAGGATCCACCTGCATATCAGATTTCAGACTCAGGCCAAAAAAAAACAAGTATAGCCACAGGCCCTTTAGAATATAACTAAAATATGCCTACTAGTTATTTACAAAATGAAGGTCCCCCCAACTCTTCATCTGCACTATTCCATCCTTTAGGTCCATGATTGGCCCACAATTTGTTTGGCTTTGTATGTTAATTCTCCTTTCAACCACCAGGTCCAAGATGTTTGCATGATGCCAACCAGACTTCCCTTGGCAGACAACTCCACCAATGTGTCCTGGAGCCCCACTTCCCCAGAGCCCTTCCCCACTAGGGAAAGAGAAAGACAGGCTGGGAGTATGGATCTGCCTGTCAAAGCCCATGTTCAGCAGGGAAGCAATTACAGAAGCCAGACCTTCCACCTTCTGCATCCCACAGTGACCTTGGTTCCATACTTCCAGAAGGTTAAAGAATAGGAAAGCTATCAGGGGAGGGAATGAGATACAAAGTTCTGGTGGTGGAAATTGTGTGGAGTTGCACCCCTCTTATCCTATGGTTTAGTCAATGTTTCCTTTTTATAAATAAAATTTTTAAAAATAAATAAATAAATAAACAAATAATAGTGATGGAAATCAATCATGTTCTGGACAGGGGGAATGGTAGCTCTTTCATGCCTGAAGTTTGGATATCCAGACACAGTTCTATGTACCAGAGTGAGCAATGCTATGGTCATTCCACTTTCTCTCATTAAAATAAAAAGTACCTTAAAAATTACAGTAGTGTGCTATTTTCACATATTACAGAGGCAGATAAGATATGAAGGGCAGAAGTGAAGTCTGTTTCCAAGTACAAGTCTGTTTCCAAGAATTTTTGGTGAGGACAACTCATTGGACCCTAGATGTAAAGATTAAAAGCTATCCCTTCAGTGGTCTCTGCCAGAATTAAAATGAGTCTGAATCTGCAGTGAAGTTTCACAGCATTTTTATACTTTGAATATCCATTTCTGATTACACAAAGGACTTTTTAGGTAACCTTGAGTTAAACCATTTAAGTATGTTTCTCTTTTACTTAAATGAACCATCTCTACAGAGAGAAGTGATGAAGTCTATTAATTTCCATTTGTAAAAACACTTTGAAATTTCTAGATGAAAGAATTTCAGCAGAGACATACAAAGGTGAGTTAATATGTTGGATCAAATTCTGTCCTTTTATAGAATCAGAGTGGGAGTGAGCAGGCCTAAGGACACTTTGGGGAGCCTCTGACACATTACTTTTCACATTAATCTTCTAAGAAAACTCCCTAATTTGGGTATATCAACTGTTTTAATCATATGTGTAACTTATTGTTCTGTCAATAGTATTTCTTTTCCTTTAAAATTTCTCTCATTTAAAATTTTTCTCCTACAGAACTAGTTTTATGTAAAGGAAATCTTGTGGGGGTTTATCTAAGAGATTTTCCCTCTGTAACACTTTGTGCATTTATACTTAAACTAATTATATTCACTTCCTAAGTATGACACTCTGTTCCTGAGCTGATGGGGACCCAAACAAGGCCATTCCATTACTTCTAGACAGATTGTTACAAGCTATTAGAGTAAGTTCAGAAAAGAGTTTCAAAGACAGTTGAAAAAATCATCTACAAATTTATTAGTAATTACCCATTTACTTAAATGGGATTAGCAGTTACTTAAAATACAATATCAAAATAGAACATTTTTTTAGAATAATGGTCTCTTTCAGCATATTAAATACAGACTCCATGATAAAACAATTAATTTTAAAATTGCTAAGGCAAAATCCAAGGTTGTAAACAAATTATATAATTTTCTTTTTTTTTTTCTTTTCCACCTGGTCTATCACTGGGGTTCACTGCTTGTACAACTTCACTGTCACTATATTATTCCACTTTTATTTGTTTTTCATAGAGGTAAAAGACAGAGCCAGAGAGGGGGAGACAGACGGAAAGGAAAGATGCCTGCAGCATTGCTCCATAGCTCATAAAGCTTGCATACCAATGGTGAAACACAGATTGCTTGCACCCAGCTTGTCATATATAGCAATACATTGTGTTATACCAGGCATGCTACCACCCAGCCCAGACAACTACTATTCTCAATAAACTGCACCAGTTGTACACTTTTTACTGTATACATGACAATATAGCTTTCTTTTTATTTTTACTGACCTTAATTTGTGTTTACTTTGGGAGAGATTCATTTGTCTTAAAATACCTTGTTCTTCCTAAAGATACTGAGTACCTTGACCTTGTCAATGGGTCCACACAAGATTCTTGTTTGGAGGAACTGCTCCTATAGAAAACAGTAGATATTGGTTTTCTTTCTCTGTCTTCTCTCTTTGGGGTTTTATTTAACTGAAGCTTTGTCTTCCTTTAGAGGCAGATGGGCCACTTACAGGTGCTCAGAGGTCAAGTGTATTTGATTTTTCTCCAGTTCAAACCCTGCATACCATCAGAGGGCATACAGAAGCTCATTACTGGGTGCATCCTTGATCATATCCAGGATTCTAGTAAAGTACATATTGTATATAGAATCACAGCAGAGGGTGCCTACATTAAGCCTTAGCGCTGAGGATATCTTGTCTCATATGTAGATCTGGGGAAAATGGCTGTACATCATGTTTGGGGCAGGGAAGATAAGAAATGGTAGTGCAATACTTTCATGCCTGGGGTTTGAATAGCTCAGGAGCAATCCTTTGCACCACCATAAGGCAGAACAAGCATTGCTCTGTGTATGAAGTTAGATCAATCTACCTATTGGCCACTAGGAGGGGGTGGTGGTGGTGAGGAGGCTTTAATTCATATTTCCTCTTTTGGTGCCAACATTTTCTAAGTTATTAAACTAGCTTTATCAAGAGATGTCTTTATTTTGTCTAGAAAGATGAAATGTAAAGGTGCTAAAAATTTGTAAACTTCTATGCTATAGCCACTAAATTCCTATAGCAAGGAATCTCAAATATGGATTATGGTACTACGAAGAAAACATTTGGGGATGGCAAAATATCTAGCTTGAATAGTGTGTTGCTTTGCCACGCACATTATCTCTGGTTCTGGCTCCACTGCACTGGACAAAACTTCATTGCTATGCTCTACCTATCTGAAAAAGCAAGTCCAGAACAGTGAAGCCCCAGCAAAGACCAAACAAACAAACAAAACTATGTGACTTCTTATTTATTTATTTATTATTTATTTGTCATTTCTAGTTCTTGTAGGACTCTTATTTGTGTTGTTTGAATGGCAAAAAAAATAATCCTGATTTGCACACATACACACACACACACACACACACACACACACACACGTCTCAGGTTATCACCATATTCACCTACTCAAGCAACATCAAGTATTATATTGAATATCCACTGAGCAGAAAACATATTATACTATACAACCTAAGAAATCATAACCTTCTACAGTGAGACTATCCATTTCTTAATTCCTTGGCTAGATACAACATAAATAGGAAAGTTTAGGGTTCAGAGAGAAAGGTAGTTCTTCTAATGGGTGTATCTTTGAATAGTTATGGATTCCATACACCGTTTCAGAATTCCCTAAATATAGAAGTGGTATCACAATCCCTTTTCTATAGCAGGGATTATAGACAAGGCAATAGTATATACTTTTTATTTTAAAAAAATCTGTTTCATACTAATCAGGGAGCATCTATGTTCACATCTGACCTACTAACCTAATGACTGTTCTGGTCCTTTGAGGGACCAGGCAGTGATCTACTTGGTTAAGTCCATATTTTTCCATGCACAAGGATCCAGGTTCAATCCCCCACTCCTCACTTGCAGAGGGGACACATTATGAGCAGTGAAGCATGTCTGGAGATGTCTATCTTTCTCTTTCCTTATCTCCCTCTCCCCTTCTCAATTTCTTGTTATCCTATTAAATAAAAAAAAAAAAAAAAAGAAAAGAAAGGAAAAAATGGCCACTCGGAGCAGTGAATTCTTAGTGCCAGCATGGAATCTCAGTAATAAAATAATGATGATGATGATAATAATGATAGTAATAATAATAATAATAATAAATATAATTTTACCATAATCTAGGTTTCACCAAAAGTTTTTAGGCAAGAATATGGTGTGCGTAAAAAATGAAAAAAGAAAAAAGCCAGATTTTACTTTTAAGATGTATTTTATTTATTACACATGAGTGAGAATTTCACATAAAACAGAGAGGAGAAAGACATAAGCCAGAGTACCACTCCAGTATACATATTGTACCAGGAATTAAACCAAGAGTGCCAGGCATAAAAGATTAAAGTTCTATCAGTTGAACTATTTCCCCAGCCTCAAAAAGTAAAACAAGATTTTGAAACAGATTTAGATTTGAGTGAAGGTTCACCACTTACTTATAGTTATCTCTGTATATAAATGGTTAATTTTTTGCTACAAATTCCTCATACTTAAAATGGATATAATAGCATTGAATTCATATAGTTGTACAGAAAAAAAATAAGATTAAATGTAAAAACTGTAATAGAAAGCCTGAATGTAACTATTCAAATAACACAAATAGTCCCCTTATTTCCCTCTCTTTGAAATAAAGTATGTTAGTGAATGAAAGACAAAAGTTTTAGCAATGGTGATATTTTATGGATTTGTGTATATGGTACAAATATCTATCTTCATTCCATGTCAACAGTATAAACCATGTGTTATTCTTACATTATTTGATGCTGTAGTCACACCACACATTAGTTTACACTTACAGTTATATTAGATAGTGTTGTCACACTATGATATATACACAAAGAATGTAAAATCCTTGAGCAAAGGTCTACTCTACATGCATTTTAGCACACATGAAAATATTCTATTGATATTTTACCAGTGATAGAATACCAAGTGCTATGACAAAACTATGGCATCATTCTACTGACCTTTAAGTTATCCTTTTTTAAAAAAATATTTATTTATTTATTCCCTTTTGTTGCCCTTGTTGTTTTATTGTTATAGTTATTATTGTAGCTGTGATTGATGTCATCGTTGTTGGATAGAACAGAGAGAAATGGAGAGAGGAGGGGAAGACAGAGAGGGGGAGAGAAAGATAGACACCTGCAGACCTGCTTTACCACCTGTGAAGGGACTCCTCTGCAGGTAGGGAGCCAAGGGCTTGAACCGGGATCCTTACTCCAGTCCACCTGCGCTTAACCTGCTGCACTACCGCCTGACTCCCTATTTAAGACTATTTTCTATGCATCTAACATTTATAGAATACTGTATGAAAACTTAAAGGTCGGGAGTCGGGCAGTAGCACAGTAGGTTAAGTGCAGGTGGTACAAAGCACAAGGACCAGCCTAAGGATCCCGGTTTGAGTTGCTTCACAAGTGGTGAAAGTATGCATTGTGAAACTAAAACAGTGAAGTACCTCTGTGTATTAAGAGAGACACATATTTGGTCAAAGGAAATTTGTGGTTCCATATTTTATAAACAGTTTAAGGCAGTCTGGAACTTAAGGAGCTCTATTAACTTGATGAGGCTGGTAGGTACTATGTCACCTCAGGGAGAGTTGGTTTCAACCACTACAATCATTATTACAGGCTGGCTTCTAAAGTTCTGGGGGAAAAAAAGGAAGAAAGATAGAAAAAGAAAGGTAGATAAATCAGTCTATAGCTCTCTATCCTACTCCATGCTTTGAAAAAGAAAAATGGCTGCCTCAAATTATTTTAGAGTTTGCAAACTTAAAATAAATGTCTCCATTAATGTTTCATTAGCTATAGGAATCGTCATTTGAATTGGATGTGCTTTTCAGATATAAAGAAATTAGTCTCACAATTTATGAATAATTATAAAAATAAAATAAAGTATAAAAAGTTTTTCTTATAGTTCTATGAATTGTATAATTTTCTCTACTGTGATGGTGGCAAAAATTTGTTCAATATTGTGTTTTAGGGGATATCAAGATAAATAATGTCCTCTAAGTACACACACTCTAATAAGGATACAGACACAGATAGAAATAACTCAAATATAAAATAAAACAGGAATTTCTTAGTAATTATGATCTACCTACTATAGGAAAAAAAAAAAGGCCAAACAAAACCTATCAATTATTTGAAATTTTCAGATATTACTGAACACCTTCTCAAGTTCTGTCTGGAAAATTATCTAAATTTTCTTTTAGGTAATATGTAACCCCACTATCTGTCAGTGGGTATAGTTTTAAGTAAGCAGTGACCTTCCTCAGGCAACATGATGAAAGGCCTCTAACATTCCCATTTTAATCATTAGACCTCACAGAACTTCCAGTTGCTTTTGTAGTGTTAAGAAGGTAAGCCTGTTTGTCTAGCCCCAGGGGAAGTCAGGCAGACAGTCACTATTATAAGACTCCTCAGGGACATTTTGGAGGCTTCAGTTGCTTCAGTTTCCTTCCTGGGACAGCATAGGAAATGATGAGTCCAGAAGACATAAATTTAAATTTATTCTCTGATTCTAAAGGGTACTTATTGATGATTCTGTTTGCAGAACTCCAAACATATTTACACTAGACAGGTGTTCTAACAGTATTTCACTTAGCACATACTTTGCATTTTCCTTGATTGCTTTCTTTTTCTTTTTTTTTTTCTAAAACAGAAAAGAAAGAAGAGAGATCCTCAAAAGCAGATTGTTTAGCTGAGTAACTGAAGAAGTTCACTGGTTTTAGACCCCAAATAGCAGGAATAGAATGTAGAATGTGATGCCTGCTTTCATGCAAACAACCATCATAACACCTCTTTTAGGGAGAAGGAGGTGCTAATGATGCTATACTTATCACCACAGGCAATGTCTGTTGGAGACAACAGTGGAATTTTTAAAAAACAGGCATTTAGAACTAAAATGAATGCCTGGACTCAAACCCAGTTAATAGCAACAGAAAATAATGCTATACTTTTTTTCAGTGGAGGCTTGAAAGTAGCCCACTAATATTTCTGGGAGAAAAATATACTGATATACAAACTAGCCTGCCATTCACAGCATTACTATCTCCCTATATGATTGTGTATGAGTCAGGAAGCTGCTTCTAGAGATTTACATCCTCTGATAGGTATCTGGATTACCTATTTCAAGTCACTTAATTTCTCCAAATCTCTATGTTGTTATCTATAAATATTTAGGTGTTATCTGGGCTAGTATTTGCTCAAAATTCTAGGATTGTTCCAGGACCTCTGTTTTTCTAAATGCTGATAGATTTATATGCCTTTGATTGTCTGAAACAACAACAACAAAAAAATGCTTTTAGAATTTAACTCACTTTGAGCTCCAGGAACTAAACTGTTTCAAAGTCAAAGGTAACATGGCCTCTTCAACTCAATATCAGAAGCTAATTGAGGAAACAGACAATATATCTGAAGAAGGAGAAGAAAGTCTACTGGTTGGATTATCAATTTATTCTCAATCTCAAGGAAAATGTTTTCCAAATAATGGAGTGGATGTCAGGATACGCATTTTTCAACCATATTGGTTTTCTCCAGAGACCTATACAGGCCTTAGATACAAAGGACAGTAGACAACAAGCTGTTACCTTAGGGATACTCACATTATTTATTTCCCAAGTCCCACATGACAATCATGTTCTAATTAAAAACATGAGACAAAAACCATTTTCTAAATGTCTCTAAAAAGTGAGAGATAAGAGAGAGAAATCATTTAACTTTTATATGAAAAACTGTTTTTAAAAGTCGTAAGTATAAAATGTTATTCCATATTTCATTAACATTTAATTTGGTCGTGATATTTGTTTTCTCTCTCTTAAAAATACTTAATTAGAAGTCAGGTGGTAGCACAGCAGGTTAAGCATGCTTGTCATGAAGTGTAAGGACTGGCGTAAGGATCTGGGTTTGAGCCCCCGTGGTGAAGCGAGTTTGCAGGTATCTGTCTTTCTCTCCCCCTCTTTGTCTTCCCCTCCTCTCTCCATTTCTCTCTGTCCTACCCAACAACAACAACAACTATAATAGCTACAATAGTGAAACAACGACAACAAAAGGGAATAAATAAATAAATATAAAAAATTTTAAAAAGAAATGCTTAATCACTTAAGATCAGATAACTTCAAATAGTCATAAGATCAGCTAGTAGTAAAAGGTATCTTTTCAGTAAGGAAAAGGATCGTTATAATTTCTGTCTATTCGATAGATGTAGTATCTTTAGAAAGCTATAGAAAGATATCCAAAAGGTCCTCTTTTCAAAAATCATTCTCTTTTTGTCTATAGTCACAAGTTCATTTTGATCAAACACACACACACACACACACACACACACAAGCATGAATTGCAAGTCATGAAATTATATAAAACTGTTCACTATTTTTTCAAGAAGGAAATGAATGTGATAAACAGGGAACCAGCTTTATGAGCAGACAATTTGTACAAAGTAGCTGCATTATAATAACCATAATTCTGGGACTCATGAAAATGTAAGAACACATGAAGTATCATGCTCCCTTGACAAGTATTTGGGTTTGTTATACTATTCTATGTTAGAGATGTTTAGAGATTATCATAATGAAAACACTTAACTATACTGAGATTCCGATATATGATTAAAAAGAGAGTGCCATGTGGATATTAATCTCTAATACGTAGTCATATAATAATTTAATCCATATAAGTAATTGATAGATACATCTCTAAGTGGTACTATGAGAGGAAAATGTGTGGTTAGGAGGAAAACTGACAATGAATAGGGAGCCAAGAGCCAATGAGTTAGGTAAGGTACCTATGTTACCATATGCAAGAATCACTTTTAGGCCCCAGTACCCTGGGGGAGGGTCTTTCTGTGTTGTGATTTCTACTTACCCTGTCTCAGTATCTGAATGAATTAAAAAAAAAAAAATGTTGACCTGGAGCAGTACAACCATGCATGCACAGTTTCAGCAAAGGGGATGGGGCAGAAAGAGAAGGAAGAGGAAACAGGGAAGGGAGGGTAGCCTATGGGGGAGGTTGTTCAGCAGCCTGGGAAGTAGTGTAGTGGATAAAGCACTAGAGCTTAGAATAGGTCCCAAGTTCCACCCCTAGTATATGTATCAGGGTGATACTCTGATTTTTTTTTCTTTCCCTTTTCCCCCTTCTTCTCATTAATTGATAAATAAATTGGGGACTGGGTGGTGGCATACCTGGTTGAGCACACATTTTATAAAGCACAAGAACCTGGGTTAGAGCTCCCATCCCCACCTGCAGGGGAATAACTTTGCAAGTGGTAAAAAAAGTGCTACAGGTGTCTCTCTCTGTCTCTTTCTCCCTCTATCCCCCCTCCCCTCTTGATTTCTCATTGTCCCTTACCAATAAATAAATATTTTAAAACATTAAATATAAATAAATCTGCAAAAGAAAAGAAAGGGGGTTTAATACAGGGCATGACTATTGATCTGCAAGCAAAAAATATCCTGGGTAGAATTTATTGATTAAAATAAAAGCATCTAAATTATATCATTCTTACTCTACTTCCTTTATTAAGAGAACTAAAAATGGCCCTGATTAAGTCTAGATTTAAACAGTAGGTAATAGAAATGAACTAGTAAGTTCCTATTGGCTAATGGACAAATATTTTCCTAATATTAAAGATATTAACTCACAAGGTAGAAAGAAAAAGGGGTGGGGGGAGGAGAAGCAGTTAAAAAAGGACAAAACAAAATGAGAAAATTAACTTGCCATAGGCTATGGCAATAATCTAATCACAGAGTTTCCACTGAGCTGAAGATAGTAAGAGAAAGACGAAACTCTCCTGATACTCAACTACTGCCCTAGACTAGTCTAATGTAGCATAATCTAACTGCATATTATTACAAGCCAAATGTTCCATTATGTTTTCTTAAATGAGCTCGTTATTCCCCTAATATCCAAAATACATAGATTATGTGTGATCTGATTGAACCCCACTGAGAGAAAAGAATTCACCTGTGAAACTCAAAGTACCAACTGTCACCTTAGCATGTACTAATCAAAGTAGAACATTTTGGAGTCTTTGAATTTTCATAGGGCAATGACATTTATTATTCATCTACTTTAGTTTTCATGGAAACAATTAAGGTCACCCATCCAATGTTTGCATCAAGGAAAACCTGACAAACTAAAAATTAATAATGACAGATTGAGATGCTTGTATATTTTATAAAAAGGCAGGAAGAAAAAATTCAAGATTAACTCTGAATTGACTTTAGGCAGTCCTCTCCATGGTGTTATTTAGTTGATATTACTTATATAGACTTGCTCATACAAGTAAAACAACACTTGAACTTATAATGATGATCAATTGGGTGGTTAAATATTTTACAATTTTAAATAAAGATTATAATTTTCCCAAGAAAATACTTCTCATAGTTTAAAATATTTGATTAACAAAAACAAATGTACACCAAACTTTTTGCAAATACATTTATTATATGTACTATGTTAATGCATCACAAAGTACAAGCTGTCAACGGCATCTCTATATAAATTGCAGCTGCACAGATATATATTTGACTTTGCATAATAATTCTTTGTCATCCCTCCCTAGTCATACATTAACTGTAGAAATACCAGGAAGCTACTGAAGACAAAATTTTAAGACCATTTTAGAACACTAAAAAGACTGTTGTTTCTACTACTGGTAAATCAATTACTGAGGTCTTCTCAAATCATCATCATCACCATCATTGTCATCATCATCATTACCTTTGTAATGATGATTACAAAGGTAATCATCATTACAAAGCTAATCATCATTAGCTTTGCCAGGACCACAGCTAATGATGAATATTCAATATCTCATGGCACTTATACTAAGCCCGTGTTGGTGGTATTATTAACAATGAGTAAACTAAGGAAGAGAAAAATTCTATGATTCATCCAAAGTCACACAGCAGGAAACCAAACCCACATGGGCTGGCTCCAGAACTCCTTTTTTAAGACATACCCTTGATTACCTTCCCACATCTACTGAACTAGACTCTTCAGTTCCCACTTACATCTCTTCAAGCTATACCTTCATTATCCCTTCCAGATTTATCTTTCATATTTCAAGACTTAACAAAGATTCCAGTAAGAGTACAAATGAGGACACCAAGTTAAAAGTTTAAGTATCTTCTTTAAAACAATTAAATAGAAGAGTCACAATCCGTTAACCATACAATATAGGCTACATCTATTCCAAAATCTTTTTTTACATTTTAGTTGTTTGAGAGTAAGTTTCATGTTGGCCAACTAGACTATACTTGTTGGAACAAAATCTAGATTTTGCATCTTTATATCCACATACTCCACAACACATTTATAATGGAGTTAGAAAGATGGGGAGGAAGGGAGGAGAGAGAGAGAGAGAGAGAGGAGAGAGAGAGAGAGAGAAGGAAGAAGAAGAAGAAGAAGGGGGAGGAGGAGGAGGAGGAGAAGAAGAAGGAGAATGAGAAGAAGAAGAAGAAGAAGGAGAAGGAGAAGAGGGGAGGGGAAGGGAGGGGAGGGGGAGGGGAGAGGAGAGGAGAGGAGAGGAGAGGAGAGGAGAGGAGAGGAGAGGAGAGAGGAGGGGAGGGGAGGGGAGAGGAGAGGAGAGGAGAGGAGAGGAGAGGAGAGGAGAGGAGAGGAGAGGAGAGGAGAGGAGAGGAGAGGAGAGGAGAGGAGAGGAGAGGAGAGGAGAGGAGAGGAGAGGAGAGGAGAGGAGAGGAGAGGAGAGGAGAGGAGAGGAGAGGAGAGGAGAGGAGAGGAGAGGAGAGGAGAGGAGAGGAGAGGAGAGGAGAGGAGAGGAGAGGAGAGGAGAGGAGAGGTGAGGAGAGGAGAGGTGAGGAGAGAGGAGGTGAGGAGAGAGGAGAGGTGAGGAGAGAGAGAAGCACAATGTTTATGGAAGCAAAGTAAATAAAGTCAAAGAATTCCAAGGTAGAATGGTAGAAAGAGATCATAGCTGAAAGAATCTATGTGAAAAATCCTCCTTTGTGGTAGCCAGGCAGTAGTGCAGCGGGTTAAGCTCAGGTGGTGCGAATCGAAAGGACCATCCTACGGATCATGGTTCGAGCCCCTGGCTCCCCACCTGCAGGGAATTCACTTCACAAGTGGTGAAGCAGGTCTGCAGGTGTCTATCTTTCTCTCCTCCTCTCTGTCTTCCCCTCCTCTCTCCATTTCTCTCTGTCCTATCCAACAACAGTGACATCAATGACTATAACAATAAAACAACAAGGGCAACAAAAAGGAATAAAAAAAATAAATATTTTTAAAAAGGAGGATCCTCCTTTGTACTACTCTGTTTGACGTAGTGGCTCACATTCACTCAGCTTACTATAAATACTGTGGAAAGTGGTGTGGTTTGTCAACACTGTAGTACCGACTTTTAATTTATGCTTCTCAGATTATAAAACCCTCAGGTATAATAAAGTTATTTTCAAAAATTAAAAGAAATAACTTCCTGAGAGATTTTTTGAATTCCAAGTTACACTGCTAGCAGTGCCTGGGAGATTTTTATATGTACATTATTAACGAAAGTTATTTAAACACAACAGAGTCAGAAGATATTCATAAATCTAAGTTTGGTTCTAAAATAAGCAGAGACTCAAGTCAGCAAAATTTGAGACCACTTCTAATTTTATCTGACACATTTGGTTATATGCTGCCTCTTATGTTGTCAGTGAGTATGCTATCATAGAGAGCTAACAAGGTGTATGAAAATAAATCAGTCTCAGAGTCACCAGTGGTGAATTCAAGGTCAGGTCAGATTCACCAGCTGAGTAAACTAGAAGTTATCTTGTATCTCAAGCTTTGTTTTCTTCTGTAAAATAAAGATGACTTGGCCTACTGACTTTAGTTAATGGAAAATTCACTTGAACTACTCTATAGCTGCTAAGATTTCCAACATTAAGTGCATTCATCAATGAAGGAAAATCTGTAGCTATCCAAAAGTAATGTTTGATATATGAACCCTAAGACAGCAGGAACCTCACATCTCCACTATAGAGCCCTTACTTCCCCCAGTCCTAGAACCCTTGGATAGGGCCCACTTTCCCGTATGCCTCTCCCAATCCATACCAAATAATATTGTATCCGCTGATCACAACCTAACCAATGCAACGATTGCCACCTCAACATGCTTCACCTCAGACTATGTCCAGAGACTTTACGTGTGGAATGACAACCCTTCAGCTTCATTACTCAGGTGAGACCTTTCCTTTTATAGTACACTCTAATTTCATCTCAGGTGGTTCACTTTCTAACAAAGTCCCATAACCTAGATATACACCAGTTTCTATGAGAGAGAGCTTATGTTCACACGTATCCATAAACTACTGCAAAATATATACCTGAAAGCAGAAGTACACTAGAGTTTGCAGTGAGTACCTCCCTAACACTTCCTCTCCACTATTCCAAGCTTTGGGCCCATGATTGCTCAACAATTTGTTTGGCCTCATATGTTAACTCTCTTTTCAATCACCAGGTTCCAGATGCCACCAGGATGCTGGCCAGGCTTCCCTGGATTGAAGATCCCACCAATGTGTCCTGGAGCTCAGCTTCCCCAGAGACACACCCTACTAGGGAAAGAGAGAGGCAGACTGGGAGTATGGACCGACCTGTCAACGCCCATATTCAGCAGGGAAGCAATTACAGAAGCCAGACCTTCTACCTTCTGCAACCCTCAATGACCCTGGGTCCATGCTCCCAGAGGGATAGAGAATGGGAAAGCTATCAGGGGAAGGGGTGGGTTATGGATATTGGGTGGTGGGAATTGTGTGGAGTTATACCCCTCCTACCTTATGGTTTTGTTAATTAATCCTTTCTAAAATAAAATAAAATAAAATAAAATAAATTTTTAAAAAAGTTATAAGAAACAAACAAAAAAATGAAATGCCTCTCTCTACTGCCCCCTTTTCTTCCTACCTCTATTCACTTACTTAATAAATAGCTACTGAGGACAGTATGAACCAGGTGCAGCAGTATTAAGTCTGGGAACACAACTGTAAACTAGTCAGATACAGTAAATTGTTACTTTGTGGGAAGATGCCAGTTCAAGGCTCCCACCAGCAGGGAGAAATCTTTAAAACTAGGAAGACAGTGTTGCAGTTGTCTCTTTGTCTTCCTCCCCTTCTCACTTTCGCTCTGTCCTATCAAATATAAAAGAAAAGGAAAAAATCTTCACCACAAGTGGTGGATTCATTATGTAGGCACTAAGCCCTAGCAATATCCATGGTGGCAAAAATTATAGCAATCATAATAATAATAATGAATTTTTTATTTTTTTAAATCTTTGCTTATTTATTGAATAGAAATATCCAGAAATTGAAAGCGGGATGATAGAGAAATAGCCAGAAATTGAGAAGGAAGGGATGATAGAGAGGAAGAGAGAAAGACATCTGCAGTACTGCTTCACCACTTGCAAAGCTTTCCCCCTACAGGTAGGGACTGGAGGCTTGAACCTGGGTCCTTGTGTATTGAAATAAGTACACTCAACCAGGTGTGCCATCATCTGGCCCCAATAATAATGAATTTTTAAAAGAATGTGGTAAAGAATTTAGATTGCATTCTAGGTGCAGTGGGAGGGCATTAAGTACTTTCAAGCAGGAAAATAACTTAATCTGATTCACACAAGATCAGGTTATAACAACAAGGTTTTTGTTTTGGGTTTTTGCTGAGAGACAGACAAGGTGGTAACACACCTCGTTAAGAGCATATATTAAAGTGTGTAGAACATGGGTTCAAATCCTGGATCCCCACTTGCAGGGGGGGAAGCTTCACTAGTGGGGAAGTAGTGACACAGGTCTCTCTCTCTCTCTCTCTCTCTCTTTTTCTCTGTCTCTCTTTCTCTACCCCATTTCCTCTTAACTTTTGATTTTTGTGTCTCTAACCCAAATAGATACATAGGAGAGAGAAAAAAAGTCACTCTTCATGACCATTGGAAATATTGATTTGGCAAGAAGATAAATATCTTACAAGATCTTCTAGATTTTGTGTTCATGATCAATAAGATTAGTTTGTTTTTATTGGCTTGCTTATTTTTCTGGAAATGCACTATAACAATTCTATGTAAGATAAGTAAGAATAATAATTATAGATACTACATCAAGCCCATTACCCAACTGGCTCTGAAAAGTCTACACAGCAAAAGTGACTATGAAAAACCAGTGGTTTGGTCAAGATAACACTGTTGACATCTGTTATTAAAAGCCAAAAAATATATTAATGACTCCAGAGATTAAGCTATCCCTAATAAAGCATGTCCATGACCAGAGAAGAACATACTACCCAGGCTCAATAAATGATGTGATGTGATAGCTTAGAGGATAAAGCAGAAATAAGAGGTTCTGAAAAAGAGAAATCAGTATAAAAAGCAAAAGGATATTAATAGGAGATCTGTATTATGTACTATGACTACTAATATTCATTTATTTCAATGATTTTATTTTCTTTTATTTCAAGGGCTATAGAAATAGCATAGATAATATTACAACAAATTGCTATTAAGTTAATATAAACCAAATATTTGAAAGCTTAATAAAAATCAAGCAAGCTTCTTATCTATTTTATTACATTATATTTTTAAGCAATTTGAAGAAATATGATTTCAAGGACACTCTTTGTATTTATTTAAATGCTATTCTTTAAAGGAATGTTCAGTGAGTATAACTCAAAGCTAAATTTGGATTGTTTTTATCCTAATGACTGACAAATAGCTACCATTTATTCACTGAGCAAGTGAACATAGTCTGATGATTTTTTTAATGCCACCTAGAATTATGCTTAGTGTTTTTTAAATAATGCATTCCTAGGTGGATTTAAATCCTGCTTTGTATAGAGGAGTTCACCTTAAAGTCTCTGAATACAATGATAGATATTAGAGGACTCTAGGGTGAGGAGGATAGTATACTGGTTATGCAAAGAGACTTTCATGCCTGACACTCCAAAGACTCAGGTTCATTCCCCCTATACTACCATAAACCAGAGCTGATAAGTGGTTAGAAAAATAAATAAATAAATAAATAAATAGATAAGGACTCAACTACTAACTGAGCCATTACGAAGGTTTATGAAGAGCGATATCACCTGATCAACAGAATACAGTGTCTGTATCACTAAATCTTGCTTATTACTACACATTTAACCTACACACTTCCATAGCTCCCCCACTGTTTATAGCCTGAAGAGTAGACTCCTTACCATAGCCAAAAAACCCTGTAGTGTCTAAACCATACTTGTTTGATGTTCCATTTCCTCTTTACCTCCAGCTTTCCAGAAATTCTGAACTCCTTTAAAATCCTTGAAACTAGCATTTTTCTTCTCACCGTAGCACTTTATTACATGGACTATTCTTACTTCTTCATATCTGCAAGCTCCTATACTTCAGGATAAACATAACACACTCCCTTAACTTCTTTGATCAGATCAAACATTCCACTCCCTTATTATATACTCTATTTTTGCATCCTTGCCACTAAGAATTCACTAGGGCTTTGTACCTGCATGATTCAGCTGCTCCAGAGGATGTTTTCTCCAGAGAGAGAGAGAGAGAGAGAGAGAAGAAGAAGAAGGAGGAGGAGGAGGAGGAGGAGGAGGAGCAGGAGGAGGAGGAGGAGGAGCAGGAGGAGGAGGAGGAGGGGGAGGAGGAGGAGGAGGAGGAGAAAGAAAAGGAAAATAGGAAGAAGAGGACAGACACCACAGCACTGCTTCCCTGCTCTTGAAGCTGCTCTTTTGTGTGGTGCTTCCATGTGTTTGTCAGAGGCTTAAGTCTGGGTCCTCAAGTATGGTAAAGTGTGCAACCTACTGGTTGAGCCATCTGCTGCCCACAATCCCTTCATTAATATCCTCTTAAAGCAAGATAGTCCTCTCCTTCAAAGTATGGGTAATCGTTGTAAGTGTATATCTACTAATTTTTTGTTCTTTCATTAAATTTCCTTCTTTGGTAGACTGCAAACTCCTCAAGGACACATAATGTGTGCATATTTGACAGGAGATCTCAGCAACCAGCAAAGTGCCAGACTCAAGTAAGACACTTAGTTATTATCTATTTGAAAACTGGACAAGTGTTCAAATGAATAAAAAAGCAAAAACTCCCATTCAGGTTTCTAAGGATCTCATCATTTTTAACATACTAATAACAGAATAATCATCATTATTTCTTTATTTTGCCATTAAATGACACAGTAAAACACCGTAAGTACTTCATAATTCACACTTGACTCTCAGTTTTCAGTGGTTTTTCACATTAAAAAATACATTCAGAAAGAAAAGAAGGAAGAAGGGGAGAAAAAAAGAGCAGTGAAAGGAAAGCATTTTTTTGTTGTTGTTGTTGTTGTTCATTTTGTTTTGCTTTTAATTAGCTATAAGCAGGGGAAAAGGAGGGTAGAGGGAAAAGGGAGAGAGAAACAAATTCCTCCCACAATGGTTAGGACACCCAGTCTCCTATCAATGGAAAAAGCAATGACAGTTAATTTTGGTAAACCTGAGGAGGAGGAAAAAAGGACATGCACATATAATAAAAGTGATAATAAATTAAAATAGAGTAAAAAATCCTAAAAGTCAATCTGAAGCTTGGACCGCTCCAGATTGGCTGCACACAGCCTGGTCCCCTTCCTAAACAAAGCAAAGACAAAACCAATTACAAGAAGTATCAAAAAAACAAACAAACAACAACAACAAAAACTTCCAGCTTGTCTTTCCCAAGCAGGGATGAGGCCCTGATTGGTCAGGTGTTCTGTCACTCAAATATAACTCCAGCCCGCTTAAAAAGAAAAAGGAAATATATGTAAATCGTCACCCCAAAACATAGATTTAATTTTAAAGAATATTTTGTTAAAAAAAAAAAACCTTGGATCTCATATCAACTTAACCCGGAGAATTCAACTGAAATTTACAAATAAGACAGCAACTGGGATAGGTGGTGATGCACTTGGTCACTTGGTTGAATGCACATGTTATAATGCACAAGGACCTGGTTTGAGTTCCCAGTCCCCAGCTGCAGGGGGAAAGCTTTGCAAGTGGTGAAGCAGTGTTGCAGGTGTCTCTCAGTCTCTCCCTATAACCCCTTCCTTCTTTATTTCTGGATGTCTCTATCCAATAAATAAAGATAATATAAAGAAATAAAAATAAGACAGTGGCAATTTCCCTTATTAATCTTTCCTTTTTAAAATTGTTATCAGGGCTATCACTGAGATATCACTATCATTCTCTTCACTGAGAGAATAACTAGTTAGTGGATAAATCTGTGGCAATTCTAAATAACCCAGGTGCCAAGTGACCCAAGTGCAAAAGTTTGCAGAAACAACTTCTGTTTCACCTAGCAGGACAAGATTCCTGCTGATACTCTGCCCCAGTGTCACCCAGAATAGCTCAGCAGGTCACCGTGGGCCACAACAGGAGATCCTGGCTTCTCTACAAAACACCTTAAGTGTGTCCAGACACTGGAAACTCCCATTGATAACCTAACATCTGTCTGGAGCCCACTATGTATTTTTTCTCTCCAAAACAGAATGGGAATTATAAATTTTCAAATGCAACATTATTGCCATACCATATCATTGATGTGGCACCAGATAAATGAAGTAAAACACTGAAAGAAGAATCTTTACATGGTTCACAGAACACAAGGATTTCTTTACATGGTTCACAGAACACAAGGATTTGGTGTCTTTTTGATTTTTTGTTTTGGAGGGAGATGGGGGGCAAAGGGATAGTGATTTAATGTAATATTTCAATCATACCTGAAAGAACATTAATTCTCTCATTCAGAAATGTTAATGTAATGTTCAAATAATGTAATGTTCAAATGCTTCATAGGCAAAACATAGCATCCTGAATTATTGTATTGTACTCTCTTATGCTACTGACTTACAATTCATTTCAGATCAGGTAACCAGAAAATCACTGTATTCAACAGGGGAGCACTAACAACAAAGCCTTTATATTCACAATATTTTCATTTTTATTCTCACACAAGTCTTATTTTCCTCCTTGAATAAAATTAAAATATCCACTAAAGGCAGTGATTAAGTAAGGAATTAGTACGAAAACTACTCTGCCTTTAATTGATCTGATTGCAATTTCCAGTATGTTATGTGTAAAAATCAAAGGCTCTTGAGAATAATAACTCTACTATAATATCCTGTTTTTTTTACAAACATAACAAGTGCCTTCAATATAAACTTTCCACCTCTACTATAAGGAAAGTTTACCTCAAAATTTCAACCCTATCTTTTAATACTCCTGAAAATTGTTTTGAAAGCATGACTAGAATCAGAGTGAAAGTGCATAATTTGTAATGACTTTATCTCATTCAGTGCCCTTCTATGCATTATCACTCTTTCCAGCTTATTTCAAAAGGAGATGATCTGGTTCAGATAAAATTTATAAGCCTTCAGAGTGAAATTCATATGTAAGACCATCTCAGGCATTACACATGACTTACCAGAGGAATCTATTCTGCTGTGTGTTTAGTGACTTTAAAATATGGAAGGTTAGAAAGAATCAGGACATATCATCACCTCCCATTTTCAACTGCTATTTGCCAGCCCAACTCTTATTTTCTCTAGAGGTGTATTTTCTCTTTTATCTCGTTTGCCTGGACTATCTAGTAGCATTGCAAAATATTTAAAAATCAACAGTCATCAAGCACCCTTTAGTATGCATCACTAAGAAGGATATGTTACCTCTCTTGGTATCATTCCCAATTATACATAATTTCATTCTAACGATGAGAAAGCAGCAGACCCACCCAAGTTGAGAGGTATTAGATGAAATAACTAACCAACAGTTTCAATCTGATAAGATCTTGAAAGACAAGGAAAGACTGAATATACTATAAAGATATGACTACTAAATGCAATGTAGGGTCCAGGGCTGGATCTTTTTTTTTAATTTTTTTAAATGTCTGTATTGAGGGATTAATATTTTACATTTGACAGTAAATACAAATGTGTTCATGTGCATAACATTTCTCATTTTACCACATAACAATACAACCCCCACTGGGTCCTTTTCCATCTTGTTGCAGGACCTGAACTCCCCATACCCCAGAGTCTTTTACTTTGGTGCAACGCACTAACTCCAATCCAAGCTATGCTTAGTGTTTTCTCTTCTGATCTTGTTTTTCAAATTCTTCCTATGAATGAGATCATCTTATATTCATCCTTATGTTTCTGACTTATTTCACTTAACATGATTTCAAGTTAAGAGAATGGGGTGTTGAAATCCCCTGCTAAGAATGTGTTGTTGTTAATATATTGCTGTAGCTCTTTCAGTAGATGTTTGATGTATTTAGATGGCCTCTCTTTGGGTGAATAGATGTTGATAATCATTAAGTCCTCTTGACTGATTGATCCTTTGAGCAATAAGTAATGCCCATCCCTATATTTTTAAATTTCATTTATTATAAGGTCTATCATGTAAGATATAAGCATAGCTGCTCCTGTCCCTTTTTTGTGGTTCACTGATTTGTATGGTGCCAAGAGTCTCTGCTTGATAGAAGATAAGCTTTGAAACAATGGAAGCCCTCGAGACAAGTTTCTATTTCCCCACAGGTAGGCCATTTACCAGAAAACAAGTGACACACCACATCGTTATAGTTAATAGACATAGTTTTACCAGAAAACAAGTGACACACCACAGTTATAGTTAATAGACATAGTTTCAGATATGTACGTTGCAAGGGACATTCCACCCTGATAATTGCTCCCCCTCCTCCTTTTCCTCTTGCAATCCCCCTTCCCCAAAGCCTCATAATGCCTGTGAACACAATAAAATTTTGCAGCTTGATCACAATCCTGTCTTGCTGTCATTTCTCGTGTCTCCTGTTCCATGCATTCCAGGTTCGTGGGTTCCTAGCCCCTGTTCATGCCCCGCTGGCCGGGGCAGTATGGTAGTTTTCCATCCTTTCATTTTGAGTCTGTGTTTGTCTGGTTGAGTTAGATGGGATTTCTGCAGACAACATATGGTTGGGTTGTGTTTTCCGATCCATCTTCCTACTCTGTGCATTTTAATAGGTGAATTCAGGCCATTGACATTTATTGATACAATAGAATGAAGATATTTTTATGCCATATTTTTGTAGATTTTTAGAGTGTTCTGATATATGGCACCTTTATGATGATCTTGTTTATGATGAACTTTCAGAAATTCTTTCAGGACAGGATTGGTGATAGTTGATTCCTTCAACTGTTGATTGAGAAGTTTTTGTTTTTTTTAAGATTTTATTTATTTATGAGAAAGATAGCAGGAGAGAAAGAACCAGACATCACTCTGGTACATGGGTGCTGGGGACTGATGAGTACTTGAGAGTCCAGTGCCTTAGCCACAGCACCGCCTCCTGGACCACATGAGAAAGTTTTTATGTCTCCATCTAGTCTAGCAGGATACAGTAACCTTGGTTAAAAGCTTTTCTCATTGAGCACTCCATAGATACCTTGTTGTTGGATAGGACAGAAAAAAATGGAGAGAGGAGTAGGAGGAGAGAAAGATAGACACCTGCAGACCTGCTTCACCACTTGTAAAGTGACTCCCCTACATGTGGAGAGCCAGAATCCTTATGCCAATCCTTGTGCTTTGTGCCATGTTCACTTAACCTGCTGCACTACCACCCAACTCCCTGGTTTAACCATTCTATATATTATGTTATGAGGTCCCTCTCTCAGTACTTTTCAAATTACTGATCACTCTTGCCTGGATTGACTTGTGGCTAAGTAAGGTACTTAAAGAGCTCATAGTTGTGGAAATACCATTTGTTTCAATGTTATCTCACTTCGTGAGTTGAAAGACAGTGGCTGTTAAAGCCTCTTTTGTTCTTTTTCTTTCCTGTAGGCTATGGGAGCCTGAGGGCTTTTACCTATAAGTAGGTTTTTAGCTTAATCACTCAACCTGACCAAGAGATAAAGCAGGATGGGGGAGAGATAGCATGGTGGTTATGCAAAGAGACTCCCACACCCCAAGGATCCAAAGCTCCAGGCTCTATTCAGCTTCTCTACCAAACTGGGCAGCACTGCTAGGCCCTGTGAGTTTCTAAACAAGTCTTGTTTATAGTCTGTAAGTTCTGAGGCAACTATTCACTACGATCTTATCAGGAGAACAATGTGGCAAGGCTCCCACTATACAGCTCTGCCTTCAGATGTCAGCACAGGGCATCCCCCCTACTGCTTCAGCTTCTGAGGCAGTAGTAAATGAGGACTTACAGTTGCATTTGGTGAATTTTAGGGGAGTCCTCTCCTCCCTTCAGCAGTCTTTTAGTTGGTAAGTCAAACTGGAGGTGGCTCCCCATCTGGCAAACTGCCACCAGGGCTGAATCTTCTAACAGGCACTAGTCAAAAGATATCAATGCCACTTAAAATGGACATCGGTGGAAGGAAGGGAGTTGTACAATTTAGTGAAAAATTTGCACTAAGGGTCAGTGTGGTGGCACATCTGGTTGAGTGTACACATTACCATGTTAAAGTATATTGGTTCAAGCCCCCAGCCCCAACCTGTAGGGTGGAAGTCTCACAAGCAGTGAATCAGTGTTACAGATGTTTTTCTGTCTCTCTCACTCTGTATTCCCCTCCCCCTCTCAATTTCTCTCTGTCCTGCCAAATAAAAAGTAAAATAAAATGGAAAACTTAAAAAAATAGTATTACTTTAAAATTAATGTCTCAGCTTTTGTAAATGTCCTATGGTTATGTAAAATAACATAAGAAAAGGAGGCTGTCTGTTATATTTTTCACTCCTTTTGAAGACTTAAAATCACTCAAGATAAAAAACTAAACCATTAAAATATAAAGAAGAAAAAAAACACTACATACTTTAGTGAAGGAAAAAGTGAGATTCTCATTTGAAGAGATTCTTGGGAAATGTTTAAAATGCTAAATTTTCAGTAGATTAGGGCCATTTAGTGATCTTTCTGATGCATATAGAATTAGAAGGTAGCATAGCATGACATATAGAATTAGAAACATTTGAGTTAAAAGCTTGATTTTTGCCACTTCCTAACTTTGTATCTAACACATTACTTAATCTCTCTGAATCTTAGTTTTCTCATATGTCATATAAAATATGAACGATACCAACTTTATAGTATTGTTATAAGAATAAAATAGTGTTATATACATAAAGCTCTTAATATATGTCTGGCATATAGAAAATAAGTAAAAAATGAAAGTCATTAACATTATTCCAAATACTGGCTTTACTTACTCTATTCTTTTCCAAAGTTTATGCTTTTCCTTACACTAAGATTAATATTTCTCTCATTCTATTTAAACTTATCTAACTCTTATTCATCTTTCAAGTGCCCATGGACTCTCAATATCTTCACGAACTTATAAGTTTTACCTGATTCTGCATATAATTAATTTATAGACTGTATTCTTATCATTAACTGTAATTTTATATGTTTTAGTCACTCTCATTAATTAAATTGTAAGATCCCTTATGGTAAAAGTTATTTTTTTCTTTTGATGTTTCCCTTGGTATCAATATTGAGCATGTAGTAGGCATTAAAAAGCCATGGCAATATATGATTAAGCTGTTTTTCAATGTTTCAAGGGGATTTTGGTAACCACAGAGATTTAATTATTGTGAATTCAGATGCCTGTCAAAACAGGACTGAAGAGTTAAATATATCCTCAAAAGTCCTTTAAAAAAGAAACAAAAGTCTTTTGAATCCTCTTCGTTCAGAATGCAAACTAAATTAGATTCTTTGCCATGGTCTCTGGGGTCTCTTATCATGTGTTTTGTCTTGTAAAGAAGATACTTCAAAATAAAGTGTTTCAGGAATGTCAATAGACACATTCCTTTGGTTGAAATCTATTCTCTCAGGAAATTTAACCAATTTTTTAAAAATAACTTCCACATTCTTACAAAGATGCCATGGCCACACATAATACGAGAGAGAGTATAACATTTCTTTTAATAATTCCCTTATATAGCATTATGGTTTCTTAAGTGCTTTTAAGTGTATTGCTTCAATTGATTCTCATAAAAGCTCTGAGAGGCTGTCTGGAAAGTATTATTATCCCCAGTTTACAGATAAGATGACTGAGGCCAGGAGTCGGGCTGTAGCGCAGCGGGTTAAGCGCAGGTGGTGCAAAGCACAAGGACTGGCATAAGGATTCCGGTTCGAACCCCGGCTCCCCACCTGCAGGGGAGTCGCTTCACAGGCGGTGAGGCAGGTCTGCAGGTGTCTATCTTTTTCTCCTCCTCTCTGTCTTCCCCTCCTCTCTCCATTTCTCTCTGTCCTATCTAACAACGACAACAATAACTACAACAATAAAACAACAAGGGCAACAAAAGGGAATAAATAAATAAAATAAATATTTAAAAAAAATTTTTTAAAAAAGATGACTGAGGCCTCAACTTGCCAAAAGTCAGACAATTAGTAAATTGCCATTTAGGATTTTTGTTTTATTCAATAAGGCATGTAATTCCCCCAGCTCCAATGGTTGTTCCTATCATAAATTTGTCCTTATCATGAAGGATTATGATCATCTACCTACTTGTTTAAATTCTCCCCTGAACTGTAAATTCCTTGAAGGAAAGAAAGTATCTATCTTGCCCTAACTGCATCCTAGTACCAAGAACGAAGAATTCACTTAATGATCACGTGTAGAACAGATGAATGGGGACAACTCAAAAAATTATGCTGAAGGTATACCAAGATTAATTGTTTGGAATAATGTAAATTATATCATCCCCCTTTAAGATGTCAACATCTTATATGTTGATGGAATATTCATATCAGATGTCCTTGAGTTTAGGTTTATTATGTAGGCCAGTACCTGAAAGTCTGTTACCAGTAAGCTAACAGAATATTCCTCAAACATAGATAAGTTAACCAGCCTTAGGGAAGCCAGAGCTCCAGGATATTTAATGTCTTGTTCCTTGATATAGAAGAGGGCTTTCTGTAGCTATCAATAAGCAGAAGCCATTCATATAATGGGCTTAAATGTGCTATCTTCAGATTCAGTTCCCGCATCCTATGTTTTAAGTATCTTTAATTATTCACCCAACTGTTCTGATTCCCACTCAAACCTACCTCTTTGTATTTGAAATTCCTGATGTTTTGTAAACTTTGTTTATAAAAGGACACTGGGCCTGAAAGGAGTGTCTTTTTGCTGGTCTGTTCTCACATCTGTGATGGTCTGGGTCAGTAAAAAGACACCTCTAGGTTTTCAATGGACTTCAAATTCTCTAGTCTGAGTAATTTTTTGGGTTGTCCTGCATCTCTGGCCCCAGCAATGCAACACTTATAATCCAGTTTTTCTGAACAGAAAACAGGGCTGTGGAAGAGGTAGCTATACTACACTCTTAATGAAAGGAACAAGACCTATTACTGAAATGAGTCAACATAATTAGGTGATTATAAAGAAGCATGAGATGGGGGCTGGACAGTAATACACCAGGCTAAGAGCACATAATACAAAGCACAAGAGCCTGCACAAGGATCCCAGTTCCACATCTGCATGTGTGTGTGGCGGGGGGGTGGGGGGGTGGGGAGAAGGCTTCACAAGCAGTGAAGCAGGTCTGGAGGTATCTTTCTCTCCTCCTCTCTATTTTCCCCTCCTCTCTCAATTCATCTCTGTCCTATCCAAGAAAAATGGAGGGGGGGGGGGGAGTGGCATTCTGGAGTAGTGGATTTGTAGTGCAGGCACCGAGCTCCAGCAATAAACCTGGAGGGAAAAAAGAAGAAAGAAAGAAAAAAAAGCACGAGATGAATTCCGGTTTCTGTTAGACTCTAGTTACTATCATACTTTTATCTGGGCCAAATTTCCATCTTTATTTTGTCATATTCTCTATGCAATTCTTGCTTCCTCTGGAAGATTAAAGTATATAGCCTTGTATACAGATGACAAACTAAAAGGAAGTAATATTCCTAAATGAAAGTAAAAGAAACTTGAGAATCTTGGGTCATAAAATAATGAAGTGAATTCCTAAAGGACATTTAGAAACCAGTTAGTGAAAATCTCAAAGAAAAGGGGCCGGGCAGTGGTGCACCTAATTAAACATACATATCACCACGCTTAAAGCACCCAGGTTCAAGTCCCCACTCCCCACCACCTGCAGGGGGTCTGCTTAATGAGTGGTGAAGTAGGTCTGTAGGTATCTATCTTTTGCTCTCCTTCTCTATTTCCCTCTCAATTTATCTATGTCCTGACAAATAAAAATTAAAAATTAAAAAATGACTGCCAGGATGTCGTTTTCGATGGGTTATGTTGTTTTCTCCGGGCTGGCTTCACGGGCAGGTAACAGATGACCAGGGACTCATAGTTAGCTGTAGGCAGTATCTCTTTATTCATGCAGGACGCAGCACAATCTAAGCCGAGCTGAGCTAAACTAAAGGTAAAGTACTCTAAAACTCACAATGCTGTCTTTATATATACTTGACAAGTAGGGTGGAAACAGGGTGTGACATAGAGAGGGTGGAGAGAAAAGTGACTGGTGACAATCAGAGTGTGACAAGGAGGGGGGGGTGGAGCAAAAACATATCATGAAACAGTGGGGATTGAACCAATGCCCTGGAGGGAGGTGCTTGTTAACAGCGGTTATATAAATAGAATGAAGTGGTTATGTAAATAGAATAGTGTTAAGCAGGGGGGATTTAAACCAAATGAAACAGAAAGGGTCTCATGCATACCAACAATTCCCCCTTTCTTTTTAACTAATGGCCATTATGGGGTGAACAGAAACGTATATCGTACAGGCGTTTTCAAAAGAACTGGCATATAACATGGAAAACAAAATAGGCGAACAGCAATAACCAGTGTGATGCCAAGGGGAGCTTTTCTTGCCTCAAAGGGAAAGGCCTAGCAGGCGAAAGGGCATTTCTTGCCTCTGGGAACGCTTCATGCCTCTGGGGGCATCTCTTGCCTCAAAGGGCGTTTCCTGCCTCTGTGGGCATCTCTTGCCTCTTGGGGCGCTTCACGCCTCTGTGGGCATAACCTAATAAGGAGGGGGAGTTTTCTGCCTCTGGGACAGAGCCTGCAGGCGAGGGGACATGGTCTATAAAGTTTCAAGGCAATTGGCTGAAGTTAGTCTTTGAGAAACACAGCAGTGTGTACCAGTAAGTCCGATGGAGGTGTCAGTCCAAAGTAGCTGACCACAGAAGAAAATGCCGGAGGATGAAACGCTGCACGTCTGTCTCGATGGGGAATGTCGGCCACCAGAATTCTTCTTTTCTGTAGAGAGTGAGCTTTCGAGTCTGTGAATCTGTTTCTTCAGGTCGTGCCAGGTCACATCATTGGTTTCCGGGGGCGATGTCAGAGAACAGGAGTCCAAATGGATTTCCGGGATTTCCATTTGAGTAGATGCTTTTTCATGTGAAGACTTGACAGCTGAAATTCATTTACTTGTCAAACAAAACTTGTAGCAGATTAGAAGTTTACTATAATTGATAACTCCATTATAATTGGAAGTCCTTTCTAGTATCATTTCAAGGTTGTTAAAACAGTTTAAACTCAATAAAATGTGGAAAGGTAAACAGAAGAACCACGGTTAAAAGCCTTAGGCATGAGAATAATTAACATAATCATTGCACTATCTGCCCCACCCATAACTCATACAGTTTTCAGGATTAAATGTTTCAGATTCATGTCAAGACGTAAAAGAGAAATCATAGGAGGGAAAAAACAATTTTTGAATTGTTTCTGGATGTCTCTAGAAATCATGGCTGCGTCCAGCATTTTTTTTTTTTTTAAGTCAATGTCAAACAAAAATTCAGTCATTCAAATCATTCTCTTATGAAACGCAACTTGAACCAGATTATCAAGATCTCACCATGTAGGATTAAGAATCCCCGGAGGGCGACCTAGTCCAAAAAGGTCCTCGAAATTCCATTTAGGGTGTTTCTGACTGTTCCTGCTGGATTGCTTCAGGCACCCATTTTTAAAAGCGTCTTCCCATTGAAGAAAGAATCTAATCAGGAGAGTAGAACTAACCACATGTCTCCATACTTGGGAACTGCCAGGGTACTCGAGAATGTTCTTCAAATTAGAGTAGTCCTTCTCCATGGGAAACATTCGAGAAGAAGTCCAGAAAGTTCCAGGGGAAATCCCCATGCATATCCCAAGGTCTACGATCACGGTCATAAAGAACCAAACTGTGGCCCGGAGCAAAATGTAGTCCTTTTCCTCAGGAAACATGGGAGAGGGAATCCAGAAAGTCCAAGGAGAAATCTCCGTGCATCTCCCAAGCTCTATGATCCCGGTCATAAGAAACCAAAGTTCCCGGTGAGGGAACCGAAGTGTGGCCCAGAGTAAAATGTTCCAGAGACAGAGAAACTGTCTCATAATGAAACAGTAGAGGCTTTGGCAAACCTCTTCGTAAGTAGAAGAGAAGACCATAGTGCATAGGTAGGCAAAGTCTTCACTTATCTGGGAGTTGCGTAGGTCTGGTCCCACGTTGTTGCGCCATATGTCGTTTTCGACGGGTTAGGTTGTTTTCTCCGGGCTGGCTTCACGGGCAGGTAACAGATGACCAGGGACTCATAGTTGAGCTGTAGGCAGTATCTCTTTATTCATGCAGGACGCAGCACAATCTAAGCCGAGCTGAGCTAAACTAAAGGTAAAGTACTCTAAAACTCACAATGCTGTCTTTATATATACTTGACAAGTAGGGTGGAAACAGGGTGTGACATAGAGAGGGTGGAGAGAAAAGTGACTGGTGACAATCAGAGTGTGACAAGGAGGGGGGGGTGGAGCAAAAACATATCATGAAACAGTGGGGATTGAACCAATGCCCTGGAGGGAGGTGCTTGTTAACAGCGGTTATATAAATAGAATGAAGTGGTTATGTAAATAGAATAGTGTTAAGCAGGGGGGATTTAAACCAAATGAAACAGAAAGGGTCTCATGCATACCAACACCAGGAATGGTGGATTAATAGTGAAGGCACTTAGCCCCAGTGATAATCCTTGTGGCATAAAAAAATTTCAAGAAAACAGTAGAAGTATATCTGAAATATGTTCCTTCCTGAGACTTCCTCAGCATAGCAATCTATGACCTACTTTGGTCATCTTATACTTTAAATTAACATTATTGTTCTCACCTCCTTCACTGCAATATCCTCTTCCTTTAGTCTAAAGTAATCTGGTTCCACAAAACCCCACCTTTAGCACAGAATCCATGAGATATGTGCAGAACTGGTGATTTTTCAGAATTCTGTCATTTGGGTTTATTCTCCATAGTGATGATGGCATCAATTTCACTATTCGGGGAAAATGCCAGTCACTAGTAACAGTATCTTATGCTAAGCAACCACAGTTGCTCCAGGAGGTTATGTGTTATCTGAAGAGCTCCAGACAGGAATTTGAAGGTAAAGTTCTGTCTTTGACTCTCTCACACATTTTAATATGACCACAGACAAATCACTTAATTTTTCCGTTTTGTTTTCTCACCGCTAAAGGAAGCATGTGTCTTTTGAGAACCTATGTGTTAACTTCTGTTATGCTAATATCAACTTTCAGTGGGAAGAGGAGGTTATGATTAGAAACTCTACATTAGAACATTCTTTTCCAGAATAATTAATACTGGGGAATTCTTTATCCCATTGTAGAAAAAGTAGAAAACAAATATAACGGGAAAATCTGGGTGAACACTGAAAAAAATGTATAATTAAAATCAAAGATCGTTGTCACAAAAAGCTCAAAATAAAAGAAACCACTTGCAATCACTAGAAAAAACAAAAATTCCAAGGGAAAATTGATGCAAAATCATTAAAGTTTAGCCTGCTCTAAATAAAAATAACCAACAAATAAGTTCGCTGTTTGGATCATCTGCATCTGATAAGCATAAGCATGACTCCTGCTACCATCTGCTCAACTGGAATTTAATACTGCATCAATTTGCTAAATCACAACTATGATAGCAAAGACATCAATCTCATGTCATATGAAATAAATACTGACCATTTTTAATGAGAAAAGAAACCAAAGCCAAACCAACATTGTTAGAAAATATTTGAGTGCTTTATGTTCAACCTGATTAAGACCTCATAAAGGTATGTAAATGCTAAACTCACAGTTAACTCTCATTGTAAGAGAAACATTCTGGGTAGAAGTCCACAACTCTTAAAAACTTAGCATTGGTGACAAAGAGCAATGACAGTAATAAAAAAACAAAGTACAAATTTAATAGTATTTCTACTCATCTATGGTTATTTGTTGGTACCTAACCATTCACCCAATTAAATATTAGTCAGTAGCACTTTTTTTTTTTTTTACCAGAGCACTTCTTCTTCTAGCGTTTGCCCTTCTTCCATAGCCAGTCAACAGCTTCAGGTTGAGCCTGATACCAGAGCACTTATTAGCTCTGACTAATGGTGGTGTGGGTGATTAAACCAGGGACTTAAAAGCCCCAAGCATGAGAGTCTCTTTGCATAACTATTATGCTATCTACCCCCACTAGTTAGTGGAGAGCAGGCAAGTTATTAAAAATAATCTATGGGGCCAGGTCAGCAGATAGCTTACCTGGTAAAATACACACTTTCTAGGTTTGAGCTGCCAGCACTACATGAGATCATTATGCATAGAAGGTGCTACGCTATCATTTCTTGTCTACCTCCCTCTCACTCTTAGTCTCCCTCTCTGTTTCTCTCTATCATAGAAGGAAAGAAAAGAAAGAAAGAAAAAGGAGTCCACGAGAAGTAGTAGAGCCAAGAAGATGTGAAGTTTGGATATATACATTCAGTACCAAGATAGCTGTTGCCAATATGATACAATCTTAAATTCTGACACATTTTTATTGAGGAGTTAATGCTTTACAGTGAAGTCACTGACATATGAGTACAATTTCGTTATGCACCAGGGACCCAAAGTTCTCTTCTTCTCCTCCCTCTCCCTCCTTCCCCAGAGTTCTTTGCTTTGATGCACTACACTATGCCCAGTCCATATTTCACATTTTGTTCTCCCTCCCTGTCCATATTTATTAATTTTATTAATATTCTAAGTGAGATTATTTGGTATTTGTCCCCTTTTTTAAAGATTTTTAAAAATATTTATTTATTCCCTTTTGTTGCCTTTGTTGTTTTTATTTATTTATTTTAGTTATTATTGATGTCGTTGTTGTTGGATAGGACAGAGAGAAATGGAGAGAAGAGGGGAAGACAGAGAGGAGAGAAAGATAGACACCTGCAGACTTGCTTCACTGCCTGTGAAACGACTCCCCTGCAATTGGGGGGCTCGAACTGGGATCCTTACACCGGTTGCATTTAACACCACATGTGCTTAACCTGTTGGGCTACCGCCCGACTCCCTGTCCTTCTCTTTTTGACTTAAGTAACATGATAACTTCCAGTTACATCCAAAATAATGCAAAGGAGATGAGTTCATCATTTATAATAGTGCACTCAACCAGGTGCACCACCACCCAGCCCCAGAGTTCATCATTTGTAACAGCTGAGTGGTATTCCATCATGTACATATACCACATTTTTTAAAATCTACTCATCTGCCATTGGACATCTGGATTGCTTCCAGGTTTTAGCTATTACAAATTGTGCTGCTATGAACATAGGTATATTTTCTCTTGCAATATTTTTTTTGTTCCCATTGAGTAAATCTCTAGAAAAATGTCTGGATCATAGAGTAAGTACATTGCTACTGTTCTGAGAAATCTCCAGAATGCTTTCCATAAAGGTTGACCAATGTATGGTTCCAACAGCTATGCAAAGTGTCCCTTTTCCCCCAATTCTATTAAACATTTGTTGTTACTATTCTTTTTAATGTATGTCATTTTCACTTTTAATATTGTCTGGGGGACTGGAGAGGTAGTTTATGGCCCGTATTTGAATGTGCATGGCCCATATTTGAATGACCAAGGGAAGTTCTGGTGCTTTTGGTATCTCTTAATACTGTTTTTCTAGCTGAATAAAAAAGCCTACCTAAGAGCTGTGAAATTGTGCATGTGTTAGACCCCAGCATATGTGAAACTGTGCATATATGAGGCCCCAATTCAACAACATTAAAAAAATAAGAGAAGTTGTGTATTTCAAAGACCTTTACAAATGAGGAAACTGAGACTGACAGTATTAGTCAACTTGCCCAGATCAACACCCAGACAGTAAAACAGTCTCCTTTCTGCCAGATCAGTGTGTATCCAGTGATGCCTTCTTCAACATCCCATCAGCTAGAAAAATTTCATAATATTTAGGAATTCCAAGGAGGAAAGGGAGGACTACTAAAGGGAGGCTGGGTACCTAGGATCATATTGTAGAATAAATAATAATTTTGTTGAAGATGAAATGTACCAATACCAATCTTGGGAAACATGAAAATATATCCTGTGGCAATATAACTCAACATTTCCTGATTAAAGCATTATTAGGGGTAAAAAGTATTTGCATAATTGCCCCATATCAAATGAAGTTGTGTACTTTTCCACAAGCTCATTTGGATGTCATTTTCAAATTTCCCTGCCTATCTTATTATCCTACAAGCAAGATTCTCAGAGTTGACATGTTTCACAATATGTAATTCTATTTCAATTTTTGTCTTAATATTTATACTATCTCTATATCTCCATGGCTGAATTGTGTTCAGATTCCTAGTAAGTGAAAATAATAACATGATCTCTTCTATATTTATATATCCCATCCCACCAGTCCAACTTCTTTTTTATATTTATTTATTTTCCCTTTTGTTACCCTTGTTGTTTTTTATTGTTGTTATTGATGTCATCATTATTAGTACAGAAAGAAATGGAGAGAGGAGGGGAAAACAGAGAGGGAAGAAAAAGATAGACACCTGCAGACCTGCTTCATCACCTGTGAAAGCGGCTCCTGGAGTCCAGGTCTCGAAACGGGATCCTTGAGCCAGTCCTTGCACTTTGAGCCATGTGTGCTTAACCCTCTGTGCTAACGCCCAACTCCCCAGTCCAACTTCTATAAAACTTTAAAGAGCCAACAAAAATGTAACATTTTCTCCAGATTTTCTCTAAATTCATAGTCAGATTTTATTTCTTAGCATTTAATTATGCCTAAGATATAAAACCTATTATCTAATAATCACTTGCATTCATTTTGGTGTCTCCTGTAGATGAGCCCATCATAGGTAGAAACAAGATTTTATATATCTTTTACCATCTAATAGTGCCTGACATGCATTTCTAAGGTAAATGTTTGGCTAATGATAACAATTCTACAACAGTTACCACAAGATATACGTCATTTTTCTACTTCTAGACTCCATATAATTACAATGATTGTAGTAACAAAACTATCATGATCAGTAAATGCTAGGCAAACAACCTACAACACAGAATTATGTAATAAGATTTAGGAGTACAGGGGCCAGGTGGTGGTGCACCTGGTTGAACGCACATGTTACAATGTGCAAGGACCCACATTCAAGTCCCCAGTGCCCACGTGCAGGGGGAAAGCTTTGCAAGTGGCGAAGCAGTGTAGCAGGTGTCTTTCTGTCTCTCCCTCTCTATCACTCCAACCTCTCTCTATTTCTAGCTGTCTCTATCCAGTAAATAAAATAAAAGATAATAAAAATAGAAAAGATTTAGGAGTACAGACAAAAGGTAAGTGCATTCATACTTAAGTTACTTAAATTATTTCTTAAGATAGATAGAGAAGCAGACATAACACATCCACAAGGCTCCCTTTTTTTTAAAAAAAAAATATATATATATATATATTTATTTATTACTGGATAGAGACAGAGAGAAATTGAGAGGGGGTATAGAGAGAATAAGACAGAGAGACACCTGCAGCACTGCTTCACCACTGATAAAGCTTGCCCCCCAGAGGTGGGAACTGGAGGCTTGAACCTGGGGTCCTTGTGCACTATAATGTGTGTGTGTATTCAGGTGTGTCATTGACTGGCTCTTCCCAATGTTTCCTTCAGTGCAGTAGGGGCTGGGCTCAAACCTGGGCCACAGACATGGCAAAGCAGCTTATTTCACCAGACAATTATGTAAATTCTTAAGATGAGGTTTGTGCCTTTTAAAATAGGGATGAGATATTAAAATGTTCCAAAGGGCATACGGCTTATGACCATAGGTTTAACTTTTCAGTGGTGAGTATCAAAATATCTGTCAGAAGTTTGATAAGTAATGGAGAATATTATGCTTAATATTCTGAAAGTATTTTTCAGACTCTTTTTTGTAGAATATATATTTGTCCAAATCCTTCAACCATTGTTATGCCAGGACTAACTTTTTCATATTTTTTTAAATTTCAGATAGAGGAGGAACTGGAGAGAAAGAGCAAGTAGAGGCACCATAGCAATACTTTACCAGCCATGAAGCTTTCCCCTATGGTACTGTCAATGGTACTACCATGTGGTGTGTGCTGGGGCTTAAACTATGCCAAGGTACATGCTCTACCAGGTAAGTTATCTTCTGCCCCCCTTTGATAGCTTTCTAAGTGAACTGTGACATGTTTGCTTCTGTTGTTATTGAGTTGTATAAATTCTTAGGTATTAATCCTTCATCTGATATATAAAAATCTTCTAATTCCTAATGCTATTTTTGTTGCTGTTGTCATCAGGGTTTCACTGATTCAGGTTTATTTTTTAAATAGAAAGAAAGAGGCAGAAACAGAAAGACAGAAAGTGGGGAGACATTGCACCACACCTCCTACAATATAGTGGGGATCATGGTCAAATCTGGGTCACACATAGCAAAGTAGGCACGCTATCTAGGTGAGCTATTTTACCACCTCTCATTTTTTAAAAAAAATATTTATTTATTTATTTATTATTGGTTAGAGACAGAGAGAAATTAAGAGGGGAGTGGGAGATAGAGAAGGAGAGATACAGAGAGATACCTGCAATCCTGCTTCATCACTCATGAAGCCTTCCCCTGTCATGTGGGGACCAGGAGCTTGAACCTGGGTGCTTGTGCACTGTAGTGTATGCGCTTAACCAGGTACATCACCACCTGGCCCCCCCCCCAGAGCTCTAATTCTAATATTTGGATTACCATAAGCCAAGTACATTGTTATATATTTCATATTCACGATGCCATTTAACATTCTCTGCAACTCTATAAGGTAGGTACACTCATCCCAGTTTTATAGATAAGGACACTGAGGCACAGTTAATTTGTGTGCTCAGGGTCAAACCAAAAAAAGTGATGAGGTGAGGGTTTGACCCAGTCAAATTAATTTGATAACTCTAGTTAAATATGAACATTAGAAATAACTCAGCAAGTTCACTGAAGATTCCTGGGCTACATAGAATGGAGACAAAATTTTATTTAGCCTCACGCTTGAGAATGGAATATAGAACCTCCAAAGAAAGTAAAAGCGTGAGATTTTTATCAACATGTATGAATGAATTGTTAGAAAGACGAAACCATTGAATCGTTAGAAAAAGCTCTGTACATAAAAAGATAATCACCCATGCATAATGATGTCTCTAAAAGCACAAGCTGAGAAGGTTTTATTGCAACAACTGAGAATACTTGCATATTTTCATGGGGGTAGAAATTGAGCTTGGCTTTAATCAGGCTAGTGTATACATTTCATGGAAGTCATTTATATATTGCTTACTGGAAAGTCCTCAGCTTTTATCCAGAATAGACAGAACTATCAGTCAAGTTCTGTTTTCAATCAGAGATATAGGAAAAGGCTGGGGCTCCTTTTGGAAGACAGTTGTTTACAATCCAGCTTAATTACTTATTTTCAGTCTTATAACTTTTGTCTGTTAAAATCAGTGGTTTTGTGATGTTTTCAGCTGATATGTATAATAACATACTTGTGGTATGTTTTATACCTTGTCAAGTGTCTTATAAATATCATATTAGTCAAGCCATACAACATCCTGATAAGATGCAAGGGTTTGGTCTCATTTTTTTAAGGAAAGCTTGAGACTAAGTACGTTCGGTGGCTTCCGCTGGATCACAAAAACTGCTAATTTTGTTACTGTAGTTTTTGGATTATAAATCCAGAATATTCCACTAAGCAGCCATTATGTTATGTTCTCTTGTCTTTGTGGTTTGTGTGAACATGCTTATCAATAACCTTGCTGATTTGGAATCTCTGAAGTCATATAAATAATCAAAATAACATGATCTCTGCAAAGGAGAAGATATACATGACAAATATGAACAATTTGGACAATATAGACTGAATGAATAAAAGCCATTTTGAAGCTTTTTAAAATGATCTTTAAAATTTCTTTTTATTACTTATATAATGATAGAATGAAGTCAAAAGGGAAGGTGGAGATAGCAAAGGAGAGAAACAGAGAGACACCTGAAACACTGTTTAATCTCTCTCAAAGATTTCCCCCTGAAGGTGGGGACTGGGGGCTTAAACCTGGGTCCTTGTACATTGTAATGTGTGCTCAACAAGTGCACAACCATCTGGCTCCTAGAAACTTTTATATTTATACTTCTTACAGAAAATTTAAAACTTAAATTTTCACTTGTGGGGTGAGACTAGGAAACACATCACTAAATTCTATACTTTTATAATAAAATGAAATCTAAAATGATAAATGAAATCTTCTTCTAGCGTTTGCCCTTCTTCCGTAGCCAGTCAACAGCATCAGGTTTACTTGGATAGTACACTGTTTTGATGTGTATGACCCAGATTCAAGCCTGGCATTTCTCTCTCTCTCTTCTCTCTCTCTCTCTCCCTCTCTCTCTCTCTCTCTCTCTCTCTCTCTCTCTCTCTCTCTCTCTTCTCTCTCTCTCTTCTTTCTCTCTCCTCTCTCTCTCTCTCCCTCCCTCCATCTCCCCTCCCTCCCTTCCTCTCTCTCTCTCTCTCCTTCCCTAACCCTCCCCTATCTTCCCCCTCTGCCTCCCTCTTTCTCCCTATTTTTCATGTATCTATTTATAAAAATATAATATGAAAGAGAGAGTAGGAGATAATTCACCTGAAATAAGTGTGTCATGGGTGTGTGCTTTGATGTGTACGTAGTCTGAATCCCAGCATCAAAATAGTTTATACTGGTTTGGTTTCTCTAATTTATATAGTAAAAATAAATTCCATAGACAATCAATACTATAAGTATAGTTGGAAAGAAACAGAGATAAGGAATTATAACATTAATATTGCTTAGAAATTTAAGATAATATAATTTATATATGAATTTTGTTATTGGTCTATCTCCCCCACTAGAATGTAAGCTTCATGAGAGCAGAATCTTTGATCTCCCTCACTTCCTCATACTTACAACACAGCTCCTAAGGATATTAGTCAAATTATGAAATGAATGAAAAGTGACTCAGAAAACTGTATCAATAAGAGGAAGAAATATATAGTGGTTTGAATTTGAATAGGCATTTAAACTATAGAACCGTACTTTTAGTGGTGAAATTTATATAGTATGTATAGATCTTGGTTTTAATTATGCACAATAGAAACTTGTATAATACAACTAAAAAGAAAGATTCTCAACTGGAAATTCAAATAAAAAAATATTGAGGTCAGACAGCAGCGCAGCAGGTTAAGTGCACATGGCACAAAGGGCATGGAGTGGCTCAAGGATCCCGGTTCCAACCCCCAACTCCCCACCTGCAGGAGAGTCGCTTCACAAGAGGTGAAGCAGGTCTGCAGGTGTTTGTCTTTCTCTCCCCCTCTCTGTCTTCCCCTCCTCTTTCCAACTCTCTCTGTCCTATCCAATAACAATGACATCAATAACAACAATAATAATAACCACAACAATGATAAAACTTAACAAGGGAAAAAAATAGCTTCCAGGAGCAGTGGATTCATAGTGCAGGCACTGAACCCCAGCGGCAAAAAAAAAAAAAAGAAAAGAAAAGAAAAAAGAAAAAAATTTGAAAGTTGGCACAAAAACTTGTACCCCAAAGCAGAGTTTAATATTACAGAGTATTTCATATGCATCAGGCAACAGTAATGTGAATTTAATGAACAATAATTTAGCAATGAAAAACATAAGAAGAGACTGATTTGAATGTATGGTGGTTACTAGTTGCTTACAAGTCTCCCCACAAACTAGGATAAAGTCTAGTAGCTTACATACCCTATATACCCTTTAAGGCCCTTGGCCATCTGTACTCCCTCCCTCTCAACAGAGGCTTTGTCTGCTTCTTGCCCTTACATGTCAGCAATAGATTTAGAGAACAAGCCATGCTTAATAACATTTCCATGCCTTGCCACCTGCTTATCCTTCTGCCATAGTGCTATTTCTTATAGTATCTACCTGATAAACTCTGTGTTCTTTACAGCTTTTGCTTAAGAATTGCCACTTCAGGGAAGACATCCAAGATCATTCCACACAGAATAAGTATTTCCACTTCTATTTGTTCTGATTACCTGTATCTTTTTTTTTTTCCATTTCACTGCAACCAAGGTTATCACGGGGGCTCAACACTTGCATGACAAATCCAGTACTCTCGGTAGCCATTTTTCCACATATATATATATAATAGAAACACAAATAAACTGAGAGGAAAGAGAGAGAAAAAGGGCGAGAGAAAAAAAGAAACACCCATAGCTCTGCTCAACTGCTCATGAAGCTTTCCCCTTGCATGTGGGGACCTGGGGGCTGGAACTGTCCTTGCTCATGGTAACATATGTGCTCTACTGAGTCTAGCTCTGCCCAACCCTACTTGTATAATATACATACATATATGAATATTATAACATATATATAATATTTATATTATTTCTCTTTAGTCATCTATAATTGTTGTTTTCAACGGGTTAGGTTGTTTTCACCGGGCTGGCTTCACGGGCAGGTAACAGACGACCAGGGACTCATGGTTGAGCTGTAGGCAGTATCTCTTTATTCATGCAGGACGCAGCACAATCTAAGACGAGCTAAGTTAAACTCAAAGTACAGTACTGTAAAACTCACAATGCTGTCTTTATATATACTTGCCAAGTAAGGTGGAAACAGGATGTGACATAGAGAGGGTGGAGAGAAAAGTGACTGGTGAAAATCAGGGTGTGACAAGGAGGGGGCAGAGCAGGCGAGAATCCTATCACTGAACCACCAATGCCCTGGAGGGAGGGTGGAACTTGTTAACAGTGGTTATGTAAATAGAATGAAATGGTTATGTAAATAGAATAGTGTTAAGCAGGGGGGATTTAAACCAAATGAAACAGAAGGGGTCTCATGCATACCAACATATAATGATCTGATTGCATAAATAAAAAGATATATTTATACCTTATATAATAGACATTTTCAAATAACAAAAGAAAAATAATATAAACCTACTTATACCTCCCATTTTAGACAGTATTTTTGAAATATAGTTCTACATTTCATATTTTTAGCCATGATTTTTTTCCATCCTAATTGAAAACTCACTCAGATGGCTTAAATCCAGTGATATCCACTAGAGGCCAGAGATTTGCCTTTTTCAGGATGCCTAAAGATTTCCATCTTTGTCTCAATTATATTACATTTATGAGATATATGCTTCTTACCAATATCACTTTCACTTTATATTCTGTATTCATTTTTATAAGATAATAAGGCCAGGCTGCAATAAAATATTAAAATAATTATTCAAAGGTTTTATTGGCAAAGATGATAATGTAGTTGAAATTGAATTTTCAACTGCAGCTCCATATAGTACCTTTCACCCTTATAGACCTGTAACATGGAACAAGAGCATAATGCAATGGTATGTAGTAGGTGCGGCTACAGACAGACTATGATCCACATAGTCAATGACTGCCATCTCTCCAGATTCAAAGGAGGTCTCGAAACTTTACATCAGGCTCAACCTGACGCTGTTGACTGGCTACAGAAGAAGGGCAAACGCTAGAAGAAGATGCTTAATAAATTTATGATGATAAATGACATTTTGTAGGCAAACAAAAAGCATTTAAAAATATCCCTATCGGGAGTCGGGCTGTAGCGCAGCGGGTTAAGCACAGGTGGCGCAAAGCACAAGGACCGGCATAAGGATCCCGGTTTGAACCCCGGCTCCTCACCTGCAGGGGAGTCGCTTCACAGGCGGTGAAGCAGGTCTGCAGGTGTCTATCTTTCTCTCCTCCTCTCTGGCTTCCCCTCCTCTCTCCATTTCTCTCTGTCCTATCCAACAACGACAACAACAATAATAACTACAACATAAAACAACAAGGGCAACAAAAGGGAATAAATAAATAAAATAAATATTAAAAAAAAATCCCTATCCTTTTCTCCTCCTTTTTTCCATCAGGGGTATCACTGGGTATTGGTGCCTGTACAACCACTCTTCCAACCCCAGAATCCTTTCCTCCTTTCCTCCTTCTCCCTCTCTCTCCCGAGTCTTTTACTATGGTGCAATACACCAAAACCAGTCCAAATTCTACTTTGTGGTTCCTTCTGCTTCCTTTTTTTATGTAACAAAAACTTTAGTTGCAAGTCTTTTTTTTTTAATTTTTTTATTTATAAAAGGAAACACTGACAAAACCATAGGATATGAGGGGTACAACTCCACACAATTCCCACCATCAGAACTCTGTATCCCATCCCCTGCCCTGATAGCTTTCCTATTCTTTATCTTTCTGGGAGTATAGACCCAAGGTCATTGTGGGGTGCAGAAGGTGGAAGGTCTGGCTTCTGTACTTGCTCCCCCTCTGAACATGGGCATTGACAGGTCGATCCATACTCCCAGCCTGTCTCTCTCTTTCCTTAGTGAGGCAGGGCTCTAGGGAAGCAGAGCTCTAGGACATACTGGTCCAGGGATGTCTGGTTGGCATCATGCTAGCATCTAGAACCTGGTGGCTGAAAAGAGAGTCAACATACAAAGCCAAACAAGTTGTTTACAAATCATGAACCTAAAGGCATGAATATTGCAGATGAAGATTGGGGGGCTCTCTGTTTTGTAGATAGTTAGTAGGCCTATTTTAGTTATATTCCAAAGTGCCCATGACTACATTCATGTTTTTTTTTTCTCTTCCCTGAGCCTGAAATCTGATATGCAGGTGGATCCAAGTTATTGTCTGGGGAGATTATGTCATGGCTAGAAAAGGAACAGAAAGCTGGATCAGGGAAAAGAGTAGCTCCCTAGTATAGGAAAGGTGTATAAATATTGTTAACTGTAAACCCCATCGATTCGGTGTTTCCCTTTCTTTTTTTATTTCTCAACTTCTATCTATGAGTAAGATCATCCCACATTCACCCTTCTCCTTCTAGCTGATCTTGACAATTGTATTTTAATGGAGTGCACAGGGATTCAAGCATAAACTCTACCAGAGTCCACATTCCAGCCAATATTTTAAAGTTTGTTTGTAGATCCTAGGGTCTCTGGATGAATAATCTTACATTTGATAGAGAGATAAAACGAGAGAGGGAGAAACAACAAAGTGCCAGCACTTCCTCCATATCATGATACCTCCCATATGGTGTCAGTATTGGAACCTGGGATGCATACAAGATGAGACAAATATCTCTCCAGGCCCCCAGTATTTGCATATGTTTTATTTTATTTTTATGAGAAAATGTGAGAGAGAGAGAGAGAGAGAGAGAGCAAAGTACTTCTCCACTATTTGTGGAACTCCTTTTTTTTTTTTTATTTCTCTCAAGTAATGTCAAGGATTGATCCCAGGTCATTATACATGGAAGGCACTCACTCTACCCTCTGAGCTATCTCCATGGTCATGGTCAATCATTTTAATAACTCTCTTGCATACATCTCCGATTTTTCTGCTTTCATTTGACAAAAACTTATACTTGATTATTAGATCTAAATGTGTGCCTGCTCCCCACTTGCATCTATGCAGCTGAACATTTACTGGAGAAAAATGTACAATCATGCAATATAATTTCCATTCAAATTCATGAGTACTTGTTTCACGTGAAATATAGAACTTAATGCAGCTGATCAATAATACATTTCCCTAGTTCACTCACTCACAAACATTGTTAAATGACTTCTACCATCTTTTCTCTATTCAAACTTCAATTACTTTCTTGCCCATATTCACTTTTTCTTATTTTACTGAGCCAAAAATAATAACCCAAGTGGAAGGTAGATAGCATAATGGTTATGCAAACAGACACTCATGTATGAGGCTCCAAAGTTCTAGGTTCAATCCCCCATACCACCATAAGCCAGAGCTGAACAGTGCTCTGGTTAAAAAAAAAAAAAAAAAAAGTAAAAGTAGTAACCTACAGAGAGAATCAACCAACCCCCACTACCAATGTATACTAACCAATAATATATGTGTAACTATTACTGTATCAATTAAATTTTGGTCCTATATTCATACCCTCTGTTACTATGAATGAATTGACAAGACTCCCCCCAAAAGAATATCTGAATAAAATACCATTTATTCTTGTTTATTCAAAAATATCACTTTTAAAATATATTTATTATCTTTTAATTTGAGAGGAGAGAAAAAGAAACTGAGATGGGAAAGTGGATGAACACATGAGAGAAAGAGAGACAGCTGCAACACTACTTTACCACTAATGAAGCTTCCCCCTGCAGGTGGTGAGCAGGGGCTTGAACCTGGGTCCTTGCACATAGTAACATGTTCACTAACCAGGTGTGCCACTGCCCAAACCCCCTACCTCTCTTCTCTCTCCTAAACTGCTAATTTTTTTCCAAATATTTAAATATTTTTATCAATATTCAAATATGCTAGCTCTTCTATCATTTAAAATAATATCCTCTAATCTCACACTTTTATCTTAGCATCTGACTTCTATATTTCACTTCTAGAAGAGGAAAAAAAAGCTGTACTGTCTGAATAATCCTAAGTATTTCAGCAATTTAAAAGCATTGGAATTTAAAAGTCTTGGAATTTAAGAGTCTTAGAATTTACACACTTGACCAAAGTCTGAGTTCTGATTCTGTTATTTACTCCTATGATTTCAGTTTTCCTACCCATAAGATTATTAAAAAATAATCTGTTTCTAAGGTTGTTCTAAAGTGACAGATGCATCAGTCATAGTGTCTGCCATGCAATTTTCACTCAATCAGTGACATCTATTGTTTAAGAAAACTGAAGAGTCAAAAAAAAAGAAATAAGAAAAATGAAAGTTGATACTCTTCTATCTCCAAGGTTCCAAGATTTTCATCAAAATTCAGAAAAGAAAAAGGGTTGACAGGATTAATTTAAAACTAAATTACATTTTTCTTTTCATATTTTGGTTGTAATTTTATCCAGCTTTCTAGTCCTCTTTTGAACTCTGATACCACCTCCTCAGACAATACCTTTGGTCCACCTGCATATTAGCTGTTGGGATCAGGCAAAAATTAGTAAAGTCATGGGCTCCTTGGAATATAACTAAATTAGATCTACTAGCTTTTTTCAGAATGTAGATTCCAAATATTATCTGCTATATTCTTGCCTTTAGGTTGCTGATTATTAAACAATTTGTTTGGCTTTATATCTTAACGCTTTTTCAGACAACAAGCTGCAGATGCTACTACAACACCAATCTGAACTTCCCTGGTCAAAGGACCTCACCAATGTACTCTGAAATCCCACTTCTTCAGAGTCCTACCCCACTAGGGGAAGACAGAAACAGGTTGGTAGTATGAATTGACCTACCAACACCCGTGTCCAGTGGAGAAGCAATTACAGAAGCCGGACCTCCCACCCTCTGCATGCTATAATGACCCTAAGTCCATTTTCCCAGAGGGATAAAAAACAGGAAATTTTCCAATGGAGGGGATGGGATATGGAACTCTGGTAGTGGGAATAGTGTGGAATTGTACACCTCTTATCCTATGGTTGTCTTTATATTCTTTATTTTGTAAATAAATATTTTAAAAAACAAAAAGAAAAAAGATTTTGGGAGGCCAGGTGGTGGTGCACCTGGCTGAACACATGTTATTGTGCAGAAGGACCCAGGACTGAGCACCTGGACCCCACTTGCAGGAAGAAAGCTCTGCAAGTGGTGAGGCAGTGTTGCAGGTGTCTCTATCTCTCTCCCTATCTACCACCATTCTCTCTTGAATTCTGGCTATCTCTATCCAATCAATAAATAAATTTAATGAGTAAATAAATAAAGATAGGGATGGGGCAGATGGTGGTACAATTAGTTAAATGCACATATCATCATGAGGAAGGACTCAGGGTTTGAGTCCCCTTCTTTCCTACCTGTAGGTCTGCAGATATCTATATTTCTCTCTTCCTCTGTCTCTGCCCCCTCTTCTCTCAATTTCTCTCTGTCCTATCCAATAACATACAAAGGAAAAAGAAAATGACACCTGGGAACAATGGATTCATAATGCCGGCACTAAGCCCCAGCAATAAGCCTGGTGGCAACTAAAAAAAAAAAAAAAAAAAAAGAACCTCAAGTAGATAATTAAAGTAGCTATCTCTACATTGCATGAGAAATAGAGTAATATGTAACTTAAAGCAAAACTAGGGAGGTGGGGCTACAGAGCAGCAGCAGCTGTGTTTCTCTCCTCTCCCTGGTCAACTAAGAATACCAAAGGAGACCACCTAGGACCACAAAAAGGCAGGACTACAATGACTACAGGAACCCACCAAACCACTGGTGAGTGCAAACACGTGTGGCTCCTGGATTGGGAGAGACTAAGGAAAGATTGAGTGGCTGGTAACAGTCCAGCAATTTACCAGTTGAGGCACAACCTCCAGTCTGCTTTACCAACAAAATGACTGCTGAAGGGAGAAGAGGACTCCCCTAAGACTCACTAAATGCAACTGTGAGTCTCCATTGTTACTGCCCTCAGAGGCTGAAGCAGCAGCAGGGAGGCCCTGTGTTGACATCCAGGAAACTCAAGAGAAGAGCTACACTTTGGTGGCCTAGCTGTGGGGCCTTATACTGGGAGCCTTGCCACATTGTTCTCCTGATGAGAACATGGTGAATAATTGCCTCAGAAACTACAGTCTATAAACAGGACTTGTTTAGAAACTCACAGGGCCCAGCAGTGCTGCCCAGCTTGGTAGATAAGCTGAATTGTCCATGGAGCTGGGGATCTTTGGGGTGTGAGTCTCTTGGCATAAACACTGTTCTATCTCTCCCCCACCCTGCTTTATCTCTTGGTCAGAAGTGAGTGATTAAGCTAAAATCCTATTTATAGGTAAAAAGCCCTCAGGCTACCATAGCCTACAGGGAAGAAAAAAAAAAAGAGGCTTTAAAAGGCACTATGCTGCAACTCAGGGAGCGAAATAATATTGAAACAATGGTTAATTCCCACAACTGTGAACTCTTTAAGTACCTTAGACACAAGTCAGTCCAGGCAAGAGTGATCAGTAATTTGAAAAGTCTGAGAGAGGTACCTCATAATATATTATATAGAATGGTTAAACCAACAAGAAGAAATATTGGAGAAATGAACCAGGTCAAGAGTCAAGCTAAAAGCCCCCATAAGTTGAACCACAAAATAGTGAGGTTAACATCCAAAAGCTTGTTAAGGAAATAGTGACAGGAGTGAGTAAAGAGTTTGAAAGATTTGTCATCAGAAATGCAGAAACAACAAATGACACTCTGCAAGAAAACACTATCTCAAGGTTATTAGAGAGCTGAAAGCTGAAATAGCTGAGCTAAGAACACAACTAGCTGAACGATCTAAATTAGTATCATAATAGGGTAACAAAACAGATACTCCAGAAAACAGTAGAGTGGAGAGAGAATAGAATAAACGAGGCTGAAGACAGAATTAGCAAGATCAAAGCTGAATTAGAGAAAACTAAAAAATAACTAAGAGATCTCAAAAAACAGATTAATAAATACTGTAAACAACAACAGAGACCTATGGGATTACTTCAAAACAAATAATATAAATGGGGAGAGGACTTTGTCAGAATATTCACCACAGAAGAGATCTAAAAGGCTGAGAAACAAATGAAAAAATGTCCCAAGTCTTTGATTTTCAGAGAAATGCAAATACAGACAACAATGAGATACCACTTCACTCCTGTGAGAATGTCATACCTCAGAAAAGGTAACAGCAACAGAAGCTGGAGAGGTTGTGGGGTCAAAGGAAACTTTCTGTACTGCTGGTGTAAATGTAAATTAGTCCAACCCCTGTGGAGAGCAGTCTGGAGAACTCTCAGAAGGCTAGAAATTGACCTACCCTATGACCCTGCAATTCCTCTCCTGGGGTATATCCAAAGGAACCCAACACACCCATCCAAAAAGATTTCTGTATACCTATGTGTCAGGAAATTGTGAGGATGTGGTTGAGCTCGGCAGGGCTCACAAAGCACCCTGCATGCCTGTACTATGGCCTATCTACATAATCATTGTTTTGCCTGAAAGATCCCCACCCATTCCATTCCTTTGATCTATCTTCTTTCTACCCTCAAGACCCAAACACGGGAAACACCAGACATGGCAGAGGTTTCTGGAGAGGTCCAGAAACAGTCCTAAAAAAATTTTTGTTTTTTCCTCTTTTGATTTTTTTATGTCTTAGTACAGTACAGATCTAAATTTGTGTTTAACATATGTCTTCATAACAAAAGTTTTTCTCCTCTTGTGTGTTTTAGACTACATGTTAATGTGTGTGTTTGAAGTTTGGTAAACACTAACTTTAGGGTTAAAAGTGTAACTTTGAAGCTACATTCTTACCAGGCAATGAAGTTTTCAATGTGATTCTTATAAAGGTAAAATTAATTTGCTAAGATAAGTGAGTATTTAAGGTAAAAGTCTAAATATTCAATGTGACAATTCATCATCTCCAAAATTAAAATACAAATTCTCTATTCAGGACATTTTTGGAGGGCCCCCAAAATGCCCTGTGAACTGATCTTGTGGAAATTAATCCACAGCAAATCTGGCATCAATCTGGCATTGTAAATGTTCTAAGAAACATTGTCACTAACATGTGTTAACTCTCTAAGTAACCTGAGTTTGTTTAAAGTCTAAGGTAAAAATTAGTTAAAAATCAATATATTTTAACTAAATTTGGTCTGAAGATCATGCTGTATAGAGACTGCTACATGAAGATAAATATGTTAACCTTTAAATTTATTTTCTTTAAAATTCAGAGTCTTTCAAAATAGATATCACACACCCAGGGTGTGTCTCCATCTTAACTGGGTGTGGCAAAAGGTAGAAAAGACATTATTGATATGTAAATCTCTCAAATACCTTCTCAATTAAAGAGGTAGAACCAGCCTGAGTAAATGATAGACCACACAATGGTTATGCTAATGATTTCATGCCTGAGGCTTCTAACTTTGGTTTTTCTCTTTACCTTTCCACATTTAATTGTGCTTAAATTATTTAAACAGCCTTACATCATACTAAAAAGGCCTTCCAAAATTATAAAGATATTTAAATCAATTCTAATCATCTAGTTATCAGTTATAATAAACTTCTAACTTGGTACAAGTTTTTTCTTAACAAGTAAATGATTACAACTATGTCAAACCTTCACATGAAGAACCAACTGCTCATACGGAATCCCCAAAACCATCTGGGCACCTGCCCTCTGACATTGCCCACAAGATGGCATGACTACAATGCCCCTGAAACCTATGATGTGACCTGGCACAATCTAAAGAACCTGATTCACAGAGTCCAAGGACAAAACTTTCCTACTGCCCTTCTCTCGCCAAATAACTGTCTGCCCTCCTGCTTCTGCTTCACATGTCACCTTTTGGCAGTTTCAGCTCACTCTCTACAGAAAAGCAAAATTCCAGTGTCTGTCCTCCCCCACCAACATAAGATGTGTGGCATTTCTTCCCCTGGTCATTGGCATTGGACTGACACTTCTATTAGACTTGCTGGTGGAGCACTTGGACACTCCCATTATATTGCTGGACTTCTGGAGGATTGACTGAGACAGTCCATGGACTTTGTAGTTGGCAGTCTCAGGGTCTCCCTTGCCTGGCAGGCCAAGCCCCTCACCTGGCAGGCCACATGCCCTTCACCTGCCAGGACCTGCAGGCCAAGTCCCTCACCATTAGGCCCCACCTCCTCACTGTCAGGCCCCACCCTCGGCCCACCAGCCCCTGCCATCTCGGCCCATCAGGCCTCCCCTTCAGTCTCACACTGGCCCTTGCTACTCTTACTTATCACTCCCTGTCTTATTCCAGTTCTTTTAAAATATGCCTGCATAATATCATTCAGGTTTATGCCCCAAAGGTTCCTGTTCACCCCTACACTGCAATTCCTCTGAAAGAAATGGAGTCTTTTACAGACATTGACCCATTTAAATATGGCCATTAGATAAGAAGAAAGGGAAAGATGTCGGGAAATTGTGAGGAAGTGGTTAAGCTTGGCAGGGTTTGACCTGTGTAGTGTATCTTTCCTGTTGGTCTCTCTACCAAGAGGTTGAGCAAGGAGGGGCAGGAGTAACCCCAAAGGTTTGCCTCATTTTATCATACTCCCTGCCTCACAAAGCACCCTGTATTCCTGATACTATGGCAATTAGATAAAAAGAAAGGGGAAGATGTCGGCAAATTGTGAGAATATCGTTGAGCTAAGCAGGGCTCACAAATTACCCTGCATTCCTGATACTATGGCCTATCTACATAATCACTGTTTTGCCTGAAAGATCCCCACCCATTTCATTCCTTTGATCTATCTTCTTTCTACCCTCAAGACCCTCCTTGCCTGCAGGGTAGTATTAATCCTACCAGTTAAAGCCCTTGCAACATTTGCTAAGGAAGTTTCTACCTTCCCAGCCCCTTTTGCCTTTCTCCACCCCTTTCCTAGCCATTTCTGTTTCCAACTTGCCACTTCCGGGTCTGTCTTTTAAAAGCTGTGGCTCTCTGATCATTAAAGAGATTGCATTGCCCTGCCACAAGCTTGGTTCATGTGTCATCTCTCTCCCACATCGCTGAGTGAATAGCAGCCCAGTCTGGCTCCAGCCAAGTTCTCTCCAACCCAGAGAGTATGCACCCTGGAAGAGGCACCCCCAAACTAGCTTGGCACCTATGTTCTTAGCTGCACAATTTGTAATAGATAAAACCTGGAAGCAACCCAGGTATCCAACAACAGATGAGTGGCTGAGCAAGTTATGGTATATATACACAATGGAATACTACTCAGCTGTAGAAAATGGTGACTTCACTGTTTTCAGCCCATCTTGGATGGAGCTTAAATAAATCATGTTAAGTGAAATAAGTCAGAAACAGAAGGATGAATATAGAATGATTTCACTCTCAGGCAGAAGTTGAAAAACAAGATCAGGGGAGTCGGGTGGTAACGCAGCGGGTTAAGCACACCTAGAGCAAAGCGCAAGGACCAGCTGAAGGATCCCGGTTCAAGCCCCCAGCTCCCCACCTGCAGGGAATTCGCTTCACAAGCTGATGAAGCAAGTCTGCAGGTGTCTATCTTTCTCTCCCCCTCTCTGTCTTCCATCCCTTTCTCCATTTCTCTCTGTCCTATCCAACAATGACAGCATCAATATCAACAACATTAATAACTACAACAAAAAAAGAACAAGGGCAACAAAAAGGAATAAATAAATAACTTATTTAAAAAAATAAAAACAAGATAAGAAGAGAAAACATAAGTAGAACCTGAACTGGAGTTGGTGTATTGTATCAAAGCAAAAGACTCTGGGGTGTGTGTGGGGTGGGAGGGGTACAGGTCCAAAAAGGATGACAGAGGACTTAGTGGAGGTTGTTTTATTATGTGGAAAACTGAGAAATGCATGTACAAGCTATTGTATTTACTGTGGAATGTAAAACATTAATCCCCCAATAAATAAAGTTAAAAAAAATGTAAAAAGTCTATTTTTAAAGTAAATTCACCTTGTTTTCTTTACCAGAGTACTAATCATCTTTGGTTTATGGTAGTGCTAGGAGTCAAATTTAGTAGCTCAGAGCCTCAAGCATGAAAGTCTGTTGTATAAGCGCCTGTGCTCTCTGCCTTGTCCCTGCAATGAATTTCAACAACTACAACAATCTGATTTTCCTACATTACCCCCAACTGCCACCAGGAAAAAAGGAAGAAATGCACTTACATCCAATTTCCACCTCAGTCAAAACCATCCCATTTACTACTTCAGAATTCTCTTAAAGTCTGTAAGTTTAATGAGAGGAAACCGAATCATGATACACTTCACTCCCCTAGAATGATCTCACAAATTAGCTTATCCTGTCCTTGGCATAGAAGATATACTTAAAAGCTCCTTTCCAGCATTATACCTTATGGTACTTTGATAAGAAATGTATTTTCACACATTTAGCCAGGACCTTCTTATATATGTATGATCACTACACATTCAGAATTGGCCAAATATAATGAACTATCTTTGAGTGTGTGTAACCCAGTCTTGTGTAATAATAATGCCAGTGTTCTAGTCCCATTAAAGTCTATTTTCATATGTTGGCCCCTGGTATCTGAATACTTTACCAATCTTCTAAATGAGCAGATTTAACATCTCTCATCTTGGATGCAGTTACTTTTCTCTAGACCTTTATTTATTTATTTATTTATTGCCATCATGGTGCTCTCTGGGGCTTGATACTTGCACTAAAATCCACCATCAAATATATTTTTATATTTGACAGGACAGAGAGAAATAGAAATTTGAGGGAAAATAGAAAGGGGGAGAGAAAGATAGATACCTTCAGGCCTACTTCACCACTCATAAAGTGTCCCCCCCTGTAGGATGGGAGTGAAGTCTCAAACCCCAGTTCTTGTGCACAGTGATATGTATACTTAACTGGGTACACCACTGTCTGGTCTCCTCTATAGACATTTATTAAACTAAGGTAAATTTTACCATAATAGAAGACATCTAATCTAGCACTGTAATCCCATTATATATGTCATTATTTACTATTCAGTTTCCTAAAAGGCAAATAAATAAGTCTATGGGCTATAGAGATAGTCCACCTGATTTGTCATATCTCAGTCCCAGTTTGAGTCACAGAACAAGGATATCAGGGAAAACTCTGGTACTGTGGTAAATCACTATAAACTAGCAATGGTAAGGATTGCCACACTCTAAAGGGAGGCTGGTTCTTCTGCTCTGCCAATTGAAGAAGACTGGTCCTGTAATGAGTGAGGCCTAGAAAGTTCCCAGTTGTCACCATGGACTATTAGTACTGACTGAAAGAGACTCAGGAGTTATATAGAATGCTGTGCTACGTATACATGACTCCAGAGCAGATCAAGGTGGTTAAGAGTTAATTGTTGTTTCAAGTTTTGTATCTTATATCCAAGTTCTTATACATGGTAACTTATGCAGTCAACCAGGTGTGCCACTGCCCAGATTCCATAAACTAGAGGTATCAGAAAACTAAGCCATATTTTATATTAATTCTTAGAAAGGAAAAGTTGTTAAATGTTTAAGGCAGTTGTTTAGTTTAATATATTGATACTAGTTGGATTATGGAAACATGAAGCCATATCCTGGAATGGCTTGGGAAAACCTTACTATCATTAGAAGTCATTTAATATCTCATCTAACTAGTTCCCATGAAAGAAAAATCTGCATACCATTATTTCATGTGGCAGGGTAGGGAGGATAGGGAATAAATAATTTATTGAGTGTCTCCTATGTCCCAGGCACTGTACAAGGTGGTAGGGATATAACAGAATGAGTCATAAGCTGTGTAAAAAGTGACACATGTATCAGTAATCCTTAAAGTTAAAGTAATAAAAAAGACATATAATTTTTGTAATTATCATGAAAGAAGACTATATATAGGATTGTAAAGTATTTTTAAAATAAATTACTAGTCATCTGAAGTTATTATTTGGCCTTGGATTTTGTATATGAACTTTTACAAGACAAATTTGAATGAAAGAAAATATTGGGGAAAAAAGTAATATATTGGTTCCTGGAGTAACACAAATCAATGAATAAATCTAATTAAAATAACTAAATAATTAAAATAAATTTAATTAAATAAGAAATTAATTATTGCTAGTGATCATAATGTTTTCCAACATTTGGAATGTTTTAACATTCTAAGGTATTAAATATATATTTTTAATATTCCACCAGGTATTTACTGGGGCATCCAGTCTGCACAGTTCCACTGCTCCCTATGAGGGACTCTTTCTTTTTCTGTTCTTTTACATTTAGTAGGCAAAAGAGAGACAGAGAGAAGGAGGACAAATGCCACAGCACTGCTTGACTACTCAAATTCTTCCCCTTTATGTGCTACTTGTATGTGGTGGTCAGGAGCTCAGGGTCAGAGCTAGTTCCTTCTGAAAGGTAAAGTATTCATTCTACCACAGAATGTATTTTCTGGTTCCAGGAGAGAACTTATGGGATTTTTCTAGATATCTAATGGTTAAAGTTAAACGATACAGTAAACACTAAGCATTTTATCTTCTGTATGAATTAATATGAAGATATGGTTAGTTTTCAAACACATGAGTCTCAGATTACTAGTGTCCTCCATATTCTCATACAAACTTCTCCACTACACTATCTTGACATTGTCTATTAACTAGCCTAGTCCTCCTTAAATCGTTTCTCCTTAAGAACATGGTTGGGGCTGGGCAGTAGCGCACGTGGCTAAGTGCACTTGGAGAGATGCGCAAGGACTGGTGTAATGATCCTGGTTCAAGCCTCTGGTTCCTCACCTACAGGGGGTCACTTCATAGGTGGTGGAGCAAGTCTATAGGTGTCTAACTTTCTCTCCCCCTCTGTCTTCCTCTCCTCTCTCGATTTCTCTCTGTCCTATTCAACAATGATAAATAACAAGGGCAACAAAAGGGGAAAAATAGCCTACAGGAACAGTGGATTCTTAGTGCAGTCACTGAGTCCCAGGAATAACTCTGGAGAAAAAATAAATAAAATGTTCAAAAGGTATATATATATCCTTTTGTTGCCCTTGTTGTTTTATTGTTGTAGTTATTATTTGCGCCGCCCCGTCAAGACCACCAGAGAGACTGACAAAGTCATCTCCTCTGGACCTGCATTCAGACTTCAAAGAAGCTGGGCAGAAGGACGGGAATGGGTCGACGCATTCTCCCCCCGTTATTGCTACAAACAATTATACTGTCACAATTGATTAATAATGTTTTGGCAGTGCCTGGTGGGAATGGAGAGTCAGAAGTACCCCCTCTCCCTTACACAGGAGCATATTTTAAAGTTACATTATGTAAGTGGAGAAGGTGGGTCAACAAAGATGGACAAAACAAGTCATGTTATGATTTGCCCCTCATAGAAACAATACAGAGATTGAGGCCTCCCAGGTACAAGTTGACATATTGAAACAAAGAAAGATTAATAGTTAAACTGTACTAGACCTAGATGAGCAGTGGTCCACGACTAGGCAAAGATCTGTACGCCCCCATAGAAGATTAATGGTAGAGATAGCCCTCAGCAAAAGTCTAAAACAATTCTGGGTATGACCTCCCCTGGGAACAGAACGATACAAAGTATTGTACCCATTCTTTACAGTTATGGGGGAATAACATGTAGCCTGCCAAAGCCACAAGACTATTGTTACTTCTTTATGAGCTGGTTGCTTAGACAACCTGAATGTAACCTGAAAAAAGTATAAAAGCTAATGCAGTTTCACTATTAAAACGAGTCCAGATTCACCCTCCAATAGAGTGTGGTGTCTATCTGTTCTCCCTCACCGACTCCTGACCCACCTGGGAGGTTGCCTTCAAGACTCCTGACCCTCCTGCTGCTCATCCACTGAGTGGTCCGCGGCAGGTGGCACCTGAACAGGGACTTGGGGGAAGACCATCCAGGTAAGGTAGCAATCTGAACTATTAGGAAATTCAGGTCAGGATAAGACCCCGCACGTTAAGGGGACTGCAGCCCCGCCGCTGGAAGTAGCGGTTTCATAGGAAGCGGGAAGGTAACATGGGGCAGGAGAGCTCAAAGAATGAAGGGCTCTTCCTCTCGGTCCTCCAGCAGATGCTGCTGGGACGAGGAATTAGGGTACCCCACAAAGAGCTAAAGCAATTCTTAGCATTTATTAAGAAAAGCAGTCCATGGTTCCCAGAAGAGGGAACATTATCATTAGAGGACTGGAGAAGAGTAGGAAAAGATCTGAGAAAATTTTACTCAGAACATGGGCCCAGCGAGGTTCCAGCTATAACCTTCTCTTTATGGACCCAGCTGAGAGTCTTATTAGGAGACAAATCAGAGTATGAATGTTTGGTAGAAGAAACACAGTCTAATCCTAGAAAAAATAAAGGCTATGGAGCTCTTGAGGAACAAGTTAGTCGCCCACTACTAGAGAAGTATAAGTGGCAGAATGATGACTGGTTAGATCCTGAAGAAGAGGCAGAATTAGATGATGAGGCCGCCCATTGTCATAATGATGATGACGGTCTTTTGCCCACCATCCCTATGGCCAAGGTGCCTCCCTTGAAGCTCAAAGACAGACAGGGAGGACATAGAGTCCCTGCTAATGCTGGGTTTATGGCCGCCGTAAAAGAGGCAAGAAGAGAAGGGGAGGTTGGGTTCCTCTTCCCGGTAATATCATTGGATGATGAACCTGAGTGGGAGCCTTTACCATTAAAAATGTTAAAGGAATTAGCTCAGGCAGTTCAGTCCACAGGAGCTTCCTCACCATGCACTTTACAAATAGAAACGGTGGCAACTATGTGGTTAACTCCCTACGACTGGCAGCAAACAGCCCGGTCAGTTTTGAAGCCAGGACAATATATTTTGTGGAGAACAGAGTTTGAAGATCAGGCCAAAACTTACTTGCAACAGGGATTGTTTAAAAGAAGCAGGGGCCCCAAGCCAACATTCTCTATGTTAATGGGCAGAGATGACTGGGGGGATCCCCGGCAGCAGATGAAAATTCCCAGAGAGTCCCTACAAGCTATTTCTAAGATAGCCGTCTCGGCGTGGCGTAAAATACCACAGCCTGAGGAGAAGGTTTCGGTTCTCTCTGGTATCAGGCAAGGACCGGAGGAGCCTTTTGAAGAACTTATTGCTAGGTTAGAAGAGACTGTAAAAAGAATGATGCCTGAGTCAGAAGGAGCAGAAATTTTATTAAAACAATTGGCTTGGGAAAATGCCAACACAGTCTGTAAAGACTTGCTATGGCCATTAAAAAGGACAGGGACAATAGAAGATTTTATCAGTGCATACATGGATGTGTCTCCTGCAGTTATTCAGGGAATGGCCATGGCAGCTGCCCTACAAGGACAGACCCTGCCACAATTCATTAAAAACAAGAACGCAGGGAGAAGACAAAAAGGGAAGTGTTTCAAGTGTGGCCAGACAGGACACTTTGAGAGGGAGTGTCCCCAAGGTAGAGGAGAAAACCGGGGGCCTGGACCCCCACCTGGTCTGTGCCCATGGTGCCAAAAGGGACTCCATTGGAGGAGAGACTGCAGGTCTAAAACTCAAAGGATGGGACCCCACAAGAGGATTTAAAAAACTTCATCACCCGGATGTGGTAATCTAAAAATAAAAATTATTTTGCTAAGGTAAATAGATATGTAAGGTAAAAGCCTAAGTATTTAAACTGACTAACTTCTTAGAGGTGTCAACGTGACAATTCTTCATCTCCAAATTAAAATACAAATTATATGTATGTTTTTAAATCAGAGAGGTTCTGGGACATAATGGAGGGCCCCCATAATGCCCTGTGAAATTATTTCTGTGGAAATTAGTCCACAACAAAATTTGTTGTTTGTTTGGCACTGTAAATCTTCTGAAAAACATTGTCACAAATGTGTGTTGACTCTTTAAGTAATTTGAGTTTGTTTAGAGTTTAAAATAAATTAATTTAAAAAATCAATATACTTTAGTTAAATTTGGTGTAAATATCCTGACATTCTAAGATTGATAGATAAGGTTAAATAAGCTAGACTTTAGATTTACTTCCTTTAAAATTCAAACAGAGCCTTTTAAAATAGATATCACACACTTAGGGTGTGTCTCAATTTAACTGAGTGTGACAAAAGACTAAAAGAGATATTATTGATATATATAAAGTTGTCTAGTACCCTCTCACTTAAAAAGATAAAATAAACCTAGAAAAACAAAAAACATAACTTGTCAATGGTTATGCTGATAAATTTCATGCCTAGAGCTTTTGCTCTGGTTCCCCCCTATATATCTTTCCACATTTAAAAATATCTCATTTATTTCAAGACAGTGTCAAAAGTCTATTTTTGATACATACATATGTTTCTGATCTGATAAAAAGTTTAATATTTGATAAATCCTTATTAAACAAAATTAGTCTAAAGATGTCATTATAAGATGGTGTAAAAGTAAAAGATTATTTTAAACATATGACTTTTATAATAAGTAAAGTACTATGATCCTAACATTAAACTAAGTTCTAATAATATGCTTAAATTGTTTAAGTGATTTTAAAATTATACTACAAAGATGATAATCATTTTATTGTTAAAAAGGCCTTCTAAAATTATATAAATATATTTAAACAAATTCTAAGTCATTAGATTATCAATTTTAATATTTTTCCTGGCTTTGTGTATGTCTTGCTGGTCACAAATAAAAGACTACAACCATGACAAGCCTTCACATAAAGAACCAGCCTTTCATATGGTAAAAAGCTTTCTTAAAATAAAAAATTCCCTATATGTAGCCCAATTTCAGTCTATGTGACTTAACACTGTTTTTATGTTTTTCCAAAGATAACAAAATCTCAGCTGATTCCAACAGCCTTAATAGACTTTACTGATGGGTCCTCCTCAAAGACAAGACCGCAGACTCCACACAACATTCTTGGTGGAGCACTCTTTACTATTAATATTTTAATTAAACACACAGAAAAAATCTGCCAGTGATGGGTTCTGAAGAACTACAACTAACAGTAGATATGCACTGGTTAAATAAAAAGACCCCCTGTCAGGGTCCTAACAAAGACCAGATCCCGTCCTCATGTGGGGACGAGGGCATGTTTGTGTTTTCTCCTATACAGATAATGAAGCCCGCTGGCCACCAGAGAGGTCCATCCAACAAACAGAGGAGAAGGAGACAAAATGCCTGCAGATGCCGAGACCTATAAAAATTGACAGAAAGGATGGAGAAGCTGAGGCTTGAGATCACCCAGAGTTGTTGATAATGATTATACAAGAGAAATTAAGCTCATGATCTTCTCCCCATATGGGGTCGCTGCCATAGTAGTTATAGAGCACTATGTGTTACTCCTTTGCCTTATAATTCCTCCACTCCCTGGGATAGGACTAGGAACCACCTTATGGGCATTTGGCAACACAATGATATTTCCCATGACATTGATACCCTTCAGGCCCAGATTAGTGCCAAAAGCGCTTCCTCCCTAGATACCCCGGATGTTTGGGAATTTGCCCAATCTCTAAAAGAGGGTTTGACATCTCTCAACCCTATTAATTGGCAACACATTCTCATATCACTGGGAGGCATTGTTTTCGTACTAGTAATTGTTCTGCTTATTCTTCCAGTCCTCTTCAAGCTCCTCTCCAGATCCATCAGACAGCTCCAAGCCGAATTCCACCGCTTTAAACTAAATAAAAAGGAGGGAGATACGCCGCCCCGTCACGACCACCAGAGAGACTGACAAAGTCATCTCCTCTGGACCTGCATTCAGACTTCAAAGAAGCTGGGCAGAAGGACGGGATTGGGTCGACGCACTTTCCCCCCGTTATTGCTACAAACAATTATACTGTCACAATTGATTAATAATGCTTTGGCAGTGCCTGGTGGGAATGGAGAGTCAGAAGTACCCCCTCTCCCTTACACAGGAGCATATTTTAAAGTTACATTATGTAAGTGGAGAAGGTGGGTTAACATAGATGGACAAAACAAGTCATGTTATGACTTGCCCCTCATAGAAACAATACAGAGATTGAGGCCTCCCAGGTACAAGTTGACATATTGAAACAAAGAAAGATTAATAGTTAAACTGTACCAGACCTAGATGAGCAGTGGTCCACGACTAGGCAAAGATCTGTACGCCCCCATAGAAGATTAATGGTAGAGATAGCCCTCAGCAAAAGTCTAAAACAATTCTGGGTATGACCTCCCCTGGGAACAGAACGATACAAAGTATTGTACCCATTCTTTACAGTTATGGGGGAATAACATGTAGCCTGCCAAAGCCACAAGACTATTGTTACTTCTTTATGAGCTGGTTGCTTAGACAACCTGAATGTAACCTGAAAAAAGTATAAAAGCTAATGCAGTTTCACTATTAAAACGAGTCCAGATTCACCCTCCAATAGAGTGTGGTGTCTATCTGTTCTCCCTCACCGACTCCTGACCCACCTGGGAGGTTGCCTTCAAGACCCCTGACCCTCCTGCTGCTCATCCACTGAGTGGTCCGCGGCAATTATTATTGTTGTTATTGATGTCATCATTGTTGGATACGACAGAGAGAAATGGAGAGAGCAGGGGAAGACAGAGAGGGGAAGACAAAGATAAGACACCTGCAGACCTGCTTCACCACTGGTGAAGCAACTCCCCTGCAGGTGGGGAGCCGGGGTCTCGAACTGAGATCTTTACACCAGTCCTTGCACTTCGCTCCACCAGTGCTTAACCCACTGTGCTACTGCCCGAATCCCTAAAAAAGTGTATTTAAAAAAAAAAAAGAACATGGTTACCAGATTTTTGTTCAACATGAATGCCAAAACTGTGTGCAATCTCAAATGCATAGTAATTATTATTAAACATTTCTATTATAAATATTGCAGAGGACACACATAGTAAAGCACAAGTGCATGGTCCCCACCTGCAGAGGGCAAAAACTTCATAAGTAGCAGTGTCTCTATTTCTCTCTCTCCTTTCTCCCCCATTTCTCTCTATTTCTCTTTGTTTCTAAGAAATAAGAGAGAAAGGGGAGAGAGAGAATAGAAGAAAGGCAGGTTGCTAGTAGTGATTAATTCATCATGGGGCCTGAGTCCCAGCAATAATTCTGGTAAAAAGAAAAATATTGTGTATGATCTAACTGTTGCAGAGTTAATGTGTGTGTTAGGAATCTACATACAAAAGAGAAAGAGCATAGCAAGATCCAGTGTCCACCATTTACTCATATAGACAGAAAGCATCAAACAAAATTCTGGGCAAGTAACTCAGGCTCGGACTAAATTTGCATATACAATAATACTGTTCCAGTGAAGGTATGTCAAGATCTGTTTAAAAACAATATTGTAATTCACAATACATATTCATTTGTGTGGAAGGGTATAGATGAAGGAAGTTTCCACAATTTCAGTTAATGCAATCTGTGCACAGTGTGAATCACTTTCCTGGCAGATTCTGCAGATGTACTAGAAAAATCATTAATGTGAGGATTTTATGAATCAGAATCTGACATTCTTTGCATACATATAGGATGTTTTCTACCCACCTCTAATTGAACAACCATGCCTAAAAAGACACTTTGTATAGGACTAAATATTTAGCAGTCAGATATTTTCCAACAAATGCCTATTTATTTATTCATTCATTCATTCATGAGAGGGAGAGAGACAAAGGGCACACTAGGGAATCACTCTGGCACATGTGATGTCAGGGATTATTCTTGGGACCTAGTGATTGATAATCTAACTCTTTATCCAATTGTGCCAATATTGAGCATCCAAAGAAGGCCTTAAATAGCTTTTAAAATGTTGAAAGTGGGGCCTGGTTACATAGCAGAGTGGTTATGTGAAGAGACTCATGCCTGAGGCTCCAAAGTCACCACAGGTTCGAACCACCTGCACCATCATAAGCCAGAGCTGAGCAACACTCTGATAAAAATAAATGAATGAACGAATAAATAAATATTGAAAGTATCACAGATAATACTATCAGTCATTACTTCCTCTTGCCACAGGAGTAACTATCCAGATAAATCAAACAAAATCACATATTTTCTGAGGCATAAATTTACTAGCAAGTAGAAATCAGCACTTCTCTATTGAATTGAAGTTTAAACAGTTGTATAACTCCACACACATACCCCTCTTCTTAAAGAAAAAGCATACTTTACTTATATGTCCAGAAAACAACCAGGTTAAAACAGAATTTTTCTTTCCTTTATCACTATTGCGTAAATTTTCAGGCATATACTCATGAGAAAATTTCTCTATTTGATGTAACTGAATGATGAAGCTACAAGAAAATGAACCGTGATGCTTGACCAATATCTGATTTGCTTTACATTGTAGACCAGCTCTTTTTCTGGTTGGAGTAATTTCATAACTCTGCAACACTTCTTCAAGACTTGAATATTCCCTTAACTTTAGTTCTATGCCTTTGCCACACTCTAATATCCATAAACCCCATTTCATTTATCCCAGTTATGAGATTTACTCTGCCACTTTCAAGTCTTCTTTATAGGAGAAAAAAACAAAAAACACCACTACCTAAACTTGATTCACTTTCCCCTGTTTTCCTCATAGTATTGATCTGGATAGTCTGCAGTTATTGTCCAAAATGCAACATAAAACAACTTGAGCATCCCTTCAGTGTGACACCAAGTTATATATAATAGCTGTAGCTATGATTTTCTTTAGTGTGACTAGTTCACAATTACGTTATACCAGATATAATCATAATGAAAGGTCTTTATAAGCTGTATTATAAATTATTATAACTTTCTGCTTTGGAATAGAATTCATGAGTACAAGTAGAAAAGTGTGAATTTCTTCACATGGGGCAGCTATTGAAAGGATCACATGCTAACAGACCCCCATTAACACTTTTATTTCTTTTTAATGCGACACAACATAACAACTCACAGTATGAAGCAAAATGCCTTGTTTTCATTTCTGGAGAGATCTGAATGATCCTGTTGTCAGTGGCATACTCAATAACCACTTTCTGTCACCATGAAAGAGAATACTCTCTAAGCTGAAATTCATAAAAGGTTATTCTAATTCTACAGCAACTGAATTTATAATTTAGGTTGCATTCTTAATTCGCAGTTCTACTACATATTATCCTAGGTTCTGAAAAGCCACAGTTGAAAACCATAAAAAGGGTGGGGGTGGTGAAGGGAAGCTCTATTAATGGTACTCATCATGGAATAGTCAGGTGGAAGAAAAGAGTTACTAAAATGTGAAACCTTTCGAGGGGTTGGCTTTTATGTGTACTCAGATTCAATTAAAATAAATAGCTTGAAGTCCCCTTCAAAAATAAATTCCAGGGAACTGGGTTATGACACACCTGATAGAGAACATGCATTATCATGCACAAGGACCCCTGTAAGTTTAACTCTCAGTCCCAACCTGCAGGATGGAAATTTCATAAACTTAAGCAGTGTTACAAGTGTCCCTCCTGTCTGTCTGTCTGTCTTTCTGTTTGTCTGTCTGTCTAGTCTGTCTGTGGTCTGTCTATCTATCTATCTATCTATCTATCTATCTATCTATCTATCTATCTATCTATCTATCTATCTATCTCTGTCTTTCACTTTCCATCAAAAAAATATGACCATCAGGTGAAGTGAAACCAGTACAGGCACTAAGCCCAGCAATAATCCTGGTGAGGAGAGAGAGAAAGGAAAGGGTTGATTCTAGTGGTCAGGCTATGGCTGAGCAGATAAGTGCATGTCTTAGCATATATAAAGGCTCATTCCATCAGCTCCTTGGTGACTCTCCTCTCCTCTCTCTTTATTTCTCCCATTCAAAAACATAATGCAAGAGAGTTGGCCGGTGCAGGCTGGAAAGGCAGGTCAGCTTGTGTGAGACTCTGGGTTGATTCCCTAGTACTGAAAAAAAAAGTCACTTTTACATGTTTGTTTTAACATCTTTGTTTTAACTGGGCAAAGTATCCAAGAGCTCATTTACAGTCAACTAAGTTATTTACAGGTGAACCTGTGCTTCATTTATGACATTAGTCCCAGAGATCCCCAAAATTATTTATTAACATGCCCATGGTATTTTCTGGGTGCCAGGCACTGTCATAAAGTACTTAATACACACCAATCCATTTAATTCTCAAAGCAGCCTTAAGAGGAAAGTTGTGCTCTCTGTGGAATTAAGAAATGATTATGTGCATTTATAAAAGAGAAAATAAGGAAATAAAATATTTAAGCAGTAAGGAAATCAAGAAGTCAAACTGATCAGTCTCACAGCACACTTTGATTTCTAGTAAAGTTCTTTTCCTAGTGGGGCTATTTTCTGAATTTTGTAGCCCCTTTTGTTTCTTTCTGAACCTCCTGAGTTGTTCCATAAACCCTGACTCCACCCTAGCTTCATTTTTTCCCCATTTGGATGGTTATAGAAAAATTTGAGGAGGGATACAGAGGTTATTTCATGAAGAGCTTTAATTTTTTAAGATGTTTGTATTTAACCTTAAGAGCAATAAAAAACATGAAGAACTTTAAGGAGAGGACATGATCATATTTTATAAATATCACCATGTTTGCAATAGAGAGAAGAAATTCAAAGGAACACTTGACATGGGATGGTAAGGTCAATTTATTCTTATATGCACAGGTTTAGAAAAGTAATGCTGGTGGTCTTGATTAGAGATGTATGAATAGGTATAAAAAAATGGATGAATCTGAAAGAGATGAAGAAAGAAGATAATAACACTTTCAAATTGGAGATGGTAATTAAGGAGAAGGAAGATTCAGGGATGCTGCCCAGGTTGTGTTCTTCCCTGGCTAACCAAGTGACTGATAATTCCACTTACTGAAATAAAGAACACAGGGAGAGAAAATATTGAGAAACACAGATGTGAGTTGAGTGAGCTTCAGTGCAGTTGAAAGTATCCAAGAACATTCCAGTGTATCATTAGGACAATAACTGTGTCTAACAATTCTTATCTTTTAATATTTACTCCCTCTTTGCATCTAGGGTTTGTGATGAGAAGTCTGATGAGAGCCTGATGGATTGACCTCTGTATGCCAGTGTCTTCTTTTTCCCTAGGACCCTACAATATTTTTTCCTTGTCCTTGCTTTTGGATAGTTTTACTATGATGTATCTTGGTGTGTGCCATTTAGGATTCAGGAACTGTGTGCTCTTTACAGAAAATGGTGCAATACATGTTTTCATAAGTCTCATCATACCCCTAAGGTAGCCCAGTCTGATAAAAATAGCAGTTGAATACTAGATAGTTCTAAAATGATGTGAAAGAGAATGGAGATGAATGAAATAGAATGAAAATAGAATGAAATAGAATGAAAGAGAATAACCTCTTTTTTAAATCCTTTTTTAAATTTTTTTAAAAATATTTATTTATTTATTTATTGGATAGAGACATCTAGAAATTGAGAGGAGGGGGAGATAAGGAGGGAGAGAGAGAGAGAGATACCTGCAGTCCTGCTTCATGACTTGTGAAGCTTTCCCCCTGCAGGTAGGGACCAAGGACTTAAGTACTACAACATATATGCTCAGCCAGGTGCACCATCACCCAGCCCAGTGAACCTCTTCTATTGCCTCATATATATCTAGAATCAACTTGGACAAAGGTGATGGTTGGTCTCAATTGTTATTTATTTGTGTGAGGAATATTAAAAACTAACAATAAGAAAATTACTTGCTTCTAATAATGTATACATTTCAGAACTAAAAATCAAAATTTAAAAACGAATTTGTCATCACTTAACAGACATTTCTCACTGCAAACACTGAACTTGAATCTGATTAAACCCCTAAAATATAGAGTCTCAATCAAACAAATTGATGGAAAATACAGGAGTCATGGTGTGTGTTAATGACATCACAGAGATAGTAGAGATAGGTAAACAAAATCTAGACTATGGGACATAAGACTTGACAACTTGATTTATTCAGGTAAATAAATTGAGAGAGAGAGAAGTTGACATTTAAAGGGATTTAAGATATGCATTATATAACTGCACTGCATGTAAATTATAAACAATCTTTTTAATATGATAAATAGAAACCAAATACAACTAAAGAAACTCCTTTGGATCCCAATTCAAACAAATAAATTTTAAGAAAACTGTGAGAAAATTATGAAGTTTGAAAAGTGATGAGATATCAGAAATTAAGTGATGACTAATTTCACATGTAATAGTGTTATTATCCTATTTTCATAATACATCTTATTTTAGAGAATGTTATACTTGTAGATGAATGAATGAACGCTATCTTAGATTTGCTTCAAAATAATTCTGTGCAGATAGAAAGAGAAGTAGAAAGGAATATATATATATATGAAACACAGTTGGTTTTGTAATGATAATAGTAATTATTGGAACGTGAGGTCTCTACATTTGGTTGTATAAGTAAATTTCCATAGTAAAAAAGTAATCTGATTTGCCAAGAAATTAACTGTTTAGAGGAAGCAATAAAATAAAAAAAGGAGAGAAAAAAGAGCAACAGTCAGTCTTAACGGAGAAATTAAGCATTCATCTGTCAGTTTCTGCAGGACTTTTTCCATGCATTAGATTGGCTTTCTCTATGCAATAACTCATCTCTGTGATTTCTGTTTGGAGGTATTCCAAATGGAGTTTTGTGGCATGTCCTCAGCTATTTCCATTTCTAATTTATTTGATAAGATCCAAACCTCATTAGGCTGTCAGAAACATTTCTCATCATATGTATTTTTTCACATACAGAAGCATTTGGCAGGGGAGGGCAGGCAGCATTCTCCATAACTCCCTTTTCTGTCCATATTCTGATACTTATTTTGCAGTCAAATTCAATCAGCGATGCCACAGACCTAGAAAACTACTTCAATAATTTCCCCCAAGGGTTTACGCTCTAGTAACAGTTTTTATTTTATATAAAAGTGAAATCATAGTGGTTGGTGGTAGCACACCTGATAGAGCTTGTATGTTACAATGCGCAAGGACCCAAGTTGAAGCCCTGGCCCTCCACCTGCACAGGTGTATTCACTGCATTCAGGAGCAGTGAAGCAGTTCTGCAGGTGTCTCTCTTTCTCCCTCTCTACTTCCCTTTCTCTCTCAGTTTCTCTCTCTAACCAAAAAATGAATTAAACAAAATTAAAGTGAAAATGGTAAAAAAAAAAAAAAAAAAAAGAAAGAAAAAAAGAAATACATGCTGTATCACTGTTATACTGAGTCCAATGCTTGGAGAGCAATATACTAAAGAAGTTTTTCTTACTGTTCCTGCAGTTTATCATAACTGTTCTAATCCAATATCGGTCCATGCCATGTATCTTAGTTGACTTCATGATGAAGCCTTATATTAAAAGTTTGCTTTTTAGAAAAGATTATAAATAAAAAGCCTTAAGTTTTTGAGGATGCTTTTTTCCAGCTAGAATCACCTGATTCACACTCTGCAAATATTTCCTATATTCAAACACACTGAGTAAAATAGCACCATGACTTCAAAGTATTATAAATATGACCAAATTTAGATACTTCTCTCCATTGTTACTGGTCACCTCCGTAAGGAACAACACAACAGACTCCACTGTGGGCCCCCACAAGAGAGGATCTTGCTCTCAATGTGGATCAACAATGGTAGAGAATGTTCTATCCTCAGAAGGGAGGCTGTACAATGTAATCTATCTTCCACCTGAGGAAGATGGGTCCTGAAATTGGGGCAACTTGGTACAGTCCTACTCATGACCACAGAATATAAACTCAGATCTACAGGGATGCAGAAGTCACATAGGCTCCTAATCTGAATATGGGCCACAGATCAGATCAAATCAATGGGGCTTACAGTCAACAATATTCATACACATTTCCCATATTTGGGAAATGGATCTTTCCTGATCCAGCTTTCTGTTCCTTTTCCCAGTCATTACATCATTCCCCAGACAATAACTTGGGTCCACCTGCATATCAGATGTCAGGCTCAGAAAAAAAAAATAGTATAGTCATATGCTCTTTGGAACATAACTAAAATAGACCTACTATCTACAAAATGGAGAATCCCAAATCTTCATCTGCAATTTTCCAGCCTTTAGGTTCATGATTAGTCAACAATTTGTTTGGTTTCATATGTTGTCTTTTTTTCAGCCACCAGGTTCCGGATGCTACCATGATGCCAGCCAAATTTCCTGGGCAGATAACCCCACCAATGTGTCCTGGAGCCCCACTTCCCCAGAGTCCTGCCCCACTAGGGAAAGAGAAAGACAGGCTGGGAGTATGGATTGAAATGCCAACACCCATGTTTAGCAGAATAGCAATTATAGAAGCCAGACCTTCCACCTTCTGCACCCCATAATGACCCTGGGTCCATACTCCCAGAAGGATAAAGAATAGGAAAGCTAGCAGGTATGGAGGTATGGAGTTCTGGTGGTGTGAACTGTGTGGAGTTCTACTTCTCTTATCCTATGTTTTTTTGTCAGTGTTTCCTTTTTATAAAAAAATTTTTAAAACTATTTGACAGAATAGGATTATTATAGATAGTAAGTATTGATTACATGAAAGAGCTTAAAATTTTAAAAACAGTATATAAAGAAAATTGTGGAAAAGAAAGAAAAATGCTATAGAAAGACAAGAGGTAGGTAGTGATAAAACTTAACCTAAATAGTTTTTGCGACACTATTCTGTTTCATTTTGAATGTGGTCATACCATAACTCTATGGGCAATAAAAATCAAAGTTTTATTTGGTATCATTTGAGTCAGAAGGAGAAAAGTGATAAAGTTGTTTCAGAATAGATGTATTTCTACTAGTTTTATGACTAACGCCCTCTCATTAAAGTCAGCATTGGTTAAGTTTGTTAATGTTTGGATTTTTCTCATCACTTTATTCAGAAAATACCAAATTGTTGTTATAGGAGTACAGTTTCATCTTCATGTGCATGTGTCACTATGGTTATCATGGGAGCTCAATGTCTGTATGACTCCATTATTTCCCATGCCCACTCTTTTGACAGAGAGTGAGAGACAGAGAGCAAGTGAGAAGGAATGAAAGTAAAAGGTAGAGAGAAGAAGAGACATTTGTGTAAATGAACCTTTAAACTTAAGTAAAAAGAAATAGAGTAGAAAGTTTTAAATTCACCTACAAAAGCAATTTGTTGAAGCAGTTATGAATTGGTCTCACTGAGAGGCAGACTGGGAGTATGGACCGACCAGTCAATGCCCATGTTCAGCGGGGAAGCAATTACAGAAGCCAGACCTTCTACCTTCTGCAACCCACAATGACCCTGGGTCCATGCTCCCAGAGGGATAGAGAGTGGGAAAACTATCAGGGGAGGGGGTGGGATATGGAGATTGGGTGGTGGGAATTGTGTGGAATTGTACCCCTCCTACCCTATGGTTTTGTTAATTAATACTTTCTTAAATAAAAAAAAAATGAATTGGTCTCACTACAATTTACAGAACTCAGAGCAGAGGTTTTTTGAGGTAATAGCCCTATACATTTGACTATGTATTTGTGTTCCTGTTATTACCACAACTTTATTAGAGGTAAATGTCTTTAAATCTTGGTAGTTTATCACCTTTGTTTGAAGTAACTTTTTCATGAGTAGGATGATGGAGATGTGCATATTTTTTTTCTAACCAAGAACAATCTTCTCACTCTCTCAGGTGTTGCAAGATGGTTCATTTATTTCCATGCACCTTCGATTTTGTCCCTACATGGTATGAGTGGCTATTGAGTACCTGGTACAAAACTGGGATTTCTTTTTCAAGTTACTTAGTTTCTATTTCATTTAGAGGTGAATCAAGCAGGCATTGTCAGATGTTTATGGTATTGCTTTTTAAGAAGCACTTGAAGAGAAAAGAGAGGTGATCATTTCATTAGTTGGGTGAGAAAGGAGAAAAGACAACTTATCATTTTAAACTAAGCTAAAATATATATCTAAATAATTTGTGAAGCAACTCTAAGATGTATCTTTTTCTATGCTCCTACTTCACTCTCATTATCTTGGTTGCAGATAAGTCACAAAATATAGTGTCTTACATATATTTTGGTGTGTGACTGTCCTAGACAAACATATTTTTATTTACTTTTATTGGATGTTTATTTTATTTTATTGTTGTTGACATTTTATTAGTGATTTAATAATGGTTAGCAAGACTATAAGATTTGAGGAGTATTTTTCTACACTGTACCCACCACCGAAGTTCTCACAAAGACAATTTTTTTAAGTTCATGTGACAAACACATTTCGTACATCCCTCTCACACATATTCAAATACACATTAACTTTTTAATTGTTCAAACTTCATTAACACAATATTCAGTCAAAACTATAAGATATTGACTTTCAACTCAAGGTCTACCTTAAGATCAACAGACGTAAGAATGTATCCAGAGGTTTTCATCTAATTTCCCTTGAGAAATAAAATCAGACAAATGAGAAGGATTTGACAATCACCATATGCAATGTATTTCTCTCTCTCTCTCTCTCTCTCTCTTTCTCTCTCTCTCTCTCTCTTCTTTGTCTTTTTCTGTGATACTGAGTCAGGTAAAATGATTCTGCATCATCCCATGGCTATTAAAGGCATATAATGACTTGAAACTAATTATTTGGGCCAATTCACTATACCGTACTCAGTACAGTGAAAAACTTCAAGTAATCAGACTCTTCTAATAACATATATGCATAATATACAAAATAGCATGTATATGTAAATTGAAATCCTCTGTAATGAGCATCTTTGCATACATACAGTCAACTCCCTGCTCTGGAGCACCTCCCCTGGTTTCGGCCCATTAACCCCAGCACAACAGCTTGATGAATTAATGCTTATATAGGCACAGTTGGCAGCTTCTAATTAAATAATTATGGCTAAGCAGCTGCATGGAAGCTGTTATGCACCATAGAAAGCCAGCTGTCAGTTTTATTGGTCCTAAGACAGAGGAAGAGTTAATATATAGCTTTCAATGTTAGGTGCAAAGGGGAAATATATTATATGCAATATATATGCTGACAATGTGAAGTTGCTGTGTATTTGTGCTGGCCGTTCTCAAGTGTGATGACGAGCAAACTACTCCTCTGTAGCCTCTCAAATGCTAACAAAGAATGAAACATTTATATGAACAGAATAGTAGAGACTGTCCAGAGTAGCATAAAGAGGACATAGTACTAGATGGATAAATCTTTGATGAACATAGAAATGTCACTAAGCTATCAGGAATATTTTTCATTCTGAATCTCATTTAGATGAGCAAGCGGTTAGAAATCTAGTGTGGGTTTTGTTGGTGGTGGTGTTGCTGTTGTTTGTTTTGTTTTGTTTTTTGTTTCTGGGGGAAGATACTAGTTGGTTTTCATTAACTTAACTGAAGCTTCTTGGGAATTCTACCTTCAAATGTTAGAAATTACAGATCTTGGTAAATATCACAAATCTACATTTGGACTCTTAAGTTGCTTTTTTTTTTTTTCAAAAAGTTTGAAGACTGTTTGCTCTACAGAATCACAAGTAATGGATGTCAGATTCCTTTATTGAACAAGAAGACAGTCTTATCTCTATACTAGTGAGAATTGACTAGAGGGAAGGAAATAGTGTCTGGCAACTAAGCTGTAACACAGAGAAGTATACAGATTATAGATAAAGGCCAGAAATAGGGTTATTAGATCAAATAATACTATTACACATCAGTATATTCCTCAAATAATTTCACTAATTTCATCTTTCTCCACAGACTTTCATTGTTATTCAATTTGAGTTTTCACTTCTAAAAAGCGAGTGTATGATAACCCAGTACAGAACAACTCAGATTCCCACTGTACTCTCACCAAGGTTTCCAGCACCATCTCCAAGCAGGTAAAACCAGCTGTAGACAAAAGCCTGCCCAGAAAATTCACTTGTACCTTTATGTTTAAGGAAAATTGGACATGTTAGCTTCCCAAATTGATAGCTTTGCTTTAAAATAAGAATAGAGGGAATCAAATGTTAACCATGGAAAGACATTTCTTAAAGAATTTAGTTTAGGAGGCTGGGCAGTAGCATACCCGGTTAAGGTCACATAGTACTATGCACAAGAAACTGCGCAAGGATCTGGGTTTGATCCCCTCCCTGCTCCCCACATGTAGGGGGGATGTTTCACAAGCAGTGAAGCAGGTCTTCAGGTGTCTCTTTTCCTCTCTCCCAATCTCCCCATCCTATCTCTATTTCTCTCTGTCCTATCTAATAAATTTTTTTTAAATAGCCACCAGGAACAGTGAATCCATAGTGCTGACACTGAGCCCCACTGATGGCCCTGGAGGAAAAACATAAATAAATAAGTTAATTAATTAATTACTTAATTAATTTACTTCACCCAACTCCCAGGCCAGGCCTATTGAAAATCAACAGTTAAATCAAGTACTCTAATATACAGCCTGATTTATTATTCTCCCTATAGTGATCAGTAGACTTGTAGTGTAGATTATACAGAATAATGTTTTTTCATACAGTAATGTAGTCTGTACTTTAAGCTGCCATCTAAGCAAATGGATTGGCTTCTAAGAAAAACCTTACAAAGCTTCAGAACACTTCTTTCTTTTTCTTCTTTTCTCTCTGGTTTTCTTTCATGTCAATAATTCTATATTTCAGCTATTTCTGACTGACAGTTCTCAAGGATCCAGTTTCTTTTAGATGGACCTTAAATGAAGTCCTGCTTAATTACTTGTACAGTACAACTCAAATCTTGATACGAAATCCTAAAGAATCAAATGGCAGATTTGTTAATCCCATAAAAGCAAATATCAGCCTGAGGAAGGCGGAGGAGGAGTAGAAAAGGAGCCTTTCATCAGTCTATACTGCCATCTAGCCAGACCACATCATTTCCTGCAAAACACATTTCTGTTTTCAAAGACCCTGATGAAAGCAAGTCTTCAACAACCAGATTAATAGAGCCCAAAGTTCAGATCAAAGAAGAGACAGCAGCACTTCATTCACAAAATCTATCAAACTCCTGTGGAACCAATAGCCAAGCTTTAAGCACCAACTTGATCTTTACAACTTAGTATCTAGCAAATAGACAAATATGTAAGATTTTGATCCACAGAATATCTATACTGATATAATCTGAACCTTGTGATTATTGAGGCCTTTGATTATTCTGTAACCTCATTGGAAAGATGGATTATAAGTGCCGTAGATCAGATATGAGAACTGAATTATAGCCTCTAAACACTCTAGCTAGAACTCAAGAGCTAAGAAAAATTTCCCCAAACATCATTGCTCAAACATTGACTGAACATGCAGATGACATATATTTGTAAAGGGAACTGAAGCTCATTAAAGAGAAACCTTTGTACTTACGGTAGAAGACATATTCAGTGTAGCTTGACCAGATCTTGTCATCCGTATATTGGTTGACAAAAGATGCTGTCACTGAGGAGTTGCAGGCCACCATGTGGAATCCACACTCTGACAACATATCAAAAGCCCTTTCCAGATGCTTGAATTTGAGATAAAATCTGGAGGTGTATCTTTCTGGGGCCCGGTCAGGGTCTCTACTCTCATTCAAAGTTTCTCCAAAGACTTCCTTCGCCAAGGAAATCCTTCCACAAACCAAAATCCGGGGAACTCTCCGAAATTTGGCATCTGCCTGCCCTTCTCTGCCCATGGTGCAGGACCCCCTGTACCCCACAGTAATGAAACCCCACTTTCGGTCAGTGGGGAGCAGTGAGGAAGGTGGGCAGATTCTTGGGTCGCTTCCTTGGGAGGCATCTTCAAAGTCACTATGGCAGAATTCATCCGGGCTTTGCTTTATTTCATCAGGGGTCAGGAGCTTGACCAAGTCTGGGAGCTGAAAGTACTCAGCTTCTCTTTTCAGTCTTCCCCTTTCTGGAAAGTGATCAGGCAGGACTACCTGCCTGTCCCTGAGATAATCCAGAATGTAACGGAACAAGAATCCATCTCTGTCAATGAAAAACCTTCCCTTGGAGTCCTTGGCTAGATCATTAGCAGTTTCTCTCTTTGGGGAGAACATTTTCCATAGGAGAGAATGAGGGATGCTTATTAATGTGGAATGGCGAGTGAAATAAACTTGGCCCCCAACATTCAGTTCCACAACCTCAGGGAAGGAGTTGGGAACTGCAACCCCTTGTTCTCGAGGATAATAACGACTGCAGTTGCCACTCAGAGCCATTGTCCCTTCTTCTATTTTGATTTACAGGTACAATCCAATGGAGTCACAGTCTTATCCTTTGCTTTAACTTGTAAGGAGGGAGAAGGATGGTAACTTGTTTAAAAAGCAAAATTCCTCTTACCCAGTTTTCTTTTTCCCCAATAAAGCAAAATTTAGAAGAGTCCACAGGTGAGGTGGTGATGCAAATGAAGTTTAAAGCTTGGCTGGTGGTGAGCTTTTACTTGATGGAATATCATCAACTCAACTCTGTTGGATCTTCCTCCAAGCTCAGTAGGCAAGACAGGTCAAGTCCCCAGTTACTCAGAGGTCTGTCTGAAGGAAAAGAGAAAATTATTTCCTCAAACCCAGCATCTGACGAAAAAGACCACTAGATAGAAAGAGAGAGCAAGGGAGGGAGAGATAACAGGAGAAAGGAAGGGAGAGGTTATTTTACATAAGCAACCCTAGAACTACTGACATCAATCATTTCACTAAATCAGATCTTCTTTCATGCTATTTTGTGTCTACATGCTTATGCATGCACTAATGTCTCCAGAAATTATAAAAAACATTTTGTATTTCTTCACTGAAAGGGACTATGCAATTTTTAACTTCTAAAAGGGGATTTTTTTCCCCCAGCCAAATAGTAAAAGCAATAAGCCTTGAGCTTACCTTATGAATGCTGGAGACCCAGTTCTCTTGAAGAAATACCCATTTATAAAGCAGTCAGAATTCACAGCCAGAATCTGGAGCTTGTCAAATTCCAAAGAGGTAAAGGACAGAGGTATCAATAAAAAGTGCCAGAGAAATGAATGCTCTGAGAAAATAATGACTATAGATATAAATATTTATTTAAATGTATATGTGTATGTCTATCTATTTATATATTTACTTCCAGTCTCAAGTTAAAATAAGTAACAAAAAAGTTAAACCATGATGATGAGAGGTTGTTGGTTTGAAAAAGCAAAGCAAAGAATATTTAACCAAGCTTCTCCAGGAGGAAAAAAAAAAATCAAACCTTTAGATATCCTTAAAACAGAAGAGAGTTGCAAAAGATAGTGGGACTTAAAAGATTTTCAGAAAGAGCAGAAGCAGAAAGGCAGACAGACTTGCCCTGTTGGGGTTCCAGGTAGCCACCCCACCTGCCGGCAAGGGCAAAGGGACTTCCATGTTCCCAGCCAGGTGGGAGCCTATGGAAACCAGCAGCTGCCTCGCTCAGTGATGCCAGCGGGGGGCTCAGGCTTGGGCTTCTCTGGCGGCAGAGCTGGGTGGTTCCACAGTTCCCAGTGCAGTTCCGATGCTGTTGTTTCAGCAGTGCAGGCAAGAAACCATCCAGGGAAATGACTATTACATCATCTTAAAGGAATATGGCTTGGAGGAAGCGCAGGCAGCTCGAAGTCACGTCCTCCTTGGCGACAGGTCGCCAGCACTGCTCGGGGGACGCTGAGCTTCAGCTTTGGGCACGGGACTTCCAGGCTTTCTTGGCTTGGGGCGGGGACATAGCGCTGCACAGCCACTTCCCTCCCTGTCAGGTGTACCAGTCTGGAGTTTGCAAGGACCACTGCTTTGATCCTTTCTTTTTTAACCTCCACTTCCACCGCGCTCCCCTAGAAATAGTCCCCCAACTCAATGATGAAATAAACAACTGACTGTTCACTTGACAAACTTACAAACCTTTGCCTTTTTGAGAGGAAGCTTGCTTTTTTAAAAAGCCGAAGTACCCTGAATGACCCCAATATTTATTGTACAAAGTGTTTTTTTAATCAAAAGATTATTAAACACTTTTTTTTCAAGTGCCATTTTTTGATTTTCCTCCTTCATGCCTTTGGCACCCTCCTCACAGAAACTAAATAAAAACTAATAAGTATCAATGCAGTTAATGATGTTCATTCAAAATGAGTACATGAAGTACTGTTACATTCAGAAAGCATATAGTTGATAGCAGTAAATTATTATCTTACCTTACCTGTGAGGAATTTTTTGCCTGTCACCTTTTTTCTGGGGCTGTTTCCTTACTGAGCATCTCTTTGGAAGTGCCCCTGCCCCTCCCAGCTCATCCCAAGAGTACTCTGGTGGAAGACACGCCTGCTAAGAGACATTTTACTCCTGTCCCAGAGGGCTTCCTTAAGTGCATCAGTACAGTTTCAGGAAGGCATTTCCAGGGCAACCTAATCCACTAACAAAGTGCTTCCAGTTGAATCTGCCAGTCAATAATGGCCCAATCAACAGCTTACAGTAAGTCAGCCATTTCCCCTTTAAAAACAACATGTCTTAGGACTTATTCTTAATAAGAACTTGCTACTTCATCTATGAATAATAAATGTGAAGCACAGTTTATCCAAAATAAACTCATTTAAAAAAATCAAAAACAGGGAAAGGAAAGTATGAAATTATATACATGTTATGAGATACATGTATTTACTTCTCTTACTCCAAGAAACAGCTTGAAATAGACTTGATGGTAGGATAAATTAATTTCTAATTTAGCACTCTTTTCTTTCAATAAGTGTTAGGTTACTTAACACAGTCAGAGTATTAGCTAACACTCCAACACATGATTATATTTGACTTTGTTTCTTTAACTAATGTACTTAACCTGTTCTGGCCTCAATCACTGCGATTTTAATGCTGGACCAGTCAAGAAGATGTTTGTTATTTGATGCGCATATATCGCCATCTACTGTCACTGAACTACTAATGCAGTGCTGTTTCTAGCAACATATCATAGGCAAAATAAAGTTGGATTTTCCTGCAATTTTAAAGTCCTTGTGGCAATGCAAATAGCTCTCAACACACTGTCTAGCATGATGACAAAATAAGCATCTGCCATTCAGAAATATACGCCTGAACCTATGCCTATTATGCACTGTCATTGGTTATAATTAAAAGTAAGCAAGTGCTTCTTTTCTAACAGAGTAAATCAATTCAACATGGCAGTAACTTTGGATTAAAAATTCTGGGATTGGGGTCAGCAGGTGACTCACCTGATATAGCACACATATTACTATGCAGGAGGACCCAGATTCAAGCCCCAGGTCACCACAGGAGAACCTGTGTTGGCATGGAGTGGTGAAACAGTGCTACAGTGTCTTTCCTTCTCTCTGTGCATCTTCCCCATCTCTCACCATCAAAAGGAAAACAACTTGGTGAGCAGAATTGCCACCAGGAACAATGGAATCATGCAGACACTGAGGCTCAGGGATAACCTGGTGGTTAAAGGGAAAAAAATCAAAATTCTGAAGAAAGTTTAACAGGAAGTGTAGAATAAGAGTAAGAAAAACTATGATCTTTTTAAAAAATACTTATTTATTGAATAGAAGCAGATCAAGAAGGAAGAGGAGATAGGAAGAGAGAGATACCAGCAGCATTGCTTCACTACTTGTGAAGCTATCCCCCTACAGGTGGAGACCAGAGGCATGAAGCCAGATCCTTGCACAATGTCATGTATTCACTTGACTAGGTGTGCCACTGCCTAGGCCCCACAATTACAGTCTTTTTAAGGTAAAGGCAATTTGACACATGGAAATCAACAGTGTCATCTTAGAGATTCAGAAAGTGAGGACCAGAGAGGGAAAATGTCCACAATGCCATGCAACTATGGAGTGACAGGGTAATATCTAGACCACAACCACAACTTAGTCATCATGGTCAGTGTTGTACATGGTCAGTGTTGTATTCCAGAACAGTGATGAGAAGGAAGGAAGTGAAGAAAATAATAATTTCAAGATTAATACAATTTGAAAAAAAAACAGCTTATAGAGTTTTTAATATTGAGATTACAACATTTGAATTAGAAGAACAGAAGGTTTTGTAATTTAAAATAAGAGTTTTCTGGGTTTCAAAACATTATTTCATTTCTGTCGTTAAAGTTCAGGGCTCCAGCAGGCCGGGCTAGCTTTGCGGCGGTAGAGAGAGACTTAGGGACACACGGCTGGGCGGGCAAGTTGTATTTCTTTATTCATGAACAACGATTCATAAACTAACCCAAACTAATCACCACACAGCTCTGTCCTACATCCTTCTCCTCAAGCGGCCATGACAAGAACTCCCCAACTACCTAGCATAGGGGGCGGGGAGAAAGAAGGGGCATGAAACTGGCAAGGCTAAACCACAATTTCCCAGAGGTTGGGAGAAGGAGACCAAACCAATATGAAACATACCAACACATTTCAGTAGAAATGATAATTACTATTTTTTTCACTTTTTAAAAATTGATTTATTTGGATGGAACAGGAGGTAATTATGAAATAAGAGGTGAAAGACAACAACCATATGGTTTCATTAATATGTGAACTTTAGATAACTAAACCTAAGGAATTTGCAAATGAACAAGGTCAAATTGTCTCTTTGTGAATACTACCACAGTTATGGAAGAGAAAGGGGCACAGATACTTTGGTGGGTGTGTGGTGTGACATATAGACACACAAACACATACATATACACACACAGAGAGACACATACACACTGAGTGAAATTATACCTGTGAAAGTGTGTGACCTTGTAAACAAAATTTAAACAACTAGTAATGAAAAAATTTAGATAAATATCCAATAAGAGAGAAAAACAGAGAGACACAGAGACAGAGAGAGTTCCAACAAATCATTCTCCAGCATATATCATGCAAGGGGTCAAACCCAGAGCCCTCACTCATGCAAATGATATGCTCAGCGACTAAGCCACCTTCCACCCATAGCTTAGACTGTTTTTGAAATAAAAAGTTATTAACATATTTTTGAAGATGTGCTAGTTGACGAATCTGATGAAACCTAGGAAAGAAATATAGAAACATAAACAATCATACTCAATATCATACAACACTTTCCAGGAAGGGCTGAGTAAAGAGAGGCATTAGGGAGGTCACATGACCATAAATTCACATCCAAGTAACTCTGAGATGAGTTAAAAACCTTCATTTTTTATTTTTTTAATTTATTTTTAATATTTATTTTTTATTAAAGAAAGGATAAATTAAGAAAACCATGGGATAGGAGGGGTACACCTCCACACAATACCCACCACCCAATCTCCATATCCTATCCCCTCCCCTGATAACTTTCCCATCTATCCCTCTGGGAGCATGGACCCAGGGGCATTGTGGGTTGCAGAAGGTGAAGGTGTGGCTTCTGTAATTGCTTCCCCGCTGAACATGGACATTGACTGGTCAGTCAATACTCCAAGTCTGCCTCTCTCTTTCCCTAGTAGGTTGGGTCTCTGGGGAAGTGGAGCTCCAGGACACATTGGTGGGGTCTTCAGTCCAGGGAAGCCTGGCCGGCATCCTGATGGCATCTGGAACCTGGTGGCTGAAAAGAGAGTTAACATACAAAGCTAAACAAATTGTTGAACAATCATGGACCCAAAGCATGGAATAGTGGAGAGGAAGTGTTGGGGGGGAGGGTACTCACTGCAAACTTTAGTGTACTTCTGCTTTCAGGTATATATTTTGCAGTAGTTTATGGATACGTGTGAACATATGCTCTCTCTCACAGAAACTGGTCTATACCTCAGTTTTGGGACTTTGTTAGAAAGTGAACCACCTGGGATGGAATTAGAGAATACTATGAAAGGAAAGGTCTCACCCGAGTAATGAAGCTGAAGGGTTGTCATTCCACACCTGAAGTCACTGGACACAGTCTGAGCTGAAGCATGTTGAGGTGGCAATCGTTATGTTGGTTAGGTTGCGATCTGCAGATGCAATATTATTTGATATGGAATGGGAGAGGCATGCGGGAAAGTGGGCCCTATCCTAAAGTTCCAGGACTGTGGTAAATATAAGCTCTATAGTGGAGATGTGAGGTTCCTGCTGTCTTAGGGTTCAAAAAGACAATGGATAGTTAATGTTATCATCACATTATTTGTTAATTGGGTTAACTTTGAAAAGTCCTTTTGTTAGGGTTTGCTGTACAGTACCCAGTATCTTGTATATAGCTGTGCTATTGGTTGCTTCTGATCTACTTGGTCTAGGCTTTTGAGAGAGTCCGCATATCAAATACACAGCCTATATATTAAAAGGACTCAGTCTGTGTTTTAAAAATTTTGAGACATACTATCAATTTTCCCCCTCTCATATTAATTAACTAGTGATTTATACGACTACACTTTACTAGGAGTGTACATAAATACCATTCACACCACCAAAAGACTGTGACCCATCCTACCCACCCATCCCCACCCCTCACCGGCCCAGGAAGCCACATGTCTACCCCTCACCACAGGGTTTTTACTTTGGTGCCCTACTTTCAATTTAGTCAGGTCCTGCTTTTACTTTCCCTTTCAGATCTTCTTTCTCAACTTCTATTGATGAGTGGGATCATCCCATACTCATCTTTATCTTTCTGACTTAGCTCACTTAACATAATTCCTTCTAGCTCTGTCCACGATGGGTCAGAGAAGGTAGGTTCATTGTTCTTGATAGCTGTATAGTATTCCATTGTATATATATACCATAGCTTTCTCAGCCACTCATCTGTTGTTGGGTACCTGGGTTGCTTCCAGGTTTTAGGTATTATGAAATGTGCTCCTATGAACATAGAAGTACACACCTCTTTTTTGGTTGGGTGTTATGGAGTCCTTGGGGTATATCCCCAGGAGAGGAATTACTGGATCATTGGAAGGTCCATGTCTAGCCTTGTGAGAGTTCTCCAGACTGCTCTCCACAGAGGCTGGACCAATTTACATTCCCATCAGCAATGCAAAAGGATTTTTTCCTCTGTCCCCACAGCCTCTCCAGCATTTGTTGCTGCTGTCCTTTTTGATGTATGCCATTCTTACAGGAGTGAGGTGGTATCTCAATGTTGTCTTAATTTGCATTTCTCTGATAATCAGTGACCTGGAGCAGTTTTTCAGATGTTTGTTAGCCTTTTGGATCTCCTCTGAGGTGAATGTTTTGTTCATGTCCTCTGCCCATTTTTGGATGGGGTCATTTGCTTTTTTGGTGCTAAGTTTGCTGAGCTCTTTGTATATTTTGGTGATTAGTTTCTTGTCTGATACATGGCATGTGAAGATCTTCTCCCATTCTGTGAGGGGTCTCTTTGTTTGTGTGATAGTTTCTTTGTCTGTGCAGAAGCTTTTCAATTTGATGTAGTCCCATTGGTTTGTTTTTGCTTTAGTCTTCCTTGCAATTGGGTTTATTTAATCAAAAATGTCTTTGAGGTGTAGGTGGGAAAGTGTTTTACCAATGTTTTCCTCTAAATATTTGATTGTTGCTGGTCTAACATCCAGGTCTTTTATCCATTTGGAGTTGATTTTTGTTTCCGGTGAGATTAAGTGGTTCAATTTCATTCTTCTACATGTTTCAACCCAGTTTTCCAGCACCATTTATTGAAGAGAGCCTCCTTCTTCCATTTAATACCCTGGGCCCCCTTATCAAAGATTAGATTTCCATAGGTGTGGGGATTTATTTCTGGGATTTCAATTCTGTTCCACTGGTCTATGTGCCTATTTTTGTTCCAGTACCGTCTGTTTTTATGATGATGGCTTTATAATATAGTTGGAGATCTGGGAGTGTGATGCCTCCATTTCTGTTTCTTTTCCTCAAGATTTTTTTTTTCAATTCTAGGTGCTTTCATGTTCCAGATAAATGAATGTAGTTTTTGTTCTATTTTCTTAAAGAAGCTTGGTGGAACTTTAATGGGTATTGCATTAAATTTGTATATGGCTCTGGGGAGAATATTCATTTTGATGATATTTATTCTTCCAATCCATGAGCATGGGATGTCTTTCCATTTCTTGGTATTAGTTTCTATTTCCTTGAGTAACGACTCATAGTTTTCAGTATACAAGTCTTTCACTTCTTTGGTCAACTTTATTCCTAGGTATTTTATTGATTTTGCTGAAACAGTAAATGGGAGTGATTTCTGGATGTCTTCTTCAGATTTAGTGTTTGCATAAAGAAATGCCACTGATTTTTGTACATTGATTTTGTAGCCTGATACTTTCATTTTAAAGACTTTTAAAATATTTATTTATTCATTACCCTTTTTGTTGTCCTTGTTTTTTTTGTTGTTGTAATTATTATTATTGTTATTATTGATGTCTTCATTGTTGGATAGGACAATTATTATTGTTATTGTTATTGATGTCTTCATTGTTGGAGAGAAATGGAGAGAGGAGGGGAAGACATAGAGGGGGAGAGAAAGATAGACACCTGCAGACCTGCTTCACTGCTTGTGAAGCGACACCCCTGCAGGTGGGGAGTCGGGGACTTGAAGTAGGATTCTTACTCTGGTCCTTGGTGCTTTGCGCCACCTGTGCTTAACCACTGTGCTTAAACACTGAACTACCGGCCAAAGCCCTTTTTTTTTTTTTTACTGAGATTGCAGAAAGACTCTGAAGATGGGGACAGAGCGGGGACAGATGGGGGGAAGCAAATGCCAGCTACTCTAACCTGTGATCACAACTTGAATTGCACTCTGAATTTGCTGCTTTCAAAAAAAAAACTTTTTTTATGTATAGGAGAAAGAGAAATTGAGAGGTCAGGGGAAGACAAGAAGAGAGAGTGAGAGTGAGAGTTAGAGAGAGAGAGAGAGAAAGAAACTGAAGCATTGCTTCACCATTTATGAAGTTTCCCTTCTGCAGATGGGGACCAGAAGCTTGAACCCAGGTCCTTGCATATGGTAACGTGCACCTGACTTTTTAAATGAATACTGAAAATGTTCTATGTTTTTCATTGTACTGTTGCATTATACTATTCTCTGCTATAAGTGCTGACTAACACAGAAATAAACAAGTTTTTTTTTTTTTTTTGCTAGATTTATTGAAGCATATCTACTTTTTAATCTACCTGGAACCTCAAGTCGTGGTAGAAGGGGTCCAGGTCTCTCACACTTTGACAAGTCAGGGGCTTAGTCAAAAGTCTATTCATTCTAGGGTCTGCAGGCTCCTGGTTAACATCCTCTGTTTCATAATGATTCTTGTTCCTTTAATGTCAGGGATGCAAACAGATAAGAAGTGAGATTAAACAGATAATAGGCCTGAAAGGAACAAAACAATACACCTTATAGAAATATTTAAATAGTACTAGAGTAAGCTAGTATGTCTCGGGCAGGTTGTCAGTAAGCCCAGATTTTTTTTGTTGCCTTAACTAGAGGCAAGACGCCAAGTATACGCTTCAAGTTATTCCTGTCCTTCATGTCAGCAGATAACACTGCTAGTGTTATTATTCTCTCCTGGCAGTTCTCCACTGAAACATTGTGGGATGCCTCACTCGGCCTGAAGGCTGACTACAAAGCAACAGATTTCCCTTAAAAGAAGAGCCAGGAAATATGTTCCATCCTGTTTTTTGTAATATCCAAACCTATAGCACATCAAAACACACCATGGGAAGATTATGGAATTGATAAAATGTCCTTAGCCTGTACACACACACACACACACACACACACACACACACACACACACACACACACACATTGAAGAGTATATTCTCAAAAGGACAATTTTAAGTTTGGAATAATTTGATCACTTATCATAGCCTCACCCCTAACACATAAGCTTCCTCTCCCCTCAAGCAGAGAAGAGAAAGTGTTTTATGCTGTCTTTGTTATCACAGATGGAATTAATCTCATAAACTTACTAGTACTGAGATGCAGTTCACTCATTGTGTCACATAACCCAATGACTACTGCTTTATCATCGTTATCTGAATAGCTACTTTTATGCAATACTGGTCAACAAGTTCTCACACTCTTCTAGCTTTGCCTGGGTCTGTGACATTGGAGAGGGCCCTCAATGTCTCTGAACCAGAGCAAAAGAAATATAATAAGTAGGGGGGGGCAGATGGTGGCACATTCAATTGAGTGTACACATTACCATGTGCAAGGACCTGAATTTAGGTCCCTGGTTCCCACCTGCAGCGGGGATGACAGGGGAGGTTTATAAGCAGTGAAGCAAGTGTTGCAGGTATCTCTCTGTTTCTCTCTCCCCCTCTACCTTCTCCTCCTTCCTAATTTCTCTCAGTACTATCAAGTAATATTTTTTTAAAAAAAGGGAAAAGATAGCCACCAGGAGAGGTGGCTTCACCGTTGAGGCACTGAACTCCAGCGACAGTTGTGATGGCAATAAAAAATGTAAGAGAGAGAGAGAATAAGTAGATGTGTTGCATTGGATCGACCTTCTCGTGGTGCATCCCGTGAGTACCCATTTATTGGGGAAACTGACGATCCTTCCTAGCCGACTGAATCCACATGGATCCCAGTCACTTTCAAAGCCAGCAACAAGCAGACATCAGGCTCAGCCTGACGCTGTTGACTGGCTACGGAAGAAGGGCAAACGCTAGAAGAAGAAGTAGATGTGTTGTGCAGATGAAATACTATGATGCATATAAGAACAAAAGTTCTTAATAAATACCAGTACTATTAATGACAGTGGTAGAGCTTACTATGCTTATTGTTGTTAAACTCACTGATTTATAGAGAGGTTGTGAATGATACCCAAATATTTCAATTACGGTTTTGAATATTTTATCTTCCTTTTACGTATTTTAAGTAAAGATCACTGTTTGTTATGAATGTGTGTATTATTCATGGGGATTTCAGATATTGACAGAGGAGCAATGACATAGCATAATGTAGAACTGAGAATAATCAGTATCATAGTGGTTAAAAATGAAAAAGTCAACATACTAAACCAGACAAGTCTACATTCTTGGTGCCCTTCAATTCATTCAAAATATATATTTAAAAATTAATTAGAAGATAAGAGAAAGTCAGTTTTAAAAAGGATTTATTTTATTTATATTCATAACAGAGAGGGAGAGCAGAGCACTGATCAGTTTATGGCATATGGTAGTACCAAGGATTGAACGTGGGGCCTTATGAGTCTGGGGTAGGTAAGTGTGGTGCTTCCCAGCCTCAATATGACTTATTAAATATCAGTGTGTGTCAATACATTAATATATATACTAGTATATTAAGCATATACTTAACATATTGAGTTTAACACAACCTCTAAACACACACACACACACACACACACTCTCTCTCATACCAGTGTAAAATAAATATGAAGTTGTTCTACATCACTGAGCACTGCTTCTTACTTGAAGAAAGATGTCTGCTGTTATATCAAAATTTTAGTTCTGCAAAGCTCACATGTGATTCCAGCAAATTACTTAACTTCAGGTGGCCTCTGTTTCCCTATATATAAAATCAAACTGCTTCCTTTATAGAGATAGCCTGTCTAATGACAAAATAAAGATAAAATAAGGCTACCAAATCTTCACAGACATATACGGAAGCAATTTGCTATGGAAGAACAGAAAAAAGACAGTAAATAGTGATATTTCTTGCTAGCAGAAAACCTTACAAGAAAGAATTTGGATTATACTTCTCAAAGTTAGACAATCTTAAAGTTGGACAAGGTAATTCTTTGAGATCACCTGTTGCAGTTTTAGATCCAAGTAAATATTTGAGGTGATAGCAAGACATCAGTCTAGTCATATTTCTGTCTCCCTGAAAATAATCTTGATCTCTACTCACATAAAATACAATGATGGCTAAAATTCTTCATATCACCATGTTGCCTATGAACGGGAGTCTACAGAATAAGATGCTGCTGAATATGGGCCCCAGATCAAACTTGTGGAATTTACAGTCAACAATATTTATATCCTTTCCCCATATTTGTGATCTACTCTCTTCCCTGATCCAGCTTTCTAGTTTTTTTTCCAGCTATGACACCATCTCCCAGTAACTTGGGTCCATCTGCATATTAGTTGTCTGGCAAAGGTAAAAACTAATAAAGTCATGGGCCCTCTAGAATATACCTAAAACAAACCTACTAGCTTTTTCCAAAAGGGAGACCCCAATCTTCATCTACAATATTCATGCCTTTAGGTACATGATTAGTCAACAATTAGTTCTGCATTATATCTTAACTCTTTTTCAGCTACCAGGTTCCAGATGATACCATGATGCCAACCAGACTTCCTTGGGCAGAGGACCCCACCATGTTTCTTGGAGCTCTGCCTTCCCAGATCCTTGTCCACTAGGGAAAGAGAGAGACAGAGACAGGCTGGGAGTATGGATCGACCTGTCAATGCCCATGCTCGGTGGAGAAGCAGTTACAGAAGCCAGACCTCCCACCTTCTGCACCACACAATGAGATACCACTTCACTCCTCCTCCTCTTTTCTATTTCAGTCTAGCCCCACCTTGGGTACTAAAGTGACCTATTTGCATAGTTAAATTAAGAAAAGCTGAATTTTCTTGAAGCCAGTATGTTTTTTAAAGTTTGACCAAATAAATATGTACTTGATAGCATGGAGAACTCAGTGCTTCCAGAAATAACCAGATATGTATTCCTTTGCTAAGGGATTTGCTCTTAGAAAAATAAAATTCTACTTAGTTTTTATTAAGTGCTTGGATGTTAAAAAATATGATTATTCTTTTCTGATATGGCACTATCAGCATAATTTTCTCTTTATTTTAAAATTATAGATAACCATATCTATGACTAAAACTTTAATAAAATTAATAAATAACACTAGTCTTGACAGACAGACACGTTTTACTTACATATGATCTCTTTTAATTCTTACAAGAATCAAACTTTTAGCATTGTGGGGAGAAAAAAGGATTTTCCAAGAAGTTAAATAAATAAATAGTTTACTTTTCTAATAATATATTCCAATAGGCTAAATAATTTACTTATTTATTTTAATTCCTTCAACAATACTGAACTCAGAGTTGTTGGGAGAATAAAGGATCCTCTAAGAGGTTAAATGATTAATAACAGGCCGGCCATACCTTGTATTAGCCCAAAGATCACATTTAATTACACCAAATTTATTCAGGCATATGTTGTCTTTAGTTGCATTTCCCTGACAATCAGTGACTTGGAGAATTTTTTTCTCTCGCCCCATTTCTGATTCTATCATAATAAATTAAGTCTACACAATTCTAGTTGTTTGATAGATGAACATCTACAGTCCATTGTTTGCATTCATTTGTCAATCCATGTAAAAAACATAGTATATATTTCTGTTGGTTGGGTTTCATACTGACAAGATTGACAAGAATAGAGTTTCAAAACTTATATGCAAATTCACTTTACTCAACTTCATGGTCTAGCTGCATACTCCTAACTTCGATTATTTGTTCCAGAAGTGCTTCCTTATTGTGAAGAGAAAACTAAATGGCTACTACACATCCATACTTATTTTAGATACGTATATATCCTCTCTCTCACATGCCTATAAGACCTCAGATAGTAGAAAATACATCCAACGATACCATTTCCATACTTGAAGAATTATACTTTCATTTTAGATCAGCACACAATCTTTTTAAAACTCAGATCTCAGAGTGACAGTTTTCTTGGGAGAATATTTTATTTATTTATTTATTTTATTTATAAAATGTAAATATTGACAATATTTTAGCATAAGAGGGGTGCCTTTCCACACAATGCCCACCCCCAGAGCTCCATACCCAATCCCCTCCCTTGATATCTTCCCTATTCTTTTTTAAAATTTTTAAAAAATTAATTATCTTTATTTATGTATTGGGTAGACGCAGCCAGAAACTAAGAGGGAATGGGGTGATAGAGAGGGAGAGAGATGGAGAGACACCTGCAACATTGCTTCACCACTTGCAAAGCATTCCCTTGCAGGTGGGGACCGGGGGCTTGAACCTGAGTGAACCTGGGTCCTTGTGCAATGTAACATGTGCTCTCAACCAAGCACACCACCACCCGGGCCCTGTCTTCCTTATTCTTCATCCCTTTGGGAGCATGGACCCAGTCAGGATCACCCCGTTTATGATTCTGTTATAATAAATTAAATTTTAAAATTATAGATAACCATATCTATGACTAAAACTTTAATAAAATTAATAAATAACACTAGTCTTGACAGACAGACATGTTTTACTTACATATGATCTCTTTTAATTCTTACAAGAATCAAACTTTTAGCATTGTGGGGAGAAAAAAGGATTTTCCAAGAAGTTAAATAATTAAATAGTTTACTTTTCTAATAATATATCCCAATAGGCTAATTAATTTACTTATTTATTTTAATTCCTTCAACAATACTGAACTCAGAGTTGTTGGGAGAATAAAGGATCCTCTAAGAGGTTAAATGATTAATAACAGGCCGGCCATACCTTGTATTAGCCCAAAGATCACATTTAATTACACCAAATTTATTCAGGCATATGGTTTGTTTTATTTAAAAAAAAATCATTTTGTGCCAGTCTTTGGATCTGACATCACACAGAGCAAGAACAAATTACTAGCATATATCACCAAGATATCCCAATCCAATAAAAAAAAACCACTAATATAGCTATAGGCCCTTAGAAATATAACTAAAATATGCCTACTATCTATCTAAAAAATGCAGGACCCCCCAACACTTCACCTGCACTATTCCAGCCTTTAGGTCCATAATTGTCCGACAGTTTTTTGGCTTTGTAGGTTCCAGATGCTAACAGGATGAGACCAGACTTCCCAGGACAGACAACCCCCCACCAATGTGCCTCGGAGCTCTGCTTCCCCAGAGCCCTTCCCCACTAGGGAAAGAGAAAGACAAGATGGGAGTATGGATGGACCTGTCAACGTCCATGTTCAGTGGGGAAGCAATTACAGAAGCCAGACCTTCAACCTTCTGCATCCCAGAGTGATCTTGGGTCCATACTCCCAGAAGGGTTAAAAAATAGGAAAGCTATCAGAGGAGGGGTTGGTATACTGAGGTCTGGTGGTGGGAATTGTATGAAGCTGTACCCCTTTTATCCTATGGTTTTGTCAATGTTTCCTTTTTATAAATAAAAATTAAAAAAAAAGATATCTGAATCCTACTTCAAGATCTAGCATAGAGAAAGCATTCCAAAGTTATCTATGAAAGGATTGTTAAAATAAACAAATGAGGGAGTCGGCCTATAGCGCAGTGGGTTAAGTGCAGGTGGCACAAAGCACAAGGACCAGCATAAGGGTCCCGGTTTGAGCCTCGGCTCCCCACCTGCAGGGGAGTCACTTCACAAGCGGTGAAGCAGGTCTGCAGGTGCCTATCTTTCTCTCCCTCTCTCTGTTTTCCCCCTCCTCTCTCCATTTCTTTCTGTCCTATCCAACAATGACAACAATAATAACTACAACAATAAAACAACAAGGGCAACAAAAGGGAATAAATAAATAAAATAAATATTAAAAAATAAAGTAATAAACAAATGAAAGAATACATAAGTGAATGAATAAATGAACTATCAATTGGGACATTGGTATCCAAAAATATTAACAGTCCAATTTCATGCGACATGACAATATTTTCTACTCCTAAAGTATTGATTCAAAATAAGAGAATGATTCAAGGGTTTTAAAGATGAAAAACAAATATTGTTTAACCAAATACTGGCCATTCATCAAACCAAAAGAATGAGGAATGCAGACATGTATTCCTTTTCTAAAAAGTTGGCTCTTAGAAAAGTAAAATCCTACTGAGTTTTTTTAAGTGGTTAGATACTGAAAAATATTACTTATATCCCAGTAAATATTCATTCTTTTAAAAATATTAAGGAATAGGGGTGTGTTGCAAAGTCTAGTAATTACTGATACATGGCACATACTAGGCCCAAGATTTAAAGGTCCAAAGTAGCAATTCAAATATGACATAGGGAATATCACCGTTTTTCAGTATAATTCATATTTGCACAGCTTCAGCCAAGAAAATTGCATATTACCTTTATAGACAATGATCTAAACCTCAAGCACATCTCCCAATTACTGCTGTTTTGAATTCTGTGGTTCTAGTGATTGCCATGGAAATCTCAGATACTCTTTTGAAATTAAGCAGTATAGTATATCTTCCTGATATATCTTGTTGTCATTAGTCAGAAATAAAGAATATTTATGAACAAATGGAGACATATATGTGCACATAAAAATGCACACAGAAATTTATATATCTGATATAAACTGTATTCAACCTGGTATCTCTTGACTATCTCTGGATTTTTTCATATACATAAATGAGATATTGAAAGTGCTTATATGTCTCTATTGTTGACAAGCCATTATAAACAGAAGCTAAGATTACCCTGTATAGGATAATGAATAAAATAATAAATTAAGATGCATAATCAGTGAGGGCCATGAGGTGGTGCACCTGGTAGAATGCACATGTCACAATGTGCAAGGAATTGGGTTCAAGTCACCTGCATAAGGAAGCTTCATGAGTGATGGAGCAGTGCTGCAGGTGTCTCTCCCTCTCCAGCTCCCACTTCCCTATCAGTTTCCCTTTGTCCTTATTTAATAAATAAATATTTTTTTAAAAATCTGTAAAATTAGATGAATTAGTAATGTAAAAGTGGTAAATATAAGAAAACACACTCTTAATTACCCTTTCACCCAAGTGTATTTATAAGTTTAAAGAAACATATAGAATGTAACTAACTACCCAATAGAAGTGACAAATGGAGTCCAAGTTGAATACTTTACAGCAGATTCTTCTCTTAGTACTGCCTTAGCTGTGTCCCAAATATTTTGACAGCTTATATTTACATTTTATTTTAGGACCATTTTAATTTCTTTCTTAATTTTCTCTTTGAGCCAGTAGTTTTTAAGCAGTGTACTGTTTCCATATTTTGGGGCTTTTACTAATTTTCTGTTTGTTGTTAAGTGTTAGTTTAACACTGTGGTCTGAGAAAATGCTTGGGATGATTTCAATGTTCTTGAACTTGCTGATACTGTCTTTGTGACTTAACATGTGTTCTATCCTTAAGGATGTCATCATACACAAAAGAATACTACTCAGCTAATAAGAATGAATTAACTTTATTCACTTCATCTTGGATAGAGCTTGAAGGAATCATGTTAAGTGAGATAAGCCAGAAATATAAGGATAAATATGGGGTAATCTCACTCATGGACAGAAGTTGAGAAATAAGAACAGAAATGGGAAACACAAAGTAGAACTTAGAATGAGTTGGGTGTATTGCACCAAAGTAAAAGACTCTGGCCGGAGGGGGAAGAGGGGGTTTTCAAGTCCTGGTGCATGGTGGTGGAGGAGGACCTAGCCTGGGAGTGTGTGTGTTTTGCAGAAAACAGAGAAATTTTGCACATGTGCCAAATATAATTGCTGTAAACCATTAATCTCCCCAATAAAAATTAAGAAAAAATTAAGAAAAAATATCCATCTCTCCTCAAAAGATCACTTGCTGTGCAAAGACCCAAACACTCGTAATAACTAAAACATTTGGAGTCCAACACAAGAATTTTTGAGCACCTTTAAAATTCATCTTCTCTACCATTTTCCTATCATCATCATTCATTTATTAAAATATTTGTAAAAAAAAAAGAACTATGAAACATTGTATCGATAAAAAGATGCAGTTAATGAGCCTTATCCTTAAGCTTAAAATCCAATAAGGTAAGACAAAGGAAAGTACCACTTACTCTGTGTTCAAATAAAATGTAAATAAGGGCCAATACATGGTGAAACTAGTTAAGCACACACATTAAGAGCACAAGGACCTACGTTCAAGTCCCTGGTTCCCACTTGCAGGGGGAAAGCTTCATGAGTTGTGAAGTTGGGCTACAGGTGTCACTGTCGTTCCCCCTTTCTATCTCCCTCTACCCTCTCAACTTCTCTCTGTCTCCATCCAATAATAAACAAAGATATTTTTTTAAAAAACTGTTGACAAACAATTGTCACACAGAGGAAAATGATGATTACTATTGGAGAACTGAAAATTTTCCTGATAGGTGTGGCATTAACCAAATAAAATAATTTTCTGAAACTCTAGGGGACATCATGTCTAGAACAAACTGTCCAGTAATAAATTATTGATGGTTTAAAGAAATTGCCATGTTGCATCATATCATTTTCTGGGTATGAAGTCAGAAAGGCCTTCATTTAGAACTGCCACAAAAGGGCTGATGCATTAGAGTGTGGATGATCTCAGAAATATTTAATATATTACCAGTTTTTACAGCTCATTTATATTTGGTTCTCAGCCAGTGAAGACTAAAAGCCATTTATGTGGTACTTCCTAACCCATTTATTTATTCCAACTAGTTCCTCTTTGTGCCATTACTTGTGCTGATACACACCTTGGTTGAAGATGGCTTAAGAAGTCATTCAAGTAATAGAAATGAGTATTCTACAAAGAGCAAAGAAGACACAGCATAAATCTCACTGCAACCTGGAAAGACTTACCACTAAGAAAGTAAAGAACAAATAAGAAATCTGTGGCTAGAGACATATCACAACTTCAGGAGACTTGAAGTAAAAGAAATGCAACTAGATTGGGAAGATCACATAATGTTTATGCAAAAAAGATTTCCATGTCTGAAACACCAAAGGTCCCAGGTTCATCCCCAGCACCACCATAAGCCAGAATTGAGCAGTGCTCTAGCAAAAGAAGAGAAAAGAAATGAAAAGAAAAGAAGAGAAGAGAAGAGAAGAGAGGAGAGGAGAGGAGAGGAGAGGGGAGGGGAGGGGAGGGGAGGGGAGGGGAAGGAATAAAGAAGAAGAAAAAAAAAGAAGCCAAAATATGACATCAGTTATCCAAGTTATCATATTGTAATAATCATGGAAAGTACTACTTTAGTTAAGGTGGTCATTTCCAGGAACCGGTTCCCACAATAGAAGAAGTATGCTTACAGCTTAAGGATGGGGGATAGAGATGGAGGAAGATCCAAAACATTATTTCTATTCCAGATCCCCCAAGAACTCTATAATTAAGGATATCCTGAGGGTTTGGGGAAGTTGACTTTCTGTAAGCAATAACTGTTCTTTAAGAGAGTTGTGTAACAGAAAGGAAGTCTAATCAAAGAACAAGAGTTACTCTTGTTGTATACAAAAGGACACTTAATGAGCAGATGTGCAATTCTGGTTACCTTTCATTGCTGAAAATAAAGTTTTCCCGATTTATTAACCAATACAGCTTTGGGATTTAAAAAAAGGAAAAATTCTCTTAAGAAGCACTAAAAACAAATTAAAGGGCAAAAATGTATTTTTGTACTTAAGTATAAATTTTAAGTACAAAAGATTATTATTTCTTCCACAGGACAACTTAAGCATCATGGTTAAAGGAATAAGGTAGTTCTGGGGCTAGATTCCTGCTCCATCATTTACCAGTGAGTAACTTCACATTACTTTCTTCACTAGTTACAGTTTCTCTCTAAAACAGGTATAAGGATTATAGTTATTATGAAAATGTTGTAAAATTTTAATAAGTAAATGAATTCTGTAGATATTTTCAAGGACCTCTGTGGAGAAGCAACTGAACTAGGCCTACACCATTGTGAAATTATCAAAAGTCAAGGACAAAGAAAATAATTTTACAAAATGCCAGGGAGAAGAAAGTAACCTATAAAGGCAGTGTAGTCAGATTTATGTCATATTATTCAGCATGGACCATGGATGCCAGGAAAGAGTGGAGTGGTATATTGGAGGTTTTAAAAGACAATAACTGCCAGCCATGCATGCTTTACCTTGCAAGAATATTATTCAAATATGAAAGGGCAAAACAGTGTCTGACGTACAAAAAAATAACGAAGTTTACCATTACCAGGCCTGCCTTGCAAGAGTTAATGAAAGTAGTGCTACAAAGAAAGAAACAAAGAACATTTATGCACAGTAAAACAGATCCAGGAATATAAACCATAGAAATTAGACAACAAAAATAAAAATGTGGGGGCTAGGGAAAAATGAATAGAGGATGTTGAAGCATAGAATCCAGAGACAAAAACAGTTTTACAAAAGACCCATTTATATATATCTATATATAATATATTCATATATAAATTACCTATAATATTTTTACATATAACACATTCATACTCATACTTCTTCTTCTTCTAGCATTTGCCCTTCTTCTGTAGCCAGTCAACAGCGTCAGGTTGAGCCTGATGTAAAGTTTCGAGACCTCCTTTGAATCTGGAGAGGTGGCAGTCGTTGACTATGTGGGTCATAGTCTGTCTGTAGCCGCAGGGGCAGTTCGGGTCATCTCTGGCTCCCCAGCGATGGAACATAGCGGTGCACCGGCCATGGCCTGTTCGATAGCGATTAAGGAGGGCCCAATCATAACGTGCTAGGTCAAAGCTGGGTTGACGCATGCAGGGGTCTGTGATGAGGTACTGCTCTGTCTTTTAAAATGATGTCACTTCAAAAGGAAAATATGGATGTATCAAACAACCCAACTTCAGCTTATACTACAAATAAATAGTAATCAAAACAGCATGGTGTTGGAATAACGATGGCAATAATAACTACAACAATAATAAAAAAACAATAAGGGCAACACAAGAGAAAATAAATAAATATTTAAAAAATTAAAAAAGAAAAGTGAAACTAGACCATCACTCAATACCATACACCAAGGTCAAATCAAAGTGGACTAAAGATCAGCAGCCACTGCTCCTGATGTACAGAAGGAAGCTTCAGAAAAGGTGAAGCAGAAAGAAATAAAAAGATCTATATATTAGACCAGAAACTCTAAAATTTATTGAAGAAAATGTTGATGAAACGTTTCAGGATCTTTACATCAAAAATGTACTTGGAGACTCAACCTCTTGGCATGAGAAATGAAAAAAAAGTAAATAAATAGAATTACATGAAATTAAGGAACTTCTACACATCAAAAGTACTACACAAGAATAACCAAGTAATTCTCAATAAATGAGAAAACATATTTGCACATCACACATCAGACAAGCAACTGATATCAAACATCTATACAAAATTGATACAGATAAGCAAAAGAAGCAAAAAATAACCACAAAAAGGAGGCAAAAGAACTAAGTAGACAGTTTTCTAAAGAAGAGATACACATGGCCCACAGACACATGAAGAAATGCTACACTTATTTATCATTAGAGAACATCAAATTAAAACTAAATTAAGATACCATCTCACATCTGAAAGAATGACATACATCAAAATCAGGGGATGTCTCACAACAACTCTGGGTCCATGCTCCCAGAGGGATAGAGAATGGGAAAACTATCAGGGGTGGGGGTGGGATATGGAGATTGGGTGGTGGGAATTGTGTGGAGTTGTACCCCTCCTACCCTATGGTTTTGTTAATTTATCCTTTCTTAAATAAAAAATAAATTTTTAAAAAATCAGGGAATGACAGGGGTTGGCGAGGTTGTGGAGAAAACGGAAATGTGCTACACTACTGGTAGAAATGCAAACTGATGCAGCCCTTTTGGAAAACTGTATGGATAGTCCATAAAGAATTTATATTGGAATTACCTTATGATACAGCAATACCACTCAGGTATTTATCCAAAGTACAGTGAAAAACTAAATTGAAGAGACATGCACTCCATTGTTCACCGCTGCATTATTTTCAGTAGCCAAAGAGTGGAAGCAGCCTATATGCCCATGGAATACTATTATTCAATTAAAAAAATGATACTGTGTCCTTTGGGAGAAAATGGATGGAACTGGAGTTTATTATACTTAGCAAAATAAGTAAGAAATCAAAGACAAATGCCAGATGGTTTCACTCATATGTGTAATCTAGAGAACTGATAACACAGGAATTTGAAAAAAAAAAAAAAAAGGAAAAAGAAGGGAGTCAGGCAGTAGCGCAGCAGGTTAAGTGCATGTGGCGTAAAGCAAGGACCAGTGTAAGGATTCCAGTTTGAGCTCTAGGCCCCACCCACAGGGTAGTCGCTTCACAAGTGGTGAAGCAGGTCTGCAGGTGACTTTCTCTCTCCTCTCTGTCTTCCCCCTCCTCTCTCCATTTCTCTCTGTCCTTTCCAACAACAATGACATCAATAACAACAACAATAATAACTACAACAATAAAACAACAAGGGCAACAAAAGGGAATAAAATAAAAATTAAAAAAAATTTTAAAAAAAGAAAGAAAGAAGCAAACTATTCCTAAGACTTGTAAGAACTATATGGGATGTGCAGAAGCTTTTCAATTTGATGTACTCCCATTGGTTTGTTTCTGCTTCAGTCTTCCTTGCAACTGGGTTTGATTCATCAAAGATGTCCTTAAGGTGTAGGTGGGAAAGTGTTCTACCAATGTTTTCCTCTAAGTATTTGATTATTTCTGTCCTGACATCCAGTCTTTGATCCATTTGGAGTTGATATTTGTTTCTGGTGAGATAAAGTGGTTCAATTTCATTCTTCTGCATGTTACAACCCAGTTTTCCCAGCACCATTTACTGAAGAGAGCCTCCTTCCATTTAATGCTATGGTCCCCCTTATCAAAGATTAGATGTCTGTAGGTGTGGGGATTTATTTCTGGACTTTCAATTCTGTTCCACTGGTCTGTGTGCCTATTTTTGTTCCAGTACCATGCTGTTTTGATGATGATGGCTTTATAATATAGTTTAAGATCTGGGAGTGTGATGCCTCCAATTCTGTTTCTTTTCCTCAAGATGGATTTTGCAATTCTAGGTGTTTTCAGGTTCCAGATAAATGACTGTAGTGTTTGTTCTATTCTCTTAAAGAAGCTTGAACATCCAAAGAAACTATTAAACAAACAAAGAGGACCCTCACAGAATGGGAGAAGATCTTCACATGCCATATATCAGACAAGAAACTAATCACCAAAATATATAAAGAGCTCAGCAAACTTAGCACCAAAAAAGCAAATGACCCCATCCAAAAATGGGCAGAGGACATGAACAAACCATTCATCTCAGAGGAGATCCAAAAGGCTAACAAACATATGAAAAACTGCTCTAGGTCACTGATTGTCAGAGAAATGCAAATTAAGACAACACAAAGATACTTCACTCCTGTAAGAATGGTAAACATCAAAAAGGACAGCAGCAACAAATGCTGGAGAGGATGTGGGGACAGAGGAACCCTTTTGCATTGCTGGTGGGAATGTAAATTGGTACAGCCTCTGTGGAGAGCAGTCTGGAAAACTCTCACAAGGCTAGTTATGGACCTTCCATATGATCCAGTAATTCCTCTCCTGGGCTTATGCCCCAAGGACTCCATAACACCCAACCAAAAAGAGGTGTGTACTCCTATGTTCATAGCAGCACAATTCATAATAGCTAAAACCTGGAAGCAACCCAGGTGCCCAACAACAGATGAGTGGCTGAGAAAGCTGTGATATATATACACAATGGAATACTATGCAGCTATCAAGAACAATGAACCCACCTTCTCTGACCCATCTTGGACAGAGCTTGAAGGAATTATGTTAAGTGAGCTAAGTCAGAAAGATAAAGATGAGTATGGGATGATCCCACTCATCAACAGAAGTTGACTAAGAAGATCTGAAAGGGAAACTAAAAGCAGGACCTGACTAAATTGTAAGTAGGGCACCAAAGTAAAAACCCTGTGGTGAGGGGTAGACATGCAGCTTCCTGGGCCATTGGCAGGTGGGAGTGGGTGGGAGGGATGGATCACAGTCTTTTGGTGGTGTGAATGGTATTTATGTACACTCCTAGTAAAGTGTAGTCATATAAATCAGTAGTTAATTAATATGAGAGGGGGAAAATTAATTGTATGTCTCAAAGTTTTTAAAACACAGACTGTGTCTTTTTAATATATAGGCTGAGTATTTGATATGTGGACTCTCTCAAAAGCCTAGACCAAGTAGATCAGAAGCAACCAGGCATCAAAGTTCGACATCCTCGAGGAAGCACTCACAAAAGACATGTCTCTGATATCTGATTACTGTAAAAAATGGCGACTAATCCCTAGCACTGCAAAAACGGTATCATCTGTTTTCCATCTACACCATGCCTCGGCCTCGCGTGAGCTTAATGTGCAGCTTGGCAATACGAGAATCCGGCATGAAGCCCAGCCAGTCTATCTTGGCGTTACTCTCGATCGCACTCTGTCATTTCACAAACATCTCATAAAAACTGCAGCAAAGGTGGGCGCGAGGAATAACATCATTGCAAGACTGGCCAGCTCCTCATGGGGCGCGGGCACTTCCACACTACGATCATCATCTCTGGCATTATGCTATTCCACTGCAGAATACTGCGCCCCAGTATGGTTCCGTAGTCCCCATGTCCACTTGGTCGATTCCAAATTATATTCCTCCATGAGGATAATTTCTGGAACCATCCGTTCCACCCCGGTTCCATGGCTGCCAGTTCTTAGCAACATCGCCCCGCCAGATATTCGTCGGGATGCGGCATCATCTAAGTTCATTTCCCACGTCTACACTCGACCGGACCTGCCAATATACACGGATATCTTCGCCCACCCTGTTCAACGCTTGACGTCTCGTCACCCAATCTGGTCCCCTATGCCTACACTGAACTTCTCTGTTCCAGACTCTTGGAAACAGAGTTGGCAGTCAGCTGAGGTAAAGAACAAACACCTCATTGTTATGTGGAAAACTGAGAGAGGTTACACATGTACAAACTTGTATTTTACTGTCAACTGTAAATCATTACCTTCCACCACAATAAAGAAATTAAAAAAGAAAGAAAACTGCATCCTGACTTTTCTGACAACTTAATAGTACAATATTCTTTGAGGTTGTATAGTCTCCTGTTAAGAGATGGCAGTGTGGTGTTTCTGTTCCTTTGGATAATGCACTTTCCACTTTACAAATTGTCAGTGTAATAATCCTTGGCCCTTTGCTCTTCATTTGTTAGATGTCTTTGATCTCCTCATGGTTTCTTGTGCACAAAGGGATTTGGGGAAAAATCCCACATAATTTCCCTTAATTCAGGCTCAGTGCACTATAAACACTATACAAATGACTCCAAAATCTAAATATTTGCCTTGCTCTTGTTCCAAATTCTCTGTACCTCCTTGGCATCTTCACTTGAACCTACCAGCATGTCTCACTCAAGCCCAAAGTCAAATATCTGTTTACCACTTCTATCCATTGTATTTCAATAATAAGTTTAAGTTAATGGCATTACTGGCATTTCACTAGTGCCCAGAGGGAAATGTATTATTTTTTCAGTTCCATTAGCTCCTGATATCAAATAACCAATCACTTTATCTCTACTTTCTTTGGTTCCTACTATTAAAGAACTTCCACTATAGGCAAGCAATGCAAATGTTAAACAAACAAGTTAAACAGTTTCTCATACAGTGATATTTGGTATGAGTAAAATAAAGTCAGGTAATATGAAAATAATTTCTTGGGCTGGAGTGAGGAGACAGAAAGAAGATGGGACGTTGTAAATTGGGATTCTGCAAAAGTGTTATTGGAGCTCAAGGAGGAAGACACACCTATGAATTTCTGGGTCCAGTAAATTCTAGATAGGTGGGATGGTAAGAATAAAGTTACAGAAACTTCAGCATGTGCTTGAGAGGGTAGAAAACAAACACATAAATGAATCCTTGACTGAATTTATTCGTCTGTAGCATAATCCACATATAGTACAACTGAACTATAACAGTATATCACAACAAAATTTAATAGTCAGGTTAACTATAAAAAGCTTTTTAGTCCTATTCTCAATTCTGAAAACATCTTCTCAGACAATACTTTCAGCCCAACTGCAAGTTAGCTGTAGGGCTCAGGCAAAAATTAGTAAAATCATGGGCCTCTTGAAATATACCTAAAAGGGAGTTAGGCGGTAGCGCAGCGGGTTAAGTGCACATGGCGCAAAGCGCAAGGACTGGCATAAGGATCCTGGTTCGAGCCCCTGCTCCCCACCTGCAGGGGAGTCACTTCACAGACGGTGAAGCAGGTCTGCAGGTGTCTATCTTTCTCTCCCCCATTCTGTCTCCCCCTCCTCTCTCCATTTCTCTCTGTCCTATCCAACAACGACGACTACATCAACAATAATAGCTATAACAATAAATAAGGGCAACAAAAAGGAAATAAATAAATAAATATTTTTTAAAAAGAAATATACCTAAAATAGATTTCCTAGCTTCTTCTAATATGAAGATACCAAATATTATCTTCTCTACTTTTACCTTTAGGTTCCTGATTACTAAACAATTTTTTCTGCTTTATATCTTAATGCTTTTAAGCTAGCAAGTTGCAGGTGTTACTAGGACGCCAATGTGACTTACCCTGGGCAGATGACTTCATCAATATGTCCTGAAACCCCGCCTCCCCAGAGCCCTTCCCTATTAGTGAAGGATAGAAACAGGCTGGGTGTGCAGATCGACCTGTCAATGCCCATGTCCAGCAGAAAAGTAATTACAGAAGCCAGATCTTCCTCTTCTGCACCCCATAAAAATACTGGGTCCATATCCCAGAGGATAAAGAACAGGGAAGCTCCCAATGAATGGGGATAGGATATGGAACTCTGGTGGTGGGAATTGTATGGAACTGTACCCTTCTTGTCCCACAATCTTGTCAATTATTTTAATTCACTAATAAAAAAAGAACTTGATATAATAAAGCTATAACTCACGTTGAACATATGGTTTTCTTTCTGCCTTAGCAAGAATTTCTTAGAAACTAAAAATGTATGCATGTTATGGCCAAAGAGAGAGACAGAGAGAGAGAGAGAGAGAGAGAGGGAGAGAAAGAGATAGATACAAGCAACCAACATACTTCAGAAGTTACCAGTATTAAGAGTCTAGAGTAACAGGAGGGGGCAGTATAATCACAGTCTCTTGCACCAATTTGAGCCCTGAGAAAAGAGAAACTGAAAACAACCCAGAAAAACATTGCTCGTTTATCCAGGACTGTAATGTGAAGTTGCAGTTTCAAGTGTTTTTTTCTTTCTACTTTCTAAGTCTCCAGTCCCCATGATTAGCAATGAGCACCCTCCATGTACTTTCCCATCTTGATATGTCACGCCACACCTTATAAGGAATCTTTGTCTCTGTTTTTAAGGAATACAAACCCAGCTGTATATTTATATTAGTTCTTGTTTATAACTACAATAAATAGTGAAAAAACTGTCATTTGCACTGACCTTATAGGAAACATACTCTTTTTAAAGTAAAACTTTGTTTTCTTTATTATCTTTATTTATTGGGTAGAGATAGCCAGAAACCAAGAAGTAAGGGAGTGATAGAGAGGGAGACAGCGTGGTCCCGGAGGTGGCTCAGTGTACTCTCAAAGATGAGGTCCCAAGTTCAATTCCAAACAGCACGTGTATCAGAGTGATGTCTGGTTCTTTCTCTGTTTCCTTCTATGTTTCTCATTAATAAATAAAGTCTTTAAAGAGAGGGAGAAAGAGACAGAGAGGCACCTACAGCACTGCTTCACCACTCACAAAGTTTCCCCCCTGCAGGTGGGGATTGGGGATTTGAACCTGAGTCCTTGTGAATTGTAACATGTGCTCAACCTAATGTACCACCACCCACTCCCAGAAACATACTCTTTATTTAAGATGTTAATAGCTAGATAGGCCTTATTTTTTTGTTGTATTGCCAGGAAAAAAATGGATACATGCAACTATATACCCAAGATACATAATAAGACACATTCACTGAATTCCTAATATTAGTAGAAAAACAGAGATAGTTCCAACCCTGGAGTCAATTTACCAGACAAGTCAAGAGATAGTTCCGTGAAGGGTAAGGCTGGCAAGTGTGCCTTCTTCCCACCACTATCACCAAAAACAGGTAAAAGTTCATAAAGGAACTGAGAAAGAACTTAGCTGGTTTTCACTAAAGCTTAACATTGGGGAAATGGGTGAGAAACCAGTGGAAATAGCCTGACTAGAAAATATTGTATAGCTTGAAGGGACAGTAGAAACTAGAAAGACAGAAGAAAAAAAAATTTTGTGTGTGTGTGTGTGTGTGTGTGTGTAGTATTTTATAAATTGAGAAAAGAACTATGAATAATCAATCCAATTTAGCTAATTAGCTGTATCAGAGTAAGCAGTTGCTGAGTAGTTTGTACTTAAGTTTGTAAGTGAAAGCAATCACTTAGAGTTTTTGTGCAGGAATGACAGAACCAGTTTTCCAACAGCAGACATTTCTACAATGCAATAGAGTTCATCCACCAATCTTTCCATCATCACCTTTCTCACTTCACAGAGAAGCTGCTCAGTGTTTCCCATTCAGTAACTCCACAACTGGGTGTAACTTTGACACTAAAGTGCTAATGATGGTGTTTTTTTTTTTTTTTTTCCAGTTCTGTTTCTCCTTATATCTTCTCTTTTGCAAAGTCCCCACTAAGTTAGTTGCCTTTTAGGTAACCAAATCAGTGAACATGCATGTGAACATGCATGGTGTTTTTTTAACACTACTTTTGTAAAATATTTTCCCTCCCTGCTCCAACATGGAAGACAGAGACATAAAAGAGGAAGGTGCTCTGTGACCATCTGTACATACTGATGCAACACTGCGTGAGAAGCAGTGAGACTCTCCTAACAGACAGAAGAGAGTGAAGATAGTATGTGTGAATGTACATCCATTCATATATTCACTTGGAAATATTGTTGAGCATATTACATTTGTCAAGCACTGCACTAGGTATTAGGAATATAGCAATGTATTTTAAATGGTCTATCCCCATTATTTCTTAGATGTTATACTCTAAATAATGAACAAAAGAACATGTCAGATATCAGGTGATGATCAGTACAATGGCAAAAAATAAAGTCAGGTGAGGGCAATATAAACCACTATAATCACAAAGGGAGAGACACCAATAACAAAGGATCTAAGAACTGTGATGGGGCTAGTCTGTTCTTTAGTAGTTTAAGCTTAAGTGGTTTTATTCTAGCAGTTGAACTATAAAAAAGGTGTTCAATAATTAACAAATTAGTAATAATAATAGATAATATTATATAGTGATTATCATTGTGCTTCATATAAATGCATTTCTTATGCACAATATCCCAACAAACTATATCAATGTGATGTTTTTAGTCAACAAAATAAAGTTTTTTTGAGTTCTCGAGACCAAAGATCCAAAGTATATAGGATAAAGGTTTCCCTATACCAACAACAGTGCTCTGAATACTAACTGTATGTTCTATAATTTAACTCAATTATAATACTATCTGCCAGAATATACAGTCAAATTGAACAGGTCCCACAAAACTGCTCTCCGCAACACACACATACATATACGTACACTATATAAGCAAGTATTCTTTGGGTACTGGAGTAGCTCACATAACTCAAAGAAACTTAAATGATACCATTGTACTATAAAGGAAATGGCCAGATAGAAGAAATACATAGAACAAGATATGTGAGCAGGATCATGGAAGCCTCATATTCTCTCAGTCATACTCTTACCTAACTTCACTTGTTTACCAAGGTATGTTCCACAGACTTTATTCTTTTACGTCTAGATGAAAGTATCCTTAATAGGCACAACTGATTAAATCATTGACTGCTATCTTGATACAACATCAAATTCCAGGAAGTTGGATAGATTTGAAAATTCCAACAATCTAATTACAGTGTCCACTAGACAACCAACCCCCATCTAGGAGAACATCCAGCTTTCCAAAGTCACCTCATTAACATAGCAAAAAACACCTTAATGGAGGGTCGGGTGGTGGCGCACCTAGTTGAGCTCATGTATTACAATGTGCAAGGACCCGAGTTCAAGCCCCCGGTCCCCACCTGCATGGGGAATACTTCATGAGTGGTGAAGCAGAGCTGCAGGTGTCTCTCTGTCTCTCTCCCTATCACCCCCTTCCCTCTTGATTTCTGGCTGTCTCTATCCAATAAGTAAAGATAATAAAAAAGAATTTTAAAAAAACACATCTTAATGGTTCTTATTACTAAAGAAATTATCAGGGTTTTAGAAACTCTGTGCTTAAGAAATGGGGATAAAATCTATATGTATATGTATATCTATATGTATATGTATGCATATATATATATGTGTATATATAAATATATATTATAAATCACAGTATTAAAAAGGACATAAGTGGAGAAAGAAGGAAAGTAAAGGGGAAAGGGAGGATGAAATGAAAGACTGGCTCAGATAATTGTTCTGTATTCAGAACATGGATTTGAAACAGACAGTCTGACTCCTTAGCCTGCACTCTTAACCCAGACACTAGATTGGAGTACAGAGATAAATAAGTCATTCACTTTGTCTTGGAATTGCTCATAGTCTAGTAAGAGAGACAGACTCATAAACAAATAATTCCAGAGCACTGATAGAAGCTGTAACAGAGGTATAATAGAGTTAAGGATACAGAGGAAATAGTGACTAAGTGCTTGACTGTGGGTGGGGTGGAGGATCATCAAGATGTAGACATATTCATTTGTGTTTATGTAATTCATTGCTCTCTCTGGACCTGGTTACCCACAACGAAACTGCAGTTCTTTTCAAAACCTTTTTCCGGTGGATTTCCCCAGTCTGCCTTCACAGGTTGTGGTTTGTCAGTCTCATTCCTGCATGCAACAAGTAGTTCTCACACAGGGGCCATATGATATCTTTAGAGTCACTTTCAAGAAGGAAAGAAAAGAACCAGGACACATTGGTGTCCTGGAGCCCAGCTTCCCCAGAGCCCCGCCCCACTAGGGAAAGAGAGAGACAAGCTGAGAGGATGGATCAACCTACCAATGCCCAGGTTCAGACAGGAAGCAATTACAGAAGTCAGACCTTCCACCTTCTGCACCCCATAATGACCTTGGGTCCATACTCCCAGAGGGATAAAAAATAGGAAAGCTATCAGGGGAAAGGATGGGATACAAAGTCCTGGTGGTGGGAATTGTGTGGAGTTGTACCCCTCTTATCTTATGGATTTTGTCAGTCTTTCCTTTTTATAAATAAAAAATTTAAAAAATATAGGAAAGCTATCAGGAGAGATGATGAGATACGGAGTTTCGGTGGTGGGAATTTTGTATTCCTCTTATCATTTGGCCTTGTAAGTGTTTCCATTTTATAAATAAAAAAATTTTTAAAGCATACAAAAAAAAAGAACCAAATGACAATCTATCTGAACTGTCTGCAGAAAAGGATGGATGAGGTATATGGCAACCAGGTGAACAGAAATGGGATGATCCTACCTTGGTATTACTCAGGAGAGAAGGTAGAGGATGTTGGTAACCCATCTTAGTAAAAACTCAAGGTCCTCTGCAGTTACTCAGAAAAGAAGTCTATACTCCACAGTATCAAGCTAATAACCTAGTTTTATGAGGACTTCACAAAGTTTATCATGAATTCCCTGAAGTTGTGTATAAATATCTATGTAATTGCTATGCTTTTTCTAGAGATCCCAAAGAGTTCATAAAAATTCCAAAACATCATTTCCCAAGGAGGTTATGAGCTATGCCTTAAATATTTCCAGAACTGTTTTTCAAATGTATTTAAATAAAATCTGGCATAGCTTAAAAGGTTCAAAAATCAAAGTAAATGCTATTTGAGCATTGTTACTTATCAAATTTATCAAAATGTTTACAAACTAGAGGAGCCACTAGATCACTATACATGAGTATAAGGCATAACAAAACTTCAGGACTCATCTTTGATTATAGTAGGATTAGTTGACATTTATCATCTTTTGAGGGCACTTCTGTCTAAAAGGATGAATTCAAGGATGGAGTTTAATATTGGATTTCAATCTCTCAGAGTGGGTGTGTGTGTGTGTGTGTGTGTGTGTGTGTGTGTGTGTGTGTGTTTAGAAAAATGAGTATATAATTGGGAGTCTCATAGGCAACAAATATCCTCTTAGACATCTCCTTATGCCTTGCTCCTCTTTTATTTCTTACTATTTATAACAACTTATTGATCTGTTGGTATGTTCTCTTCCTATTAATTGGAGTTAGTTTAGTTGTAATCATTTACAATTTATTGAATTGGTGACTCTGTTAATTTTTTTCCTCAGTCATTGAAAAGGTTTAGAGAATCTCCCATTTATTTTTAAAATTATATATATATATATCATTTATATGATTGAGAAAGAGAGACTGAACTGTGTGCACCACTCAGCAATGAGTCCCTGGTTGTCTCTCTTTCCCACCTGCAAAGCTAGCCGGACACTCCTCAGTACACTTTCTTTTCTATTTTTATTAGTGATTTATTATTGATTCACAAAACTATAAGATAAGGGAGAACCGATTTGAGCATACATGTTACAATGTGCAAGGACCCAGGTTCAAACCCATATCCCCACCTGCAAGGGAGAAAGCTTTGTGAATGGTGAAGCAGTGTTGCAGGTATCTCCCTATCTCTCTCTCTCTCATGCTATCATCTTCTTCCCTTCTGATTTCTAGCTGTCTATACCCAATAAATAAAGATAATGAAAATTATTTTAATTATAATAGGAGTACAATTCCACATTTTTGTTTTCATTTTACTAATTTCTGCTCTGATTTTTATAATTTCCTCTTGTTTACATTGAGTTTCTTCATTAGTCCATTTCTATTGATAGTTGCATTGTGTATAAGGTGAGATAATTTATTTGAGATCTATGGGATATATATATATTTAATGTACTACTACTCTGAATTTTAACAAGATGATATTGTATCCTTTAGAACAAAAGTGATGAAACTAAAGGTAATTATGCTTAGTGAAATAAGTAAAGAGATGAAATACAGTATCAAAGGCTTTGCTCAATTTTGGAATACAGATAATTAAAGCACACAAACTTTGAATGAAAGAGAATGAAACCAAATTCTCAAAATCTGTGAGACCTCATGGTGGTTTTGGAGAGGAGCACAGAATTTTGGTGATGCATGCAGTATGGAACTATACCTCTGTAATCTTGTAATTAAAAAAGTAAGTACAAATATTAAGATGTTAAATTTATGCTATGTGATTTTAATGTAATTTCAATTTTATTAATTTTAATTAATTAAAATAATTACTTTTAAAATATTTACTTAGCGACTAGATTGTTTTAGCTGGTAGAACATACATGTTGCCATGTGCAATGACCCTAGTTAATGCCCAATGGTCCCCACATATGGGGGGGAGCTTCACAAGTGGTGGAGCAGTGCTTCAAAGGTGTCTCTCCATCTCTCTGGTTCTCTTTCCCTTTTCTCTTCCTATCTCTATCTTCTTCTACTTTAAAACTGACCACTTGGAACAGTGAAATTTTACAGGTCTTAAGCTTTAGCAAGAATCTTGGTTTAAAGAAAATATTTATGTATTTACTCACTTAAGAGGTGGGGAGAGAGACAACTATAGCATCACTCTGGTATATTCTATGCTGAGGACTTAATTCAGGACCTTAGGCTTGATATTTGAACATTTTATTCACTATACCACCTCCCAAGCCACAAATACAATTAATTTTTAAATGCCTCTTTGAAATCGTCCAGGTAAAGAGGTGCCTGATACACTTTGTACTAATATTGAAAATATGATGATTCAAGGACTGGGGAGACTGCAGAATGGTTATGCAACAGATTTTGATGCCTGAGTCTCTGAAGTCTCAGGTTCAATCCCCAGCTCCACCATAAGGCAGAACTGACCAGTGCTCTGGTCTTAGTCTCTTTCTCTCTGCATCTCTGTCTCTTTCTCTCTCAGTAAAATAAAATAAAACATTAAGAAAAGAAAAGAAAAATGATGATTGAGTAAGACCCAACACAAAGCAAGTGAAAGGTGAGTTCCCACTGAGTTCAGAGTTGAAATAACTATAAAGTAAAATAGTATCAAATGTTCGTTGAAAGTCATGATGAGGATGTTAAAAAAAACTACATAATATAGTTTAGAGCAAAGAATCTATATATACTGGTTCTAGTCTTGATTCATTCATTCATACTTACTGATCACCTACCATCATCTAGAAATTATTACTGTTCACCAATCAACAAGATGCACTGTCCCTTTAGAAATTGAGAGGGAAGGGGGATACAGGAAGGGAGAGGAAGAGAAGAAGAGAGATAGAGACACCTGCAACACTGCTTCACCATTCATGAATCTTTCACCCTGCAGGTGGAGACCAGGGACTTGAACCTGGGTACTTGCACATTGTAATATGTGCTTTCAACCAGGTGTGCCACCACCCGGCCCCATATTTTTTCCTACTTACATTCCAAAAGACTTGGAAAGTATTTGTAAATATGCAACAAGAATACAAAAAAGCCACTAGGGGGCAAAATGAGCATGGCATATGTATACTACTGACATAAAGCTCTAGATGAAATAAGTCAACCTGTTTGCAGCATAAAAGATATACAAACAAATAAGAGACATTGTATTTCATTGCAGGTAGGGAAAAAGCTCCACAGAATAGATATCAAGATGTGTTTTATTTATGAATAAAATATTTGATTTAGAGATCATATTTTACAAAAAGTATCAGTATCCAGGAAACAACAACAACAACAAAACTTTATGAGAATTTGATAGCACCTCTGAATGTGTGAAATAATAGTAAAGACATGTCTAGAGAACTACTAAATACTGTCCTGAAGTAGCTCTTTATTCATATATCAGGACCTAGTGCATATTTAGAATGTTGTTACTTCATGACTTAATTTTTACTGATGATACATTTTTATTGACTACAAAAAAAAGTAGTGCCATTCTTTTTCAAGTCATATTCTATCAGGAATTGGCATTTTAGAAGTCTTTGATAGTCTTCTCATCAAAAGTTGTCATGATTACCAAATAAGTAAATGAAGTAAAACTCAAGGTCAGCTTAGCCCGCACTAAAATCCTAGATGTATTTCCTCCCTAATTTGAGGCCAAACCCCATAAATATAATACCAATTTGGATACAATAAATGGCAATCAATGTTATAACAACTGGGAGCAAGTCTAAGCTTGTCAGGTAAAAAAAAAAAAAAAAAGTGGGATGTCTACAATAACTGGAAAAGGGCAAGAAACTGATTCATTTAATGATGGCATTCTTGGTCACTTCCAGGCTACACCATCAACTGGGGTCCTAGTCAGGGAGTCCTTGAGTTCCCCCATAGATTTTTCTCTCTACCCTTAATGGTCATGTCCATCAGGAACATCATTATAAGCCCTCTTATGGGCTTCTTCCAGGACTGTACCCTCACTATAAACTACCAGTGGTAAGGACTGCCCTACTCTCCCGAAGGAAGCTGGGTCATGCTATTCTGCCACTCATGGAAAACTAATACCCAGCTGAGTTCAGCCTAGAATGTTCCCAGCTATCACCATAGACTGCAGACACAAACTGATAGGGACTCAGAGCTTATATAGGATCCTTTGCTAAATCTGAATAGATATGGGCACCAGGTTAGATAGACATAGTTAACTGTATTTGTATATTTTCTTCTCATTTGGGAACTACTCTCTGCCCTGATCCAGTTTTGCAGTCCTGTTCTCAACTCTGCCACCATCTTCCCAGACAAGATTTTCAGTCCACTTGCAAAAACTCCAGCAAAAGTTAACACAGTCATGGCTCCCTAGGAACATAACTAAAATAGACTTTCAGGCTTCTATCCACCCTAAAATCCCTAATTCCATCTTCTCTATTCCTATGTTATGGTTCATGTTCATTAAACATTCTGTCCTGCTTTATAGTTTACTTCATTTCACTAGCCAAGTTGTGGATGCTATCATGATTCCATACTAAACTCCCTGGGCAGAAGACTTCACAAGTGTTTACTATAACCTCACCTCTCCAGAGCCCTCCCCAACTAGGAAAAGATAGAAACAGGAAAGGGGTATAGATAAATCTTCCAACACCTATGTCTAGTGGAGAAGCAATTACAAAAGCCAGAACCAGCACCCTAGGTACCCCATAAATAATTTTGGTCCATATTCCTAAAGGAGTAAATATTAAGGGAAGATGACCAGAACTTAATGAGGACTCAGAGAGAAAAGAGGAAAAAAAAAAAAAAAAAAAAAAAAGGAAAGAGCATTTAGAAATAGTAGATAGTAGGTGTGACTTAGAAAGGAAGAGAAGGCAGGACAAGAGAAAAATATGCAAATAGAGGGGCGGAGCCAAGATGGTGACTTGGAGACAACACTGGGTGTGAGCTCAAAAAGAAGCAGCTGACAACCTGGGATTCTCTGGAGAGGGTAGGATATCTGGACCATCCATAGAAAGGGTGAAAAGAAAGGGTGACACCAAAAAAGAGTCCTATAACCCACTCTTAAGCTGCCAAACAGAGGCTAAAAGGACAAAGAAAGGAAAATCTTTGGCTTGACTATTTCTGAAATCACCCTTCCCCCCACCCAGAACCAGCCCCCATAGTCTGGCCAGCTGCTCCTAGCAGGCTTCCTGAGAAGCTATTTTCTTTACAAAGATTCCTGGTTTAGCAGGGGTGTCATTCCAAGCCTTTTTCTTTTTCTTTTCATTTTCTATTTTAAGGGGGTTGGAGCTCTATTTGAGTGACAGACTACCTGACCAATCATGGCCTCAGTCCTGCCTGCGAAAGACTAGCTGGAGTTTTTTGTTTGTTTGTTTTTAGGGTTTTTTGTTTTTTAATATACTTCTTATAATTAGTCGATTTTGCTTGGTTTATGAAGAGGAACAGGCTGCATGCAGCCAATCTGGAGCGGTCCAAGCTGCAGACTGACTGTTACGGTTTTTTATTCTATTTCATTTTATTATTACTATTATTATATGTGTGTGTCCCTTTTCTCTCCTCTTCAGGTTGACCAAAATTAACTGTTGTTGCTTTTTCATTGATAGATGATTGAGTGTAGTATCCATTGTGGGAGGAACTTTTTTCTCTCTCCCTCTTCCAGCCTTTTTCTTTCCTCCCAGACAATAAAAATATAATAATAATAATAATAATAATAATAATAAACCAAACCTCTTTCCTTCCACTGCTCTTTTTTTTTCTTTCTTATTTTTCTTTCTGAATTCACTGACACTCATTTGTGAATTATTTTGTGGAAGAAATCTAACTCAGAGTGGTCTCTGTCTTTCTCTCTCTTTGTGTGTTTGTGTGTGTGTGTGTGTGTGTGTGTGTGTATCACTCTTTTCCACTTTCCTTTCTCCTCTTGCTATCCTTAGAATTTATAGTAGACAGTAGATTTGTATAATTGTCTATTCTTGCTTTGCCTTTTTTCTTTTCTTTTCTCTCTTTTTTTTGTTGTTGTTTGGTTAACTGGTATAGGCTGAACTGCATCAATGCTTGCCTCAGTTGCTACTGTTGTAATTTCTGAGGTTTGTGACTGCTTTTGTGAAAAGAATTTAGAACAGCATGTCTATCAGAAATAAGGAAACAACAGATGAGACCCTCAAGGAAAATACTAGCAACCTCAAGGTAATTAGAGACCTGAAAGCTAAAATAGCTGAGCTAAAAAGACAACTAGCAGAACAAGCAAATACTATAACTAAACTGAAAAAAGAATCTGAGGGAAGGGAAAGCAGATTAACAGAAGAAGAAAAAAGAATTATCCAGACAGAGGATGAGCTAGAGAAAACTAAGTATGCGGAAAAGAGGAAAAAAAAAAAAAAGATTGAGAGACTCTGAAAACAACAACAGAGATATATGGGATGATCTCAAAAGAAGTAACATTCATTTAATTGACATAGTAGAGGAAGAAAGAGAGGACAGGGGAGTAAACATTGTAGAGGAAATAATAGAAGAAAACTCTCCACACCTAAACAATAGAAAGGACATTAAGATTCAAGAGGCTCAGAGAGTCCCAAACAGAATCAACCCAGACCTGAAGAAACCAAGACACATCATAGTTACAATGAAAAGAAGCAAGGGTAAAGAAAGGACCCTGAAGGCTGCAAGAGAAAAACAAAAAGTCACATACAGGGGAAAACCCATAAGACTATCAGCAGACTTCTGCACTCAAACTCTAAAAGCCAGAAGAGAATGGCAAGATATATATTGAACCCTCAATGAAAAAGGGTTTCAACCAAGGATAATATATACTGCTAGACTTTCATTCAAACTATATGAAGGGATCAAAAACTTCTCAGACAGGCAACAGTTAAAGGAGACAACCATCACCAAGCCTGCCTTGAAAGAGGTTCTAAAAGATCTCTTATAAACAAGAACATCACCATAATACTTGCCATATATCAAAGCAAATTAAAAAAATGTTGGATAATGGCACTGCAATTCCTTAAATCCATAGTACCAATAAAGTCAATCGCTTAAATTTACTTACCAAAAGTCACAGAGGGGGAGGATGGATCAGAAAACACAACCCAACCATATACTGGTTGCAAGAATTTCACCTGACTCAACAAGATGAACACAGACTTAAAGTGAAAGGATGGAATACTATCATACAGGCTAATGAACCACACAAAAAGGGCAGGAACAGACTTTCTCATCTCTGACACCATAGACTTTTAATTAAATAAAGTAATAAAAGATAGGAAAGGCCATTACATAATGATTAGAGGATCAATCAAGCAAGATTTAATATTTATTAACATCTATGCACCCAATGAGGGACCATCTAAATACATTAAACACCTACTGAAAGAACTAAAAAAATACATGAATAGTAATACAATAATAGTGGGGGACTTCAATACCCTACTCTCACACTTAGATCAACAAAGCAGAGAATCAACAAAGAAACAAGAGAATGTTCAGACTAGACCTCCTGGACATTTTCAGAGTCCTTCAACCAATAAAACTGGAATACACATTCTTTATAAATCCACACAGCCTACCCTCAAGGAAAAACCAAATATTAGGCCACAAAGACATTAACAACAAATTCAAGAGCATTGAAATCATCCCAAGTGTCTTCCCATACCACAGTGGAGTAAAGCTAATATTCGATAACAAACAGAAAATTACTAAAAGTCACAAAATTTGGAAACTCAAATAACATACTGAGTAATAACTGCTGGGTCAAAGAGACACTCAAGCTAGAAATTCAAATGTTCTTGGAAACAAATGAAAATGAAGATACAAGATAGCAAAATATTTGGGACACAGCTAAAGTAGTACTTAGAGGGAAACTCATGGCCATACAAGCAGATATTAGAGAACAAGAAAAAGTTCAAATTAACGATCTTACTTCATACCTTAAGGACATAAGAGAAGAGGAACAAAGGAACACTAAAGTATTCAGACAGATGGAAGTCACTAAAATTAAAGCAGAAATAAACAACATCAAAAATAAGAGAACTATACAAAAGGCCAATGAAGCCAGATCTTGGTTCTTTGAAAAATTAAACAAAATTGATAACCCCCTAGCCAGACTCACTAAAAAAAAAAAAAAAAAAAAAGACTCAAATCTCAAATAAATAGAATTGTAAATGATAGAGGATATATCACAACTGACACCACAAAAATTCAGAAAATCATGTGAAACATTTACTAAGAATTATATGCCACCAAGCTAGAGAATCTGGAAGAAATGTAAGAATTCCTAGAAACATATACTCTTACAAAACTGAACCAGGAACAACTACAGAACCTAAATGCACCTATCACAGACAATGAAATTAAACAGTTATTAAGAATCTTATGAACAACAAAAGTCCTGGACCAGACAGCTTTATAAACTAATTCCTTTTTTTTTTATTTATAAAAAGGAAAAATTGAAAAAATCATAGGAGAAACACTAGGTTATACATGGACCTTCCATATGACCCAGTAATTCCTCTCTGAGGAATATACTCCAAGTTCTCCATAACACCCAATCAAAAAGACATGTGTAAACTTCTGTTCATAGCAGCACAATTCCTAATAGATAAAAAAAACAAAACAAAACCAGGAAGTAACCCAGGTGCCCAAATAGAGATGAATGGCTGAGAAAGCTGTGATATATATAACACAGCTATGAAGAACAATGAACCCACCTTCTAAATTATGGTGATGCTGTGTATTATACAGCAAATCCTGCCAAATAATTTGATTATACCAATAACTGTCTATTGCCTTCTTAAACCTTAAGACAGCAGGACGCTCCTGCTTCCTCTATAGAACCTATATTTCCCCCAGTCCTGGAACCTCTAGGGTGGGGTTCAGTTTCCTATATGCTTCTCTCAACTCATACCAAATGATATTGCATCTGCTGATCCCAACCTAATCAACGCAACGACTACCACCTCAGCCTGCTTCATTTCAGACTGTGTCCAGAGTAGTCAGGTATGGAATGTCAACAATTCAGCCTCATTACTCAGTGAGACCTTCCCTGTAAAAGGATTCTCTAATTCCATTTCAAGTGATTAACTTCCTAACAAAGTCCCAAAACCTAGAGATAGACCAGGTCCCATGAGACAGGGCATATTTTCACATGTATCCATAAATTAGGGCAAAATATATACCTGAAAACAAAAGTGCACAATAGTCAGTATATGCAGCAAGCAAGTAGAAAGACCTATAAAGACACCATGAAGTTCATAATGAAATAGTGTCTACTTAGACCTAGATACCCTCTTCACCTACTTCCTATTATACTTCCCTCACTCACTCCAAAGCTAACCTTATCAAAGTAAGGATTGCAAAAGCTGAATAAGTGCAAGAGACTGGCATACTTTAACGATGACTCTTTAGTCACTCTCAAGCTATCCCATCAGATGGGGCCCTAGCTGGGGAGTCCAGAGATCCCCAAACAGACATAATGGGCCCAGATCTTAAATAGATCCATCTCTCTATTTTTATTGGTTATCTCTATCATGAACAACACAATTGACCCTTTTTTTGATCCCCATAGGACCTTGTCCTCAATGTTGATCAACAATGGTACAAAATGTTCCATCCTCTTAAGGGAGGCTGGACAACATACTATATCTTCTACCTGAGGAAGATGGGTCCTGAAATTGGGGCAGCCTGGAACATTCCTACTCATGACTATACAATGTGAGCTCAGATCTACAGGGATGTGGAGGTCACATAGGCTCCTAATCTGAATATGGGCCCCAGATCAGATCAAATCTATGGGGTTTACAGTCAACAATATTTATATACCTTCCCCATATTTGGGAGCTACTCTCTTCCCTAATCCAGCTTTCTGGTCCTTCTGCCAGCCATGAAATCACCTCCCCAGACAATTATTAGGATCCACCTGCATATCAGATGTCAGGCTCAGGAAAAAATAAACAAACAAACAAAAAAACAAAAACTAGTATAGTCATTTGCTCTTTGGAATATAACTAAATTAGTACTACTATCTACAAAATGGAGACCCCCCCAACTCTTCATCTGCACTATTCCAGCCTTTAGGTTCATGATTAGTCAACAATTTGTTTGGCTCGATATTTTAACTTTTTTTCAGCCACCAGGTTCCAGATGCTAACATGATGCTATGCCAACCAGACTTCCCTGGGCAGAGGACCCCACCAATGTGTCCTGGAGTCCCGCTTCCCCAGAGCCCTCTCCAACTAAGGAAAGAGACAAGCTGGGAGCATGAAACGACCTGCCAATGTCCATGTTCAGCAGGGAAGCAATTACAGAAACCAGACCTTCTACCTTCTGCATGCCATAATGATCCCGGTCCATATTTCCAGAGGGATAAAGAATAGAAAATCTATCAGGAAGGGGATGGGATACAGAGCTCTGGTGGTGGGAATTATGTGGAGTTGTACCCCCTTATCCTATGGCTTTTGTCAGTGTTTCCTTTTTATAAATAAACATTTTAAAAATAGGCAAATATATATAGATACAGATATATATGTAGATATATAGATGTAGATATAGAAATAATTGTCAACCCATATCTGTGATCTTAGGAGAACTATTGTAGTTTCCAGTGGAGAAAATGGGGACACAGAACTCTTGTTTGGGGGAAGGTGTGGAAATTTACTGCTATTATCTTATAATTTTGGAAATTAATATTAAATCAGCAATAAAAACTTTAAGTCGAAATTTTTTTAATATGGGCCAGTTTTTTTGTTGGTTTCATATGAGATCAGGTGTGTTCCAAGTGATATGGCTGTGGACTGGGCAATTTTTTTTCTAGGTAATAGAATATATAGAAAAATATGCTGTGATTTCCAAGGTTGGGCTTAGAAATAGTGGTGCCACTTCTAATTGACTGTCAGGATGCTCTTTCCCAGAAGCCAACTATCATACTTGGAGAGAGAGTTCATGCTACATGAAGAGTCCATACCTAAATGTTCTGGTTGGTAGCTTCAACTACCATAACCTTCTACAAACAACCACACCCTATCAGACAGGTGGGTGATCAAGGAATGAAATGATTTCAATATCCATCTTCAACACCTTCCCCACAACAGCTGGAACTTGCTAAACTATTTTTACCAAGTACTTTCCAACTAAAATTAATTTTATTGTTGTTTTAATCTACCAAGTTTTTAGGTGTTTGTTTGTTCATTTGTCTTTAGAAACTAAGAGATAAATGTTGTGGAAAATACTTCTCTTTTGGAATATGGCTGAATAATTTAAGAAAATAAAGTATGAAGGGATTAAGTGAGTTTATCTGTGGATTTCCATATATCACATATATTCTATATTTGTAGATGGGTATCTCTCTAATCTTTACTTTTGATATCTGAAAGTAACAGAAAAGAGACAATATTAAGTATGACACAGATTCAAATAATACTAGTAAAATCAATCATGTACCTTGCTATTATTATGTTCATTCTACTTGGAAATGAGACTTTCTCCTATCTAACTAGGTTATCGGGTGAGCATAGAAAACTTGACATAAGACTGGCAGCAATGTGTGATGACATATATTACCAGGCCTGTGATGAGAATACCACAGTCATTCAGGACCATAAGAAGGAAACACTTAAAAATAACGTGAACCAGCAAACACTGTGGGAGGTAGACTCTGTATTAAAAAATTGGGGTATTTCCTGATTCACATGGGTAGATAATTGGTATGCTTGAATAATTTCACCAGCCTATAAGAAGGTAAAATATATTTTCAATGTAGTATCAAGGAAGGAACTCAGGGTCTTAGCACACAACACCACCACTGAGCAGCCTAGCCTGGCATGATATTTTTAATTTGTTTACTAGAACATCATTCCACCATCCACACAATTCCCCTAGTACTATTTATGGTGCATTCATGTGGTGCTGGACCTTGAACCCAGGACTTCCTACACAATGAAGTAAATGCTCTACTTGGTGAGCTATCTCCTGGCACCTGATAGAGCCAATGAGGTTAAGGACCAGATAGGATGTAGTGAAACTAGCCAGATATACCATCTTTCTTTGTTTAGGGCACATCTAACAAGAGAAGGTGAACTTATTATTAGGCTCTTGGATTGTGGAAGAGTCAGATCAGGGCTACAGTCAAAATTTAGGTCTGTAGGTTGGTCGGTAACACACCAGATTAAGCACACACAGTATACAAAGAGCAAAGACTTGAGCAAGGATCCCAGTTAGAGCCCCCTACTCCCTACCTGCAGGGGGTTGCTTCACAAGAGGTGAACAGGTCTGCAGGTGTCTATCTTTGTCCCTTCCTCTCTATCAATTTCTCTCTGACCTATTGAATAAAACTTGGGGGAAAAATGGATGCCAGGATCAGTGGATTCATACTGCATGCACTGAGCAATACCCCGGAGGAGAAAACAAAAGGTCTAATATATCTGTTTACTTCTCCAGTCTCAAATTTTCATTTTTAAAACCTGAAGACGAGGAATGAATGATCTCAATGAATGACTAAACAATCTTAATGAGTGATCTGTCATGATCTGTCCACTTTAAGTTTCTTTATTTCTCCTTATGTGAAGTCAGTTAAATGTGAGGTGTTTTGATCATTTTCCGAGGTACTTGTCATCCTGCTTTGTCTGTGAATAACAGCCTATTTTTGTTCACTTTCCAGATATCCCAGTGAATTCTGTATTATCTCCTAGGACCCTCTCAACATTATAATGTGAAGCTGAAACATTTAATTTCCATGGAAGGTCAAGAAGAGTATGAAATGACATTTATTAAAGAAGTCAAGTTTGGAATAACAGTAAAAGCTTTTAAAGGAAATATAGGAAAGGAAGGACATTTATACACCTAAAGTTAACTATTTTTAAATGGTGTTAATATGTCTAAAAATCTTAGCAACAGTGAAAATTTTTTTATATTTTCTTCCAGAGCAAAAATAATCATTATTCTAAACAGTAGGAGTCTTATGATCTTTACTAAATTATGCAAATTTAAAAGTACAAGGGAAGAGTCAAAACATATTGACTTAATGTAAAATCAACAGGCAAAATGTTTTTATCGTTGACCTTCAGATACAGATTTACTTAATTTAATGAAAATCATGTTTGATTTTCCATGTTACTGATTCTTTTGAAGTAAAATTATTCTCATGTAAAGGCAAGGGTTTAATTAACACTCTTAATAACAAAAAATGTCTCTAAATAAATGAAAAGTATGGTTAAAATATAGAAAAATTTAGTTACTGTATTTTCTATAGAATGAAATTTAAAAGTCATGAATAGTGCCTATTTTTACATTCTTCTTTCAAAAAGAAACAATATATGCACAAAAGTAATAAAATGCCATAGTTTAAGAACTGCTATTCTATTGTTAAATGAGAATCTGGGGAATGTTATGCATGTAAAAAAAAAAAAAAAAGAAGTAGAAAAAAAAAAAGAACTGCTATTCTTTAAAAATATTTAATTTTATTTATTATTTATTGGCTAGAAACAGAAAAATCAAGTGGAAAGGGCACACAGAGGTTCTCCTTCAAAATCTTTAGAAGAAAACTATGCTTGTGTACAATAAAAGTGCAAATACATAAGCATCATGGTTACTATAGCTCAAGTATTGGCATTGCCTTGTATACATGAGACTGAGGTTGATCCCCAAAACTATAAGAAAGCAACAGGGAGAACTCAACTGAAGGTAGACCAATGCTTTATGTACATATTCTCTCTTTCTGTATCTCACTGTTTCTTTTATTCTAAGCAATAGGAAAAAATGTTGGACTGCAGTGGTAACTCAATGATAATGAGTATGTATGAGACCTTGGGTTCAATCTCTGACACAGAATGGGAAAGAGAGAGAGAGAGAGAGGAATGAGGGAAGGGAAGGGAAGGGAAGGGAAGGGAAGGGAAGGGAAGGGAAGGGAAGGGAAGGGAAGGGAAGGGAAGGGAAGGGAAGGGGAAAGAGAGGAGAGCAGCGAAGATGTGGGGGGAGAGGGAGAAAGAGAGAGACAGACCATATCATAGTAATTATGGCGTCATAGGAAACTCTGGTGGCATATTGTCTCTCCCTCTTATTCTCTGTCTCTTTTTATTTTTATTTTTTCAATTTATCTCCAGGGTTAGTGCCAGGGCTTCCGTGCTGGCACTATGAATCCACTACTACCTGTGACCATTTTTCCTTTTTTAATTTTTCTTCTCATTTTGTTTGATGGGGCAGAAAGAAATTGAGAGAGGGTGGGACGAGAAAAGGGGAGAGAAAGAAAGACACCTGCAGACCTACTTCACCACTTGTGTGAAGCTTCTCCACTGCAGATGGGGAGTAGGGGCTCAAACCCAGATCTTTGAAGGATTTATACAGTGAAATCATGTATGCAAAAGATCCAAAGTACAGAACACACGATATACAAAATGAATATATTTAGTTACCCTGTTAAGCAGTGTGTAGGTTCTTAAAAAAAAAAAAAAAGTAATGCCATGTAACTTATCAGTTCACTTCAGGATATGTGTCTGAGAAAATACAAAACAACAATAACTCTTAAGAGATACTTGTGCCCTGATAATTTTTGTAACATTATGTATAATAGTCAAGACATAGAAACAACTGAATTGTCCACTGATGGATAAAGAAATTGTAGTGATTAAACACAATATTATTCAATCATTAGACAAAGAAGAAATTCTGTCATTTGAGACATATATGTAATTTGAACTCATTCCCATAAGAGAAAGAAATAAGTGCTAGAAGGACAAATACTGTCCCTTCATTTGTATATGGAATCTAAAATTTATTTTTAAAAAAGACTCATAGATACAGAAAACAGATTAGTGCTCACCAAAGCAGGGGAAGGTGGTGAAGAAAATGGGCAAAAGTTTTTAAGGACGGGGGCTGGCTTGGGCGGTGCTGCAGTGGGTTAAGCCACATAACACGAAGTTGAGGGACCAGCATAAGGATCTTGGTTCCAGCCCTGTGTTCCCCACCTGTAGGGGGTCACTTCACAGGCGGTAAAGCAGGTCTGCAGGTGTCTGTCTTTCTCTCCCCCTCTCTGTCTTCCCCTCCTCTTTCCATTTCTCTCTGTCCTACACAGCAATAACAACAATAACAATAACACAAGGACAACAAAGACATCAAAATGGGAAAAATTGCCTCCAGGAGCAGTAGGCTTGTAGTGCAGGCACGGCACGGAGCCCTAGAGACCCTGGAGGCAAAAAGCAAAGAAAGAAAAAAGAAAAAAAAAGGAAAAAAAGTGTTCAAAGGGTACAAACTTCCAGGCATAAGATAAGCAAGTTTGGGGGGGTGGGGCAATAGCGCAGTGGGTTAAGCGCAAGAACCAGCATAAGAATCCGGGTTCCAGTCCCTGGCTCTCCACCTGCAGGGAGGTTGCTTCACAGGCGGTGAAGCAGGTCTGCAGGTGTCTATTTTTCTCTTCCCATGTCTGTCTTTCTATCCTCTCTCGATTTCTCTTTGTGCTGTCCAACAACAATATCAATGACCACAGTAATAATAACGACAACAATAAGGATAGCAACAAGGGCAACAAAATGGGAAAAATGGCCTCCAGAAGCAGTGGATTCATAGTGCCAGCATTGATCCCCACCAATAACTCTGAAGGCAAAAAAAAAAAAAGATAAGCAAGTTTTATGGATTTCATCATTAGCATAGTGACTACAGTCAATAAGATAATGCTACCTATCTGAAAGTTGGTAAAAGATCTTAGTACTTGTCACAAGAAAAAAAAAACTGTGTGTTGATATATGTTAACAAGCTTTTTATGATGATCATTGAACAATACATGAATGTTCATGCCATTTTGTACATCATAGATTAATATAATTTTATACTGTAATGAAACTGTAAAAATAACGTTGCTTAAGTTAAAATAGTGTTAGCATGATGCTAGGGAGACAGTATAATATTTATGCAAAAGCTCTTCTTGCTTGAGGCTCTGAGATCCCAGGTTCAATTCCCAGCACCACCATAAGCTAGAGCTGAGCAGTGCTCTGGTATCTCACAACGTTCCATCTATTTTTCTCTTGTTAAAGGAAAATAAAAAATTTATGAAAAGTGTATTGACATTTTTAAAATCACTTTCTTCACTGATATTTTTGTGCGTACTTGGGAAGTTATATGCATCAGAGATGGGCAGTATAGATTGATGTTGATTTTATATGTATATGGATATACATACCATTTAAACTGTGATCTCAGTCAGATTATTTAATAAACCAAAGCTTATTCATTGGTACAATATGAATACAATTTGAAACTTTTCCCTGCAGGTGGGGACCAGGGGCTTGAACCCAGGTCCTTGCTCACTGTGATGTGTACACTTAACCAGGTGCACCACTACCTGGCCCCTGTAAACATATTTTCTATAATATAATTTATATTGCACACTAATTCCTGACAAATTCCATATTTTGGGAAAAGAGAAAAAAGAAAAGAGAGAGAACATAAAAAGAAGAACACTTTTTTAGTGTTATAAATCCCTTGTTTGAAGACCAACGATTACAATTTTTTTAAAATCCACTTTGGTTGCTGATGAGATCATATCCTTTCTTTAGCTGTACTGATTCAGTAATGAAAATAACGGAAAACATTCATGAGTATTTAGGTGCTGATACTACATGAAGTATGTCATATAATAATCCAGGCAACCATAAAAGATAAACAAAAGGCTTACTTAACTTACTCAAGATCCATGGCTAGCAGGAGGCAGAGGATATTAATTAAAGCCATCTTACTTCAGAGTATGAATCATTAGCTAAAATACATGAGTTAAAGTAGAAGATAAATATATAAGGTAAAATGGAATATTACCTGACAGTCACTAACCCAGTAAGAAGTTACAAGAAATCTTTTTAACAACTTGAATAAATACACTTCTGGAAATGCAGATGTAATTATCACCTATCTGAAATTTTAGTATATGTATACATTATATAAAATTAATATACAATATATATATACAATATATAAAATTTCATATACAATATAATATCATATTATATATAATATAGAGATATAATATGATAATTAAAATGCAGTATAGATGTCACATATTAGGTAAAGGAGTATATTTAGTAGAAACACTGCCTTTTCCTATTCCCATATATAACACAGTACCACTATATTCTAGTGGTTTAGCATACAGACTCAGGAGCCAGACTGTCTGAATTCAAATCTTATGTCTATGATTTCCTCCTACTTCCTAACCTGATAATGTTTGACAAGTTGTTTAGCAGTTATTCTCAGTTTTACCTTGTGTCAGAGATAGAGTAACTACCCACCCAGGCTGTGCTGTTTTAGAGCAATGTGCGTCACACAGTAAGTTTACATAGGTATTAGCTGTTTTCATTTCTAAATGCTTCTCTACACTTTAGCGTGAATGACTGATTATTAAAGCCCAGTTCAAGTTCACTTATACTGATTTTTACATTATTTCCAAGTGTGTCTAAATTATTTAAGACATTGTACTTCTAGTATTAAAATTAATATTAAAATTCTTCCAAAAAATATTATTTATCTAATATTAGAACTTTTTTTATCTGTTACTTAAGATACAATTTGTGGTGGGGGACATGGCATAATAGCTATGCAAACAGACTCTCCTGCCTTAGGCTCCAAAGTTCCAGGTTCAGTCCCCTGAACCACCATAAATCAGAACTGAGCAGTGTTCTGGTTTTTAAAAAATGGTAATATCTTGCTAAAATTATATTATTATTTTAAAATTATCTTTGAGAATTTAAATCCTTGAACTGTATTTAATTGATCGATTCATTCATCTACTTTAATTTTCTATTGAGGCAATGTTGGTTTACAAGACTGTACATTTTAGGGGTACAATATCATACATACTCATGATGTGTTTATACCACATCCATTATCAAAGCAGAGATATGCCTCCAACAATGTTCATTACACCCTTTTCACTTTTAGCTTCTCTCTCCCTTCAATAACCTCAGTGCGTAGTTATAGTATCAGGGTTTGGTTTCCTTTGACTTTGTTCCACTTTAAAAATTATTTTCAAAAGACGTTTAAAAAACAACATATGGGGGGGTGCTGGGCAGTAGCACAGTAGGTTAAGCACACGTGGCGCAAAGCTCAAGGATTGCCCAAGGATCCCAGTTCGAGCCCCTGGCTCCCCAACTGCAAGGGAATCGCTTCACAGTTGGTGAAGCATGTCTGCAGGTGCCTATCTTTCTCACTCTTTCTCTGTCTTCCCCTCCTCTCTCCATTTCTCTCTGTCCTAACAACGACAATATCAATAACAACAACAATAATAAAAAAGGGCAACAAAAGGTAAAATAAATAAATATTTTTAAAAAATATGAAGCCAGGTGGTGGCATATCTGGTTGAATGCACATGTTACAGTGCAAAAGGATCCGGGTTCAAGCCCCCAGTCCCCACCTGCAGGGAGGAAGCTTACTAAATAGTGAAGCAGGTGTCTTTTTGTCTCTCTTCCTCTCTATTTTCCCCTTACCTTTTGATTTCTGGCTATTTCTATCCAATAAAGATAGTTAACAAATTTAAAAAATAAAAACAAAACATAAAATACTTGAGATATTGAAATAAAGTATTCCAATAATATTAAATTATGATTAAACTTCTTTCTCTTAAGAAAAAAAGATCATCTCTGTCCAAAAGGACCTAATGATGTTCCAATCAAATCAATCTTCAACAAATAACAATTCAAAGTAAAATAACTGAAATAACAGAAGCAGAACTTGATGAGAAAACTCTTTTTCAGCAGTAAAGGGTAGTACTGGGAACTATAATTGCCATATCCAGGATATAGAATTACACAATTAATATCCAGAGTCTTTGAAATAAAATATTGTGAACTTACGTTGGTTTTTACCATAATTATAAGGTTTCAGTGTGGAAATTGACATAATGAATGCACAGGAGCTAAAACCTCAGCTCATTTGGTTTTTTGGATAGGGCTGGAAAATGCCCATATTCAAACTTCAATTTTCTGGCATAATCATTTATGAAATACTTATTCTAAAACATCGCAGAAAGATGATAATTATAAAACAACTCAATGTAGTATTAATACCATACTAATAGTGGAGTGTGTGTGTGTGTGTGTGTGTGTGTGATGTGTATATATGTATTAGTGTGCATACTAGCACAGCATAGCTACTGACGTAATCAAGGCATATTATTAAAAGATTTGTTATGGTTCTTGTTAAAAAGTTCTTAACTGGCATAACAGATATCAGAGAAGAACTGAATGGCTATTTCAAACCACCTTCTGTTCCATCTTCTCTTGACCTAGTTAAAGCTCTCTATTCCAGATGACTTTAACAGAGATCAACACATTTACAAAGTATACCAGTTTCCTTTGATACAACTTTCTTGACATAATCCTAGGATAAGGATAAAAGGCCTCCTTGAGTTATGAAACTGATGATCTCAAAATCCTAATTTTTCTACAGGATGTTTCATAGTTTAAGTTTCAGGGCACAAGTTTCTGCTTATGTTTCAAAACCAAACAAACAATATAGAAGACTTAACCATATAACTATGATTTCTTTACATGAGTTCTCAACTGAAACATGGGTTAGAGGAAAGAAAATTCAGTAAATAATGGCAATTGTTTTCACAGACAGGAGCACAATTAGAATGACAGAGACACCCAATAGTTCATGCCTAAACAGGTAGTTACTTTTTTTTATTTTTATTTATAAAAAGGAAACACTGACAGAAACCATAGGATAAAAAGGGTACAACTCCACAGAATTCCTGCCACCAGAGCTCCATATCCCCTCCTCTCCCCAGATAGCTTTCCTATTCTCTATCCCTCTGCGAGTATGGACCCAGGGTCATTATGGGGTGCAGAAGGTGGAAGGTCTGGCTTCTGTAATTGCTTCCCCAATGAACATGGGCATTGAGAGGTCTATCCATACTCCCAGCCAAACAGGTTTTTTTTTTAATGCTATTTATTTATTTATTATAATTGGATAGAGACAGAGAAAAATTGAGAGGTGTGGGTAAGATAGAGAGGGAGAGACAGAGAGATACCTGCAGCCCTGCTTCACCATTTGTGAAGCTTTCCTTCTGCAAGTGGGAACCAGGGGTTTGAACCCATGTCCTGTGCACTGTAATGTGAGCACTTAACCAGGTGCACCACCACCTGGCCCCCAAACAGGTAGTTTTTAATGCTCATATTCTTAACTTTTTTCAAATTTGAGTTGCTATCTCTTTTGCATAGGAACAAATAGAACCATCAGAAGAAACAAGAGACTAGGATTCTTTCATTCATAAGATCACACACCAGATGAAATAGACTATTGCATATTACTAGTAACTAAATACTCGATTTCAAGGATATTGCAGCTTAAAGAAAATATAACCATATAATTTTCAAAGTAGAATAGAATTTAAGAGTGAAATGGGGCAATATTAATAGTTATGTGAGGATGGGGTGAGTGGTGACACACCTGGTTAAACACATATGGTACTATGTGCAAGGACCAGGGTTCAAGACCCCAGCTCCACACCGGCAGTGGTGATGCTTCACCAAAAGTGAAGCAAGTCTTCCGGTGTTTATCTTTCTGTCTCCTCCTCCCCTCTCAATTTCTCTCCGTTCTATAGAATGAATTAGAAAGAAAAAAAAAGGTGGGAGGGATGCTCTCTAGGGCAGTGGATTTGTACTGCAGGCATCTAGCCCCAATGATAACCCTTTAGGCAAAATAATACTAATTAAATAAATAATAAAAATACAATTATGTCAGGAACACTAATCATAATATGGGACAACAGGCTATTTCCAGCAAATCATGAATTATGATAATCATAAAGTTGTATAGGTGGTACTTTTGTCAATAAATCCTAAAATGGTGAGACTGGGGAAAAGTGATAATAATTGGAAGAACTAGTTCAGAAATTCTCTGAAGTAGTAGGAAGCCTCAGTACAGCTACCTAATCATCTCTAGAACACATCCACTGTGTGTGTGTTTATTTTGCTTCTATTTGCTTTGTTATGTTATTTTGCTGTTTTCTTTTTTATGTGTTTTTTAAATTTTATTTTCTCTTTTGTTGCCCTTGTTTTATTGTTGTTGTTATTGATGTCATTGTTGATAGGACAGAGAGAAATGGAGAAAGGAGGGGAAGACAGAAAGGGGGAGAGAAAGACACCTGCAGACCTGCTTCACCATCTGTGAAGTGATGCCCCTGCAGGTGGGAAGCCAGGGGCTCAAACGGGGATCCTTATGCAAGTCCTTGAGCTTTGCGCCACTTGTGCTTAACCTGCTGCACTACTGCCAGACTCCCTTATGTGTGTTTTTATTTGTTGATTTATTTTCATTTGCCTCCCTTGGGGGAGGGGATGTATATTTAGTGTTTTAAGCTGTAAACTTAGTATTGTTTTGAAAACTGGCCCCAGAGCACTGGTCTGACTTCTTTTGTGAAGAAAACCGTATATATCTCAGAGATCATCTGTAAAGTTTATACACTGAACATGGTTCTGTTTATGGATTAATAGCGTGACACTTAAAGAATCTGCAATCTGAACTTTCCACAAAGCGATTCAACACAACAGCCAGAGCAATCTTTTTCAATAGATAATGGTCGATGTGTGCCACTTATCAGCTCATAAGTTTCAAGTGCTTCCCTTTTCGCTTAGAACTAATTAACAGAATCTCACACTATTTTTCTGGTCTGCCTGTTGTCTGAGTCTAACCTATGCCGGTTCCCCTTACTTGCTACCCCTAGTCAGGCCAATGGTTTTCAAACCAAAGTTGTCAAAGCACATTTAGCAACGAATGTCTGGGGAAATTTTCAGTTGCCACATTGGGGTGGAGGATGCTACAGGCATCCACTTAGTGGGGAGAGGACAGGGATGCTACTACAAATATGTAGGTTTACAGGGCTTGGGTGGTGGCGCACCTGGTTAGGCGCACATTGTATTGAGCACAAGGATGCTGGTTTGAACTCCAGGCACCCCACCTGCAGAGAGGTCTCTTCACAAGCTCTGAAGCAAATCTGCAGGTGTCTGTCATTCTCTCTCACTTTTTATTTCCCCCTCCTCTCTCAAATTCTCTGTCTTATCCAATTAAATGGGGGGGGGGGGGGAGACTGTCCTTCAGGAGCAGTGGATTCGTAGTGCTGGTACCAAGCCCCAGATAACACTGTAGAAAAAAAAAATTATATATATGTTTACAGTGTACAAGCATTAGTTGGAACAAAAGTATACAGAGGTTCCAAAAGAAATGTTTTGTTTTGTTTTTCCTCCATCAATGTTTGTTTTCCTCCCTCTCAGGGTCTGGAACAGGCTTTTTACTTTGCACCCTCCTTTCCCTTTCCAATTTTATTTTCCCTTTTCCCTAATGAAATTCTTTACACCCATACCTTTCATCATGATCGTCTTAAAGTGACTTTCCAGACTCCTTTTTTACCCACTTGTAAAGAATTAGGTAAAGTTTAAGAATATTGACAGTTTCACTTGGGCTTCTCCAGGACTCTGCCATTTCCCCACCGGCTCCAGGTGAGTGAGCAGTAGCGTCCGACTTGTATTCACCACAAAACTCCCAGAAACTAGAATGCAACCTTGTATTCGGTGCTATTGAATAAACACTTAACAGTCTCACCTATAAATTGAAAACAATAATCATGTCACAGCGCCGTAAGGATGGACTAAAAGCTAGAAGCTCCTAAGCACAGTCTGAATCACGGTTAAGTCCCGAGAGAAAATGGGGGTCCTTTCAGTTTGTGGAAAAGCTGTTTCATCTTAACGCTAGCAAGCCTTTGCCCCAGCTTTTCCTCTTACAGAGGAAACAACCAGAGTGCTGACCAAGTATAGCTGCGCACCAGCCAAGTCCCTTCTCCACAGCCAGCCCGAGTACCGGAACTACTTTCCCTTTTACTTTCGGCCCGCCCCCGAGACCTAGTGGTCGATACTGCGCATGCCCAATGTCAAGTTTTTTTTTTTTTTTTCCACCCCACCCCCTCCAACTCCGGTGATCTACCGGAGAAAAAAATTTAGCCACCACGCCTGCGCAAAGCGGGCGTGCCCCGGAAGCAGTTCTTTGGCCCTGTGACACGTAGCAACTGGGGCAGTTCAGGGTCTGAAACTGAGTTTGTGGGCTCTTGGGAGCCGCTAGAGTCGCCGCCGCCGCCGTCAGCAGCACATCAGCGTTTGGTAAGTGTCTTTCCCCAGTCCCCTTCCGCTCCGGCCTGTGTGCACAGTCAGCGGTTTTGCCCCGGCTGATGCTTCTCTGCAGTCTGGGCGTAGCGCCCCGGGCCCTCCTCCCCTCAGACCCTCGCTCCCTTTCAGATCCTTGCTGCGGGGGGCGCTGCACATCCTGCTGTGCCTTCCGGCAGCCTGCACTTTCCTGGAGGGCCGCAGACCTAGTTTTTCGAAGAGGTAGTGGCGTTGTCATCTGTACAGCCCGCTTCTGAGGTGAGGAATGGTCTTTGTTGTTTATTCATTATTTTAGAAACAACTACTCCCATGTCCCTGACCCTCACCTCAACACCTTGCGGTTTCTTCAAGTGGAGGGTGTGTGTGTGTGTCCCCATCCCAGGGTCTTGATTTAGAGGTGACTTCTTTCATTTAGTCTCATCCCACTCTAAAGATCCCCCCCCATCCTGTCAGTACAGAAAAAAAGATTTGCAGTCTTCTGGGGGCGGGGGTGGGGCTATTAAGCAAAGCATGGGGGACAAATTGAGTAGTGTCACGAGTGTTAAGTGCTGTTGACTTTTTTTTTTTGTCTTTTTCTTCTTTTGCAGGTGGTTGGCAATGTCAGGTTTTGATAACTTAAACACGGATTTTTATCAGACAAGTTACAGCATCGATGACCAGTCACAGCAGTCCTATGATTATGGAGGAAGTGGTGGATCCTATAGCAAGTAACTTAAAAAAAAAAAATTTATTTATTATTGTATAGAAACAGAGAAACTGAGAGGGAAGGGGAAGATAGAGAGGGAAAGAGACAGAGAGACACCTGCAGCCCTGCTTCACCACTCCTGAAGTTTTCCCCCTGTAGGTGGGGAGCTGGGGCTTGAACCCGGGTCTGTGCGCATTGTAATGTCTATCTTGCAGACAACTATCATGGTCAGATGAAAAATTTTACCCATGTGCTAGCAACTGCTCTGCTAACCACTAACACTTACCCCCTGGCACCCAATAAGGTAGAAAAATAATTCAAGAAAAAAATTGTTTAATGACTTGTTTAATAGTTAAATCTGCCTGGTTTATCAACATTAATTGAAAGTGCTAGTAACATTAAATAATGTAAGTGCGCTATTGTGAATTACCAGGTGATTTTCATATAGCATTTTGTAACCAGTTCTCTTACTTTTCATATTAAAGCCTTGTAGTCAGCAGGCATATATGTAGCCAGTTACAGATTGAAGAGGATAATTCGAAGTCTTTAGGCAGTCAACTTTTTTTTTTTAATAGGACAGTGGTAGTCATCATCTAAAAATGTGCTCTCTATTACTCACTTTTTCATTAAGCTTGTTGGTGACATGTTATTGAATTTCTTTGTTTTCTTAAGATTTTGTTTATTCATGTGAAAGATAGGAGAGAGAGGGAAAGAACCAGACATCACTCTGGTACATGTGTTGCCGGGGATTGAACTCGGGACCTCATGCTTAAGAGTCTAGTGCCTTAGCCTCTGCGCCATCTCCCAGTCCACAGAAATTTCCTTTTCTTTCTCTTTTTTTTTTTTTTTTGTTTGAAGATTTTATTTATTAATGAGAAAGATAGTAGGAGAGAGAAAAAGAACCAGATATCACCTTGGTACATGTGCTGCCAAGGATTGAACTCAGGACCTCGTGCTTGAGAGTCCAATGCTTTATCCACTGTGCCACCCCCCGGACCACCACAGAAGTTTTCTTTTTGGTCAATTAATGGAGCAGAATTTGAAAAAAACACTTTGAGAAATTTTCATTTATTTATTTAAATATATCTTATGAGAATGTAAATAAATGTAAGATTATCCAGAACTCATCTAATGATGGTTATAGCAACAACAAAGCTATGAAAAACATGTTTCAATACAGTCCTGTTTTTAACCAAATAACATTGATTAGACTCAGCAGAACATTTCCATTTAGTGTGCAACCTCCTCAATTTATCTATCTCTCCTTTACTCTCCTGCCCATGTTTACATCACTTAAAGGTCTGTCTTCTCTTCTGATTTACCTATCATCTATTTTCAGTTTTCTACAGTGCAATCATTTGAATATTCTTTTCCTGACTATTCTTAGTGATTCCACTTTATTCTAATTATATAAGTGAGCATTGCTTAAGTACTGGTGAAGAAACTTTAGTTGGTTCAGGTGGAGCCACTACTTCTAGTTAAAGAATACAAGTGTATAGAAAATGGATAGGGAATCCAGGAGGGGGCAGACCAGACTAAGCGCACATGGCCTAAAGCATAAGGACCCAATTCGAGCCCCTGGGTCTCCCCTGCAGGGGGCTCACATCACAAGCATTTAAGCAGGTCTGCAGGTATCTGTCTTTCTCTCCTAATGGGAGAAAGATGGCTGCCAGAAGCAGTGGATTTACAGTGCGGGCACCAAGCCCCAGGGATAACCCTGGAGGCAGGAAGGGCATAGGAAAATAAGAAATAATGTTTTAGTAACAAATTTGGACTTCTGAACTTAATTAAAAAGTTACATAGTCTTCTGTATATATTCAATTAAACCTGCAGCCTAATGACATTTTAAATGTCTGTCTTACCTTGCCGAATAGTTGTTTTGCTAACTTAATAACAGGTCAGCTGATAAATTTATCTTTCTTGATGGCAATCTGAATTCAAATAACATATCCTATCTTCAATCTTGATTTATAAATCCACAGTTTTACATTTGCCCTATGAAGTCAGCTTTAACATTTCACCATTTCCTCTGTGGATACTTCACAATATACTTCATATATCTGTATAATTGAATGCTCTCAAAATAAAACACCCTTTGATCTCAATCAGTTGAGATATGAATGTTGTTTGACAAGTCCCTTATCATATTCTCTAAGATACAGAATAATACTAATTATGCATTTTTAAAGCATTGAATGTATTTTTTTATATTGATTAATAATGTTTGTGGAATAGCTAAGGATTTTCATGGATTTGAATAACCAGCCCAGTATGCTTAGATGCTTTGTCTTTGATGTTGGGGCTCAGGGCTCATAGGCATATCAGTTTAGTATCAGCTGCTTTTCCTGCTTTAAAAGTACTGGTCTAGTCTGTAAAGATCCATATTTTTTATTTAAAACCAGCAGGAACAAGGTCAGCAAAATAGCTCATTTGAATAGTGTTTGCTTTGTCATGAGTGTTGTTCAAGCCCAGCCCCCATCTCACTGAAGGGGGCTTCAGTGCTGTGGTGTCTTTGTCTCTGTCTCTTTATATCTATCTGCCTGAAGAAGTTGGCCTATGATGGTGAAGCTTCAGTGACAAATAAGTAAATAAAGCAGCAGGAATACATCAGGAATTTCCATGAGCCAGAAAAGGAAAATAGTAAAATTGCTGGATATTGTCTTCCCTTTTTTATATCTTGAAGAAGGAATGGTGATGCCATCTTTTTAATTAATGATTTAACTATTGCCTGTGAGAGGGAGATTCATTTGAGGCAGAGAAGAGAGAGGTTAAAAAAATAACTCATGGGAGTCGGGCTGTAGCGCAGCGGGTTAAGCGCAGGTGGCGCAAAGCACAAGGACCGGCATAAGGATCCCGGTTCGAACCCCGGCTCTCCACCTGCAGGGGAGTCGCTTCACAGGCGGTGAAGCAGGTCTGCAGGTGTCTGTCTTTCTCTCCTCCTCTCTGTCTTCCCCTCCTCTCTCCATTTCTCTCTGTCCTATCCAGCAACGACAACAACAATAATAATAATAACTACAACAATAAAACAACAAGGGCAACAAAAGGGAATAAATAAATAAAATAAATATTTAAAAAAAATGAAAAACAAAAAAACTTAAAAAAAATAAAATAAAATAACTCATTGCTTTGACCATAGCATCATAAAAGAAACCAGTCCCTTTTAGTGCCCCCCTCCAAAAAAAACCCACCCATCTATGTGGTGATAATTACTCTGATCTATGTGGTGAGCATTACTCTGATGCAGATTGTCCTGGGGATCAAATAGGAAGCTTTAGGCATGAAAGTCCCATGCTCTTCCATTTGAGCTATTGCCCCAGCTCCAGTGCCATTGTTGAAGCCATCATTTGTTTGCAATATTTCTCTTATATATTATATTTCTCTTATATAAGAAATGCTTACATATTTCATGTTATGTTGGACTAGTCCCTCATTGTATTCTGTATTTACGTATAGCACGCATGTGATATATCTAGTTCTGTGTATGGACTACAGATCATAGAGGGCCCATCAGATATTTCAGGAGTCTTTAACATCAATACTATCTTTGTAACAAAACTGAGACAATTTAAAGCCTTTTTGTTTGTTTGTTTTGGTGTATTGACAGCACACTGATGTTGTAAATGCAGTAATTGGTACCAGGAGCCAAGTGATGGCACACAGAAGATACATGTTACAATTCACAAGGACCCAGGTTTAAGCCTCTGGTCCCTACCTACAGGGGGAAAGTTTCACAGTTAGTGAAGCAATGTTGCAGGTGTCTTTCCTGCTCTCTCTCTCTGTCCAATAATAAATAAATACATAAATAAAGTATTAAAAAAATTCAGATACCTAAGTCTAAATTAAGATTGTGGCATCAAATTGTTCTTGTAATTATCACCACATAGATGGGTGGGCTTTTTTTGGAGGGGGGCAATAAAAGGGACTGGTTTCTTTTATGATGCTATGGTCAAAGCAATGAGTTATTTTTTTAAATACCAATCCTTGAGTACACACATTAAAAAAAAACAACATTGGTGTGACAAAATTACACCTATCTGATTGAGTCACAAGCCAAGCCAGCTGCTTTTTCATGGAAACAGTTGTTATTTTAAGAACAATCATAAGACTGTGGTTATTAGGCTTCAATATTTGACATATGTTTTCTCAAAAATAAATGAAATGAGTCTCTTCAAGGAAAATAATTGATAATTGATTATATGGGCTGGTGGCCAATAATCAAATTTGAGCTTTTGTGCAAAAATGAGAATTTGTGATAGCTTGTATCCACCATAGTGAAAATGTAAATTTCTCAGTAATTGTTTTCTGATGAAATCAGTAATGATTAAAAATGTGATTTCACAAAAGAATAGATGTGCCTATTTGAAAAATCTACATAAATCATACTGACATTTTTTTAAATATTTATTTTATTTATTATTCCCTTTTGTTGCCCTTGTTGTTTTATTGTTGTAGTTATTATTGTTGTTGTCGTTGTTGGATAGGACAGAGAGAAATGGAGGGAGGAGGGGAAGACAGAGAGGAGGAGAGAAAGATAGACACCTGCAGACCTGCTTCACCGCCTGTGAAGCGACTCCCCTGCAGGTGGGGAGCTGGGGTTCGAACCGGGATCCTTATGCCGGTCCTTGTGCTTTGCGCCACCTGCGCTTAACCCGCTGCGCTACAGCCCGACTCCCCATACTGACATTTTTTAACTGGTGAATTTATGTTTCAGTGTCACACATGCTTAAAGAAAAGATTCATTCAAGAAGTAGGAAGGCAGCTCATTGAGTAGGATACCAGCATTGCATGTACTAGGTAGTTTTAATCCTGAGCACCACTTGAGACCAGTAAAGAGAGCTCTGTAATTGATAGAGCTGTACTCTGTGCTCACTCTATCTCTGTCTCTGCCTCTTTCTCATGAAAAGGTAAATATTACCAGGTGACTGAGCAATGGAGTGCCTGGTTGAATCTGGGTTTGATATCAACACTACATTAAAAAAAAATCTACCTCAAACCAATAAATTACGTACTGATTTATGTGTAAATCAATATATTCTAATTGCATAAAAGTTCACCAGCATTGTATTTTTTTTTTTTTTAAAGATTTGTTTTTATGAGCGAGAAAGAGAAGAGAATTCCACTGTCAGCTGTGGAGTATGCAATACTGATATTCTTCCCATATATGTAAACCCTGTACTCTTAAGTGCTTAGCTGTTTTTCCCAGATCAACATATTTTATTATTAGTTTGAAAAGCTTTTTTTTTTTTCCCTGATTGGGGGCTAATGGCTACACTACAATCATTAATACATAGGCACAACCTGAATATAGGGCCCCCTCTCCCATCCTATATCAATACTCCTATACCCCATTCCTTTCCCTTCCCCAGAATCCTTTGCTCTTTGTTACACCATCATACCCAGAACAACTCTTATTTTGATTTGGTATTTGATGTGTTAAAAAAAGAACATTAAAACTTTTTAATTTATCTTTATTTATTGGATAGAGACAGCCAGAAATCAAGAGGGAAAGAGACAGGAGATACCTTCAACACTGCTTTATGACTTACAGAGCTTCCCTTTGCAGGTGGGAACCAGGGTCTCAAACTTAGGTCCTTGCATGTTATAACATGCACTCAACTAGTTGCACCACCACCCAGCCCCTCAAAAAAGAACATGGTAATTTGGGGGGGGGGGCATTTCTGTGCTGCTTTTGGGACTGTAAATTGGTCCAATCCTTGTGGAAAACAGTTGAGATTCTTCCAAATGCTAGAAATAGACCTATGATCCATAAGTTCCTCTCCTGGAATTTATCCAAAGAACACAAAAATACCTGTCTAAAGAGATGCATACTCCTATGTTCATAGCAGCACAATTCACAAAAGCCCAGATTTGAAGCAGCCTGGATGCCCAGCAAAAGCCACAATAAGTAGACAAGAAAGTTAAGGTGTACTACTCAGGAATGAAATACTACTGAGCTATTAAAAATGATGAAGGCCCCTGCTTCCCACTTGCAGGGGAAATGCTACACAAGTGGTGAAAAGGGTCTGCAGGTATCTATCTTCTTTCCCTTTCTTTGTCTCCCCATCCTCTCTGATTTTGTTTGTTCTATCTAATAAAAACTTTTTTTTTTTTTTTTTTTAACAGCATCTCCTTTGTCTCATGTTGGATACAACTTGAAGGAATCATGTTAGATAAGCTATATATATATAAAAAAGAAATACCTGGTGATCTCACTTTTAGGTAGAACTTAACAGACAAAGTCAATAAGGGAAAACACAGTGAAACTTATGCTGGCTGTGTGCTATGTTACACCAAAGCAAAGGACTCTGAGGAGAAGATGGTAGTAACTGTAATTTGATGTTAGTGCATTATTATGGAAATGAACCTAAGTTGGAGATATGTTTTGTAGGCATATGTCATGGGAAGATGAAAGATTGTACTCTTGTGCTTATTGTGTGTGTTATTATTCTGAGTAGTTTTTCTTCTCCACTGAATATTTCTTGATTTCCATTTCTCATCAGTACACATAAAACCACCATAGTCCCATTAATAGTTGCATTGCAATCTGTGCCCATACCACAGTATAGTTACTTAAAGTTATGTTTTGTCTCCCTTTTGCTAGCAAAATGATGCTGCATGGTCCTGGGAAATAGCTCATCTGGTAGAGTATATGCTTTACTATGAGAGGCCCTACTTGGAAACTACAGTACCACAGAAATCTCCACAGATATTGGAGCAATGCAGTGCTGTCTGCCTCTTGTTTCTTTCTCTGAAATAAAATGAAAGAAAAAAGATGATGTAGGAGTGGTGACTCTCACATACTGTTGGCCAGGCAGCACTAAAAAAAATTTAAAAAAGTAAAATAAAGCTACAGTGAATTATATAGCAATATGTAACCAGAAAAAAAATGATAGTGTTTTTATAAACATGGACTGGACTTGTGTAGGAAGACTTGAGAATCCCACTAGACTCTCCCAATGGCTATGTGTAATTGAAAATTTGTTATTGTTTTACTTAAGATGTTCAGTTAATTCAAAAAATAAGTTTAACTTAAAAATCTCAAATGTTAATGAAAGTCATTTGAAATTTTAATATAAAATTAAAATGTTACACTAAATGATTAGTAAGGTTTCTCAGCTCTTTAAATGGCTTTTAAGATAATTATTTTACTTTTGTGTTTATTAATATGTAATTAGATTGATCCCATTGATGTCATATTTTCTCACAATGCTGACAGGGATGTTTAAAGTCACTTCTTTTTTTTTTTTTTTTTAATATTCACTGTTCCCTGTTCTTCACTAAAGTCGCCTCCCCCTCCCTTTTTTCTTTTTCTTTTTTTTTTAACCAAAGCACTGGGTAGCTCTAGCTTTTGGGGGAGGGGATGGGATATGGAGACTGGGTGATGGGAATTGTGTGGAGTTGTACCCCTCCTATCCTATGGTTTTGTTAATGTCTCCTTTCTTAAAAAAATAAATAAAATAAAAAATAAATTTAAAAAATGTAGATTTTGCTTGCTTCTATCTTTCCCTAGTGAGGTAGGGCTTTGGAGAGGTGGGGTTTCAGGTTACATTGGTGAAGTCATCTGCCTAAGGCAGTCAGATTGGTGTCATGGTAGCATCTCTGCAACTTGGTAGCTGAAAAACATTTAAGATTTAAAGCAGAACAAATTGTTTAATAATCAGGAACCTAAAGGTAAGAATAAAGCAGATAAGATTTGGAGTCTTCATGTTAGAAGAAGCTAGGAAGCCTATTTTAGGTATTGGAATGGATAATTTCTTTAAAAGATTTATTTATTCACTTGCAAAAGAAAATAGCATATTACAAAGAATAAAGAACAACATTATATTCAATGGAGATCCAAATTACAATGGAAAATTTCTTACTATGTTTATTATTTTAAGCTTCCACTCATAGTCTTTGGCATAAATTTACAGCCTCTTTTTATGTCATATATGTATTCACTTGGGAAAACAGATTTTTATATTTTCATTTGCTGAATCTGTAATACTTAAGAAATGTGTGAGTGTTCCATTTTCTATTGAAAAACAGACTATAGGGCTAGGAAAATAGCATAATGATTATGCAAAGGATTTTCATGCCTGAGGTTCTGAGCTTCCAGCTTCAGTCTCCAGCATCACCACCAACCAGAACTGAGTAACTCTCTAGTAAAAAAATTAATAATAAAATAAGTCAAGTTTTCATTGTAGATAATCAGTTTGATCTTCATAGTCAACATTTATAAAAACTGACAGGTACTCAAGGAATTATTACTAAGATCCTAGCTGTAAGGGATATCAGCAGTTGGGGAATTTGAAATTCTGAGAACTGTAATTTCCTTTGATTTACAGACAGTATGCTGGCTATGACTACTCTCAGCAAGGCCGATTTGTCCCTCCAGACATGATGCAACCACAGCAGCCATATACTGGGCAGATTTTTCAGCCATCTCAGGTGTATACTCCAAGTGCACCTCAGCCATTCTATGGGAACAACTTTGAAGATGAGCCACCTTTATTAGAAGGTTAGATTGTTTACAGCAGTTGATACTATTTTATATTTAACTAGGCTATGAAAATTAATCTTAATTTGGAGAACTTGCCCTTCCCTTTCAAAAGAACAATGTTGTAGAAGAAAATAGCCTTAATTATCCATTTGGAACAAAATATACGTAAAAGTTCTCCAGGTCAGAGGACACCATCTTTTAAATAGTTTTTTTATAAAATAACTGTAAATAAAGGATGTTAATTTGTGAACACTGACCTTTATTTCAGGTTGTTGATTAAATTCTATCAGTAGAAGAATTTAAAGAAAAATAGCATGTTATTTATTATTTTGCCTTGAAATAAGATAGCAGGAACAGTGATTCACGTATAAGTACTGTGGTTTTTTTTGTTTGTTTCATAGTATTTTTTTTAGTTAGCTTTGTTTATTTGATAGAGACAGCCAGAAATTGAGAGGGAAGGAGGTGATAGGGAGGGAGGGAGACAGAGAGACACCTGCAGCACTGCTTCACCACTTGTGAAGCCTTCCTCCTGCAAGTGGGGACTGGGGGCTCGAACTTGGGTCCTTGCACATTGCAACATGTGCACTCAACCAGGTGTGCCACAATCTGGCCCCTAGTACTTTGGTTTTCAGTTAGTATTCCAAAACCCATAACTTTTTTTGGTCATATACTATTTGAAAGTATACTACAAATTACGAATAGTGCCCTCATAAAATGCACGTATATGCACAAGAACATCATTTTGATTATAATTTCACAGGGCCTAGGTATTTCTGGATCCCCAGCTAAAGAACCCCATATTGATAACTCGGGCCATATATTCTTTGCAATCATGTCTGAAATTGTTTCATCTTATCTTTACTTTTTCTGACCCCAAACCAAAAATTGGATCCATACATAGTAAATAATCACTTATCTACCATAATCAATGAATACTGGACTTGAGGACTTACCAAATTAATGCTAATACTGTATGTTCTCTTTTGATATTTGTTGCTTCATTTTGCGTCCTATTTCAACAATGATTCTGATAAAATATCACATATTCTAATTAGTCTTGTTTTCCTTTTAGAATTAGGTATCAATTTTGATCACATCTGGCAAAAAACACTAACAGTATTGCATCCATTAAAAGTAGCAGATGGTAGCATCATGAATGAAACTGATTTGGCTGGACCAATGGTGTTTTGCCTTGCTTTTGGAGCCACATTGTTGTTGGTAAGCCTCTAATTTCAACTCTGTGAGATAAAGAATAGTCACTAAATGCTCCACCAATAATCATTTTTGAATCTTCCTTTATACATCTGATCTCTGATGCATTTTGGGTAATAGTAAGTTGCATAGATTTTTACCTATTCGTTTATCCATTGATCATACATGAGAGCCTTCTATCCTCATCAAAAGTCCTCTTTAATTCTCTGACATTTTTTTTTTTAGCCTATTGCTCTGGTTTTTGTTTTCATCTTTAAACCTAGACTAGTGTTTTATGTTAGTGCTATTACTTTTCTATATGTTATGTAACTTTTATGAAATAGAACATTAAAAGACAATAGCTTTCCTTGTCTCCTACCTCCCTAAAAATATTGAAATATACCTAAAGTGATAGTTGTTTAGAAATTGTTATTTTATTTCATTTAATCTTGTATTTCTGAATTATAAGAGAAATATGATTATGAATCCAACATGAGGGTTTAAGTCAGCAGAACTGGGTTTTACCTTTATCCTTGCAAGTTAATCCTTCCATTCCCTCTGATAATAATTATATGCCCCCACCTAACAAGATTGTTTAGGAGATATATACGAGAACACTGAAGGTCTAAAGCACCATACAAATATGAGGCTTTAATTTGTCAGTGGACGCAACTGAACTTTTAAAAAAGATCTTTTTAAAAAAGTATGCACTCTTGGGAGTCAGGCAGTAGCTCAGCGGCATAAGGATCCCAGTTCAAGCTCTGGCTCCCCACCTACAGGGGGGTCATTTCACGAGTGGCGAAGCAGGTCTGCAGGTGTCTCTCTTCCCCTCCTCTCCATTTCTCTCTATCCTATCCAACAATGATGATGTTGACAACAACAACAGTAACTACAACAACAAGGGCAACAAAAGGGAAAATAAATAATAATAAAAAGCACTCTTATGTACTTATAAATAATAAGCCTGACAAAAATTTCAAGAATTTTTCCCACTTAACCTAATCTGTACATGCATTTTTATATTTAATTTTATTATGTAAAAAAAATCTGATAAATATTTTTTAAAACTTATGTATGGACTAGTTTTGGTATTAATATGATCTAAATACAATATTTGCTCAAAGCACTTGACTAAGAGTAAAATAATTCTGATTTAATTGACCTTTATCCTTTCAGATGTCTTTTATAAGAGTGGAAGTGTGAAGGTTTTATTTTGGTTAAAGTGCTATAAAAGTCAACCAAATTTTTGAGAAAGTAATAATGAAGAAATTTTTCATTATTTTCCTTATGCCAGATTGTTAATTTTTTTCCTCCTCCTCTACTCACAGAACCTGACTTCCTGTTTATCCTGCCCTCCTCCCTCCTAGTTCCTTTGGCACCCTTATAAAGTGAAAAATAAAATAATCTCGCTGGTATAACAATTATGGCTACATCTGCCTGTGAGAATAAATTGCTCTGGGGTAATTTTGATGGAATTATGTGCTTGCAAGTCACATTAGCTATTACTTAAACACTCACAGTGATTTTCCTTCTGGACTTGGCATTATTTGCTTAAAAGTAATAACATTTCTTTTACCTTTCTTTTTTGGGGAAATCCACTACTGTAGTTGGTTGCACCATGATTTTATATCTTTTTTAAATGTTTTTATTTATTTTTATTATTGGATAGAGACGGAGAAATTAAGAGGTGAGAGAAAGAACGAGACAGAGAGACATCTGCAGCCCTACTTCACTCGTGAAGCTTTTCCCTTGCAGCTGGGGACCAGGAGCTTGAACCCAGGTTTGCACACTGTAATGTGTGCTACTGCCTGTCCCCTAATTTTATATCTTTATTCATTTCTGTGCCAAACTCAAATGCTAAAGAGAAAACTGGAGTCAAATATGTGTGTGTTGGGAGGTGGATACCTCAGACTTTTACAGATATATGTAATAGCCCATATGTTTACTGTTTGTTTTATCTCGACACAAAAAATAAATAATTTTGTAGATATTTGTGCTTAAAAATTGAAAGTCTTCTGCATGCACCAATTTAAGTCTGCATGCACCAATTTAAGTAAAATAAAAACAAAAATAACATTTCCCTTCTTTAACCTGTAGTCTTTTCTCTACCTGTAGGCTGGCAAAATCCAGTTTGGCTATGTATATGGAATCAGTGCAATTGGCTGTCTAGGAATGTTCTGTTTATTAAACTTAATGAGTATGACAGGTGTTTCATTTGGTTGTGTGGCAAGTGTTCTTGGATATTGTCTTCTTCCCATGATCCTACTTTCCAGCTTTGCCGTGATATTTTCTTTGCAGTAAGTACTGATTTTTATTTTGGGGTTGATCAATAATTGACTGTAATTAGCAGTTAGCTTACCATAAGTTTCAAATCACTGATTCCACAAACTTATTTAATAGTGCCTCCTTTGAGTTAGAACTGTGTTTCATGCTTTTTTGAGACTGAACAGTAGGAAATACTTAGAAATTTTTATATCTGTCAGGCTTGCCTCAAATTTTCCCATGATAAAGCATTTCACTGATTTTGTATTTACTTACTCTTGTTAATCAGTTGAACAGTATTGGCTGTTATCTTATATATTATGTGAGAAAGGCCAACTGTTAAGACTATACCTATCTCTTTGATAATTTTAGACTGTATCTTATTCTAGAAGATCTTTAGCATCTGCTAAAATGAATAGTAAACATATTCTTTGGCAGCTTTTTAAATAAAAATGAAGCATCTTTTTATGGCAGGAGGCTATTATTAGCTTACCATATTCTCAAGTGTACTTAAATACGTGTAATTTTTAAATGATATTTTAGTTCAAACTAAAATGAAAAGTGTAAATTGCTAGCAAAATTCCTCCCCAAAGTCAGTGTATAGATGAGTCCCTCAAAAATTCAAGATGTTCGGGAGTCGGGCTGTAGCGCAGCGGGTTAAGCGCAGGTGGCGCAAAGCACAAGGACCGGCATAAGGATCCCGGTTCGAACCCTGGCTCCCCACCTGCAGGGGAGTCGCTTCACAGGCGGTGAAGCAGGTCTGCAGGTGTCTATCTTTCTCTCCTCCTCTCTGTCTTCCCCTTCTCTCTCCATTTCTCTCTGTCCTATCCAACAATGACAACAACAATAATAACTACAACAATAAAACAACAAGGGCAACAAAAGGGAATAAATAAAATAAATATTAAAAAAAAACACTTTACTTATAAAAAAATTCAAGATGTTCTTATAACTAGTGCTAGTGAGGGTAACATGCAATTATCAAGGCTTGCTATATTCACAAAGTCAAAACAGGTTTAGAAAAAAATACTATCAACTGCTAGAAACTAGAGATCTGGTAAGATAGTAACTTCATAGAGACTCTACTTTGAACAAAAATATTTCACATTTTTAATGTAGAATTGATAAAGTTGAACTTTACAGGAAATTATTCTATTACAGTAGTGTTCACAACATTAACACTTTCTCCCAAGGGACATTTGGCAGTCTAGTGATAATTTTTAAATATTACACTAGTTATAGTGGAGCTAATTAATATCCTGTGGGTAGAGGTCAGGGATGTTGCTAAGTTAACAGTGCAAGTAATAGCCCCCACAAAAAAGTACAGCTAGCCCCAACATTAATAGGGATTTTTTGTAGAAAGGAACAAGAAATATAAATGACCTTATTCTCACATGATATAATTCAGCAGTGTTGAATGCATTATGAAGTATACTTTACGTGGGTGGAGGTGTTTATTTTCATTTTCATGTATGTCTGCATGTGGATTAAAATGTTTTTCTTGGGAGTCGGGCTGTAGCGCAGCGGGTTAAGAGCAGGTGGCGCAAAGCACAAGTACCGGCATAAGGATCCCGGTTCGAATCCCGGCTCCCCACCTACAGGGGAGTCGCTTCACAGGCGGTGAAGCAGGTCTGTAGGTGTCTGTCTTTCTCTCCTCCTCTCTGTCTTCCCCTCCTCTCTCCATTTCTCTCTGTCCTATCCAACAACGACGACAACAACAATAATAACTACAACAATAAAACAACAAGGGCAACAAAAAGGGAATAAATAAATAAAATTAAAAAATAAAAAATAAATAAATGTTTTTCTTTAGAATTATTTATTGTATTTTTATATAATATCATCCACTGTTTTTTCCCCTTTATCTCCTTTTCCCTTGTTGGTTACAGAGGAATGGTAGGAATCATTCTCACTGCTGGAATTATTGGATGGTGTAGTTTTTCTGCTTCTAAAATTTTTATTTCTGCATTAGCCATGGAAGGACAGCAACTTCTAGTAGCATATCCCTGTGCTTTGTTATATGGAGTGTTTGCCCTCATTTCTGTCTTTTGAACTGAATTCATCTGGATGTGGACATCATTGGGCCAAATACAAAAAAAGAACTTTGGACTTCTTCAACCGGACCAGCAAACTGCTGTGACGTAATTTTCATGCAGTTCTAACATTTGACTGTTGGAGCAATGGAAATAAACATGTATCTTTCATTCATTTTTATAGAACTTTTGAATACAATATTGGATTTATCTGCAGTGTGACTAGCCTGTGCTTACCAAATAAGAAGTGCAACCTTTGAAAACAGCGTTTTTCCTTACAAATTATATTATGATGTTTTTGATAGATTTTTATTGACTGTGGAAACAAATCACATAGTTGATCATCTTTCTTAAAAGCAACCCTGTCACAGAAAATAAGACACAAGACTTATTGCAGCAATATTTTTTTCAAGAGACTAAGAAAGAAAACTCGCCTGTTTCTCAAGTCAGATGCATTTGAAACAAAGTTATACTAAAGTAGAGTTTTATGAGTTTGCACTTCAATTTAACATTCCTTTTTTTTTTTAATGAAAACTTAGAGATGCAAGAAGTTCACAGTCTACCTTACTGTAGGCATGAAGTGAGAACACCGGTTTAGATAAAAGCGATAGCTAAACCTTAATAAGCTAAAGTTGGTCACATTAATGCATATAGTTGGTTCTCTATGTTTCCCCAGGAAAAAGAAAATCAGTAACCTTTTTTTGACGAAAAATAATTTAAAATGTCACACATTAAATATTGCAGTTATCAATGTAAAGTTTATTTGGATCTTATAAATTAAATTTTTCCCAATTTTAATCATGTCTGGTGAGATTATTTTTATTGAATCACAATGTTGTGTCTTACTTAATTTTTACTTCCTGTGTTAATTCTACAGCATAACGTTATGTATGTTTCAGGTTTGCGTGCAGTATACACATTATTGTCCACTTGGAACTTTGATCATAGGAGTGACACCTTTAAACCAACTTACTTACTACACTTTCCCTTTTTCCTTTTGGCAACCAGGAATTGGTCCTGTATCTTAAAGCTTATTTTTATTTAATTCATTTCTATTTTTGTTTTGAAAAAATGTTTCACTATCTTTATTTATTGGATAGAGACAGCCAGAAATGGAAAGTAAGGGGGAGATAGAGACACCTGCAGCACTGCTTCACCATATGTGAAACTTTCCCTCTAAAAGTGGGGACTGGGGGGTCCTTGTGCATTGTAACACGTGCACTCAACCAGGTGAGCCACCACATGGCCCCTATATTTATATACAGCATAAAATAAAATGCAATTTTTGCCTTTCTCTGATTTGACTGAAAAATTTCTATTAAAATTAGCGATTACTTCTAATTTAATTTTTTTTATTTATTTTTTATTTAAGAAAGGATAAATTAACAAATCCATAGGGTAGGAGGGGTACAACTCCACACAATTCCCACCACCCAATCTCCATATCCCACCCACTCCCCTGATAGCTTTCCCATTCTCGATCCCTCTGGGAGCATGGACCCAGGGTCATTGTGGGTTGCAGAAGGTAGAAGGTCTGGCTTCTGTAATTGCTTCCCCGCTGAACATGGGTATTGACTGGTCCCTCCCAGTCTGCCTCTCTCTTTTCCTAGTAGGATGGGTCTCTGGGGAAGCGGAGCTCCAGGGCACATTGGTGGGGTCTTCAGTCCAGGGAAGCTGGCTGGCATAATGACATCTGGAACCTGGTGACTGAAAAGAAAGTTAACATACAAAGCCAAACAAATTATTGAGCAATCATGGACCCAAAGCTTGGAATAGTGGAAAGGAAGTGTTAGGGGGGTACTCACTGCAAACTCTAGTGTACTTCTGCTTTCAGGTATATATATTTGCAGTAGTTTATGGATACGTGTGAACATACGCTCTCTCACAGAAACTGGTGTATATCTAGGTTTTGGGTCTTTGTTAGAAAGTGAACCACCTGGGATGAAATTAGAGAATACTATGTAAGGAAAGGTCTCACCCGAGTAATGAAGCTGAAGGGTTGTCATTCCACATGTGAAGTCTCTGGACACAGTCTGAGCTGAAGCATGTTGAAGTGGCAATCGTTGTGTTGATTAGGTTGTGATCGGCAGATGCAATATTATTTGATATGGATTGGGAGAGGCATACGGGAAAGTGGGCCCTATCCAAAGGTTCAAGGACTGGGGGAAGTAGAGGCTCTATAGTGGAGATGTGAGGTTTCTGCTGTCTTAGGGTTCAAAAAGACAATGGATAGTTAATGTTATCATCACATTATTTGGTAATAGGGTTAACTTTGAAAAGTCCTTTTGTTAGGGTTTGCTGTACAGTACCCAGTATCTTGTATATAGCTGTGCTGTTGGTTGCTTCTGATCTACTTGGTCTAGGCTTTTGAGAGAGTCCGCACACCAAATACACATCCTATATATTAAAAAGACTCAGTCTGTGTTTTAAAAACTTTGAGGCATACAATTAATTTTCCCCCTCATATTAATTATCTAGTGATTTATATGACTACACTTTCCTAGGTGTGTACATAAATACCATTCCCACCACCAAAAGACAGTGACCCATCCCTCCCACCCACTCCCACCCCCCACTGGCCCAGGAAGCTGCATGTCTAACCCTCACCACAGGGTATTTACTTTGGTGCCCTACTTACAATTTAGTCAGGTCCTGCTTTTAGTTTCCCTTTCAGATCTTCTTAGTCAACTTCTGTTGATGAGTGAGATCATCCCATACTCATCTTTATCTTTCTGACATCTCACATAATTCCTTCTAGCTCTGTCCAAGATGGGTCAGAGAAAGTGGGTTCATTGTTCTTGATAGCTGCATAGTATTCCATTGTGTATATATACCACAGCCACTCATCTGTTGTTGGGCACCTGGATTGCTTCCAGGTTTTAGCTATTATGAATTGTGCTGCTATGAACATAGGAGTACACACCTCTTTTTGGTTGGGTGTTATGGAGTCCTTGGGGTATAACACCAGGAGAGGAATTACTGGATCATATGGAAGGTCCATGTCTAGCCTTCTGAGAGTTTTCCGGACTGCTCTCCACAGAGGCTGTACCAATTTACATTCCCACCAGCAATGCAAAAGGGTTCCTCTGTCCCCACATCCTCTCCAGCATTTGTTGCTGCTGTCCTTTTTGATGTATGCCATTCTTACAGGAGTGAGGTGGTATCTTAATGTTGTCTTAATTTGCATTTCTCTGACAATCAGTGACCTAGAGCAGTTTTTCATATGTTTGTTAGCCTTTTGTATCTCCTCTGAGGTGAATGTTTTGTTCATATCCTCTGCCCATTTTTGCTTTTTTTGTTGCTAAGTTTGCTGAGCTCTTTATATATTTTGATGATTAGTTTCTTGTCTGATGTATGGCATGTATGGCATGATTAGTTATTTGTCTGATGTAATGGCAGATCTTCTCCCATTCTATGAGGGGTGTCTTTGTTTAATAGTTTCTTTGAATGTGCAGAAGCTTTTCAATTTGATGTAGTCCCATTGGTTTGTTTCTGCTTTAGTCTTCCTTGCAATTGGGTTTATTTCATCAAAAGATGTCCTTGAGGTGTAGGTGGGAAAGTGTTTTACCAATGTTTTCCTCTAAGTATTTGATTGTTTCTGGTCTAACATCCAGGCCTTTGATCCATTTGGAGTTGATTTTTCTTCCTGGTGAGATAAAGTGGTTCATGTTCATTCTTCTGCATGTTACAACCCAGTTTTTCCAGCACCATTTATTGAAGAGAGCTACATTCTTCCATTTAATGCTTTTCGCCCCCTTATCAAAGATTAGATGTACATAGGTGTGGGGATTAATTTCTGGGCTTTCACTTCTGTTCCACTGGTTTGTGTGCCTATTTTTGTTCCAGTACCATGCTGTTTTGATGATGATGGCTTTATACTATAGTTTAAAGTCTGGGAGTGTGATGCCTCCATTTCTATTTCTTTTCCTCAAGATTATTTTTTGCAGTTCTAGGTGTTTTCAGGTTCCAGATAAATGATTGTAGTGTTTGTTCTATTCTCTTAAAGAAGCTTGGTGGAACTTTGATGGGTATTGCATTAAATTTGTATGTGGCTCTGGGGAGAATATTCATTTTGATGATATTTATTCTTCCAATCCATGAGCATGGGATATCTTTCCATTTCTTGTTATCAGTTTCTATATCCTTGAGTATTGACTCATAGTTTTCAGTATATAAGTATATTAGTCTTTCACTTCTTTGGTCAACTTTATTCCTAGGTATTTTATTGATTTTGCTGCAACAGTGAATGGGAGTCTTCTTCAGATTTAGTGTTTGCATAAAGAAATGGCACTGATTTTTGTACATTGATTTTTGTTGTTTTCGAAGGGCTGGCTTCATGGGCGGGTAACAGACGACCCGGGACTCATGGCTGGGTTGTATGCAGTATCTCTTTATTCATGCAGGACGAGAGCAATCTATACCAAGCTAAGCTAAACTAAAAACTACAAACAATTGTGTCCTTATAAATATACTAGCCCAGTAGGTTGGGAACAGGATGTGACGCAGAGACGGTGGAGAGAAAAGTGACTGGTGAAAATCAGGGTATGACAAGGAGAGGGGTCAGAGCAGGCAAGAATTCTACCACTAAACCACCAATGCCCTGGAGGGAAGGTTGTGCTTGTTAACAGAGGTTATGTAAATAGAATACAGTGTTATGTAAATAGAATGCAGGGGGGATTAAACCAAATGAAACAGAAGGGGTTTTTAAAAGCAGAATTAGAAGCATACCAACAGATTTTGTAGCCCGATACCTTGCTATATTGCCTAATAACTTCCAGTAGTTTTCTGCTGGATTCTTTAGGTTTTTCTATGTATACTATCCTATCATCTGCAAATAGAGCTTGACCTCTTCCCTTCCAATCTGTATTCCTTTGATTTATTTCTCTTGCCTGATTCTATGGCAAGAACTTCCAATACTATGTTGAAGAGAAATGGTGACAGTGGACAGCCCTGTCTAGTCCCTGATCTGAGGGGGAATGCTTTCAGCTTCTGTCCATTGAGTATGATGTTGGCTGTAGGTTTGCTATATATAGATTCCACTATCTTGAGGAATTTCCCATCTATTCCCATTTTTTGTAGAGTTTTGAGCATGAATGTGTGTTGGATTTTGTCAAAGGCTTTCTCTGCATCTATTAAGATAATCATGTGGTTTTTGGCTTTGCTTTTATTGATGTGGTGAATGACATTGATTGACTTACGGATGTTGAACCAGCCTTGCATTCCTGGGATGAATCCCACTTGGTCGTGATGAACAATCTTTCTGATATGCTGCTGTTTCTGGTTGGCCAAGATCTTGTTTAATATTTTGGCATCTGTGTTCATCAGAGATATTGGTCTGTAGTTTTCCTTTTTGTTGTGTCACTATCAGCTTTTTAGCAGGATGATGTTGGCTTTATAGAAAGTGGAAGGGAGTATTCCTGTTTTTTCAATCTTATGGAAAAGCTTAAGAAGTATGGGTACTAGCTGTTTCCTGAAAGTTTTGTAGAATTCATTTGTGAAGCCATCTGGTCCAGGACTTTGTTGCTGGGGAGATTCTTAATAAAGGTTTCAATTTCTTTGTCTGTGATTGGTGCATTTAGATTTTGTAGTTCTTCTTGGTTCAGTTTTGGAAGTGCATAGGTTTCTAGGAATTGTTCCATTTCTTCCAGATTCTCTAGCTTGGTGGCATATAGTTCTTCATAGAAGTTTCGAATGATTCTCTGGATTTCTGTGGTGTCAGTTGTGATATCTCCTGCATCGTTTACAATTCTATTAATTTGAGTCTTCTCTCTTTTTTGTTTGGTGAGTCTGGCTAGGGGTTTGTCAATTTTGTTTAATCTTTCAAAGAACCAACATTTGGCTTCATAGATTTTTTGTATGGTTCCTTTATTTTTGATGTTGTTTATTTCTGCTCTAATTTTAGTGATTTCTGTCCTGGTTGCTTTAGGGTTCCTTTGTTTCTCTTCCTCTAAGTCCTTGAGGTGTGCAGTAAGGTCGTTCATTTGAGCTTCTTCTTGGTGTTTAATATGTGATTGTATGGCTGTAAGTTTCCCTCTCAGTACTGCTTTAGCTGTGTCCCAAATATTTTGATAGGTGTGTCTTCATTTTCATTTGTTTCCAGGAACATTTGAATTTCCTGCTTGAGTGACTCTGACCTAGTGGTTCTTAAGGAGTATGTTGTTTAGTTTCCAAATTCTGTGACTTTTAATAATTGTCTGTTTGTTGTTAAATGTTAGTTTTACTCCACTGTGGTCTGAGAAGATACTTGGGATGATTTTGATGCTCTTGAATTTATTGATGCTGTCTTTGTGGCCTAACATGTGGTCTATCCTTGAGTATGTGTTGTGTGGATTTGAAAAGAAGGTGTATTCCAGTTTTTTTGTGGTGAAGAACTCTGAAATGTCCAAGAGGTCTAGTCTGTCAATCTCTTTATTCAATTCTCTTGTATCTTTGTTGGTTCTCTGCTTTGTTGATCTAAGTGTGAGAGTGGGGTATTGAAGTCTCCCACTATTATTGTATTACTATTGATGTATTTTTGAAATTCTTTCAGTAGGTGCTTGATGTATTTAGATGGTCCCTCATTGGGTGCATAGATGTTAATAATTGTTAAGTCTTCTTGGCTGATTGATCCTCTAATAATTATGTAATGTCCTTGCCTATCTTTTATTACTTTATTTAATTTAAAATCTATTGTTTCTGAGATGAGAATGGCTGTTCCTGCCTTTTTTTGTGGTCCGTTAGCCTGTATGATAGTTTTCCATCCTTTCACTTTAAGTCTGTGTTTATCTTGTTGTGACAGATGGGATTTATCACCAAGGCTACAGCCTGATGGTTGCACCACTCCACCACTTTCCTGATTCTTCTTCTTTTTTTTTTTTCTCTTCCTCTTCTTTCCTTATTTTTCTTTAATAGAGATGAGGGAGAGAGAGGAGGAGGGACACCAGCAGTACTGCTTCACCACTTTGAAGCTTCCCCTGTATAGGTGGAGACTTGCTGAGGAGTAGTATTGCTGAGTAATAAGATAATTCCATTTTTTTGTTTAAAGACTCCATACTAGTTTTCAGTTTGCATTATCACCAACAGTGTACTAGATTTCTTTTTTCTCCATATCCTTCATATCCTTGCCAACATTTGTGTTTCTTGTTTGCTTGGTATCTCTGCCCAATCTTTAATAAAATTTTTAATTCACTTTGTTGAGTTTTGCGAAAACATTGTGTATTGTATGTTAAGCCTTTATCAGATACGTGTTGTGCAGATATCTTCATTCTTCATCTATTCATAGGATTCTTCTAATTTTGATAATAGTTTGTTTTGTTTGTACAGAAGTTTTTCAGTTTGACCATTTTTAGTAGGGTATGAATGTGACTTCTATTCTCAGTTTATCTTAAGAGTACTCATCTAGTATAGAACTAAGGTACAAAGATGGACTGAAAAGCAATCTACTTTGAGGTACATTATTTCCTTGAATTTATTTGATTTATATTAGGCTATCTTGCAAAAGGATCTATAGGAAGATACTATATATGATTATTCTGTTTTTTTTTTTTTCTGGAGAAACTGCCCCTAATTCTGAGCAAAGCTTACATAGAATTATGAGAAAGGTATCATATGAGGAAGAATGTGCTTTCCTTTTTAAAAGGTGTTAAGACTAAAAAGAAATTCCAAGATGACATATTAGTGGTTATTTTATTTATCTAGTTTTCAGTCACAAAAGGGGGTTAAGAATAGAAGGATCTTCTCATAACGAAATTTTATTTCCAGTCTCTCTGGAATCACATAAATAATTTTCTTCACCAATAACCCCCTGGTTATTGAGCTGAGCAGTGGAGTAGTGCTGCAGTTTTCTCTCTCCTTACCCCTTCCCACCCCCATCCCCAACCTATTTCTTTGTCTCTATGAGAAAAGAGAGACTTGACCATCAAAAGCTGCAGAGTATTGCAGGCATCAAGCCCCAGTTATCACCCTGTTGCATATGGAACTTTTGTCCTACCTCAGTGTTCTTCTCTTAGCTTTCACCCACTATTCCATTAATAAACCTTAAAAAGGGGAATGTGCTCACTAATAATTAGTTTAGGGCTGGGTTTTCATATTTGCCAAATTGTTTTAAATGGTTATGTAATCACTGAATAGTATATTTTTCTGCCTTCTCAAATCATTTTTATAAATACAGATAATTCTTGTTAAGGAAATGTAATGCCTTCTGTTAATATTATGAACTGGGTTGACTATGCTTTAGTTAGGCTTAAATCCACTTATCTTTAGCCAGATTTTCTGATCAAATTTTCTTATTTATTGCCTTCCCTATAAACAAATCTTATATCAGTGTAGTCAGATATTTTTATTAGTGACTTAACAGTGACTTACAAAATTAGGAAATAATGGAAGTAGTTCCACATCACTCCCACCACCAAACTTAGGTGTCCCAAACCCCTAGTCCTAGAATGTTGGAGACAGGTTGGCTACCTTTTATCCTCCTGCAAGTTGTGGGGATTTGCAGTATTATTTATTTGCCTCTAAAGTGACTTGATAAAAAAGTATTTTATATGCAATTGTTAACATGTTAAACAGTACAGTGGCAGGAGTGGTGATGCAGAGGCAGAGCACTGGTGAGCTCTTGAGTTTAATCCCTAGCACTCCATATGCTAGGAGGATACTTTGTTTTTCTGATTAAGAAATCTTAGAAAATTAATATAATGGTATTGTATTTGATGCAAGAGCTTAGATCTAGAGCTTGTTTGGTTGCATGAAATGTAATTTATAGGGGGTCAGGAAGTAGCGCAGCGGGATAAGTGCACATGGTGCAAAGCACAAGGACCAGAGTAAGGATCCCGCTTTGAGCCCCTGGCTCTCCACCTGCAAGGAGTCGCTTCACAGGCTTGAAGCAGGTCTTTAAGTGTCCTATCTTTCTCTCCCCCTCTCTGTCTTCCCCTCCTCTCTCCATTTCTCTCTGTTCTATCCGACAACGACGACATCAATTAACGACAATAAAACAAGGGCATAAATAAATATTTTTTAAAAAAGAAAGGTAATTTATAGGCAAAGTTTCCCATATAAAACTCTTAAAATGTATACTATAGTCTAATTTATGCATCCTCTAAAAACTAATAGTAGGCTTTGTCTCAAAAAAATGTAATATGGTAACTGTTTTTTCCAATGTGGTAATAGATCTGTTTCTTCAGCTAAGTACCAGCAAGAATATCTAGCTTGCTTTTGTGGCCCATTTTATAGCAAAAAATAAATAAAATAAAGAAAAAACAGGTTCTGCTATACTATGGACAGTGAACAGTAGCTGAAAATTTACCCAGTGATTGTCATTAAAAAACTGACATGCATGTTGTAGAGACAGCATAATTGTTTTTTTTTTTAAAGATAAGAAATTTATTTATTTATTTCCATTTGCAAAGTACATTAACATAGCAGAGAATCCTGTCTGAATATCTCTATCACAAATTGCAGTAACTGTGATTCAGTTCATTAATACCAGTTTTCCTAAAACATGATTCAAATTTCTTTTGCCACAAAACAGTAGTTCTGATGAGGTAGCTAAATGAGGAGATAGATAAACGAGAACTATTGGACATTTTGAATCATTCACCCCAAGAAACTGGAATACACATTCTACTCAAATCCACATGGGCTATTCTCAAGGATAGACCTTATGTTAGGCCACAAAGACAGCATCAGCAAATTCAAGAGCATTGAAATCATCCCACACAACTTTTCAGTAAAATTAAACTAACACTCAACAATAAACAAAATATTAGCAAAAGTCCCAAAATATGGAAGCTCAACACCATACTAGTTGACAACTATTGGGTCAAAGTGGAAATTAAGAAAGAAAGCAAAACGTTTTGAGAGTTCAATGAAAATGAAGACACAGCTATCAAAATATTTGGGATACAACAAGGCAGTATTGATAGGGAAATTCATAGCCATACAATCACACATTAGAAAACAAGAAAAACCACAAATAAACAACCGGATTGCATTATCTTAAAGACCAAGAAAGAGAAAAACAAAAGAAGCATAAAGCAACTAGAAGGACAGGAATAACAGAAACAACTAAACTTAGGGCAGAAATAAATAACATTGAAAATAAGAAAACCATACAAAAGATCAATGAAAGTAAATGGTGGCTCTTCAAAAGAGTGAAAAAAAAATTGACAAACTTTAGCCAGACTCACAAAACAAAAAAGAGAGAAGACCCAAATAAATCAGAGCCATATACAAATTTAATGCTATCCCCATCAAGATCCCAATCACATTTTTTAGGAGAATAGAAAAAATGCTACAAATGTTTATCTGGAACCAGAAAAGACCTAGAATTCCCAAAACAATCTTTTTTTTTTTTTTAATTTTTTATTTAAGAAAGGATTAGTGAACAAAAGCATAAGGTAGGAGGGGTACAAATCCACACAATTCCCAACACCCAATCCCCATAACCCACCCCCTCCCATGGTAGCTTTCCCATTCTCTATCCCTCTGGGAGCATGGACCCAAGGTCATTGAGGGTTGCAGAAGGTAGAAGGTCTGGCTTCTGTAATTGCTTCCCCGCTGAACATGGGCATTGACTGGTCGGTCCATACCCCCAGTCTGCCTCTCTCTTTCCCTAGTAGGGTGTGACTCTGGGGAAGCTGAGCTCCAGGACACATTGGTGGGGTCTTCAATCCAGGGAAGCCTAGCCAGCATCCTGGTAAAAAATAAATAAACAATGCATTGTGAATTGAGCTTACAGACTCACTCACTTGTGCTGGTGCTATTTATAAATGTATGTCAAGGATGTAATGATATACTTACATAGTTTTTTTTTCTTTCTATTTTTGCCTTCATAGTTATTGCTGGCATTCCTTGACAATGACAATTCTAATCCCAGCAGCATGTTTTTTTTTTAATTTATTTTATTGGACAGAGAAAAATTGAGAGAGGGAGAAAGAGACACACCTAAGTCACTGCTTCACCTCTTGTGAATCTTCCTCCTTGTAGGAAGACAGATTCCAGGGGCTTGAATTAGGGTCCTTGTACATGGTAAATTTTATGCTATATCAAAAGGAGCACCACCACCTTGTTTATATAATACCATGCTTTTCAGGTGTTTTTCAAGAAATATCTAACTAGTCTTATGAAGACAGGCATTTTTTTCCAGGTGTAGTTACACAGATAATTTTATAAATTTTCAAATACTTTCCTCAGATACTGGTCACCCCATAGCATAGAATTAAAAAAAAGGGAGGGGAGTCTGGTGCAGCAGGTTAAGCGCACGTGTCACAAATTGCAAGGACCAGTATAAGGATTCTGGTTCGAGCCCCCCCAGCTCTCCACCTGCAGGGGAGTCGCTTCACAGGCGATGAAAAGGTCTGCAGATGTCTATCTCCCCCTCTCTTTCCCTCCTCTCTCCATTTCTCTCTGCCCTAAAAACAACAACATCAATAACAGTAATAACTACAACAACAATAAAAAACAAGGGCAACAAAAGGGAAAATAAATATAAAAAATTAAAAGAATTTTAAAAATGTTTCTAATGACATGATTTGGGATAGAATTTAACTACTGTGCATTTGACATTTTTCAGGTATATATTTTTAGCCAGTATTGTTCAAATAATTTTCATAATTAAGGACAATTGTCTATGAAGTTAAAATTATTCAGTTATATTTGCAGTACTAATTACCTATAGAAAGGAAGCCTTTCTGAAATTATACACTTTATCCATATACAAAAATTTGAATTTTGGGCAAAAAAATCAACTATAGAAATCAGGACCTTGGGGGCTGGACGGTGGCACATCGGGTTAAGCACACAGTAAGATGTACAAGGGCCCACTCAGGAATCCCTATTAGAGCACTGGCTACCCACCTGCAGGGGTCACTTTACAAGAGGTGAAGCAGCTCTGCAGGTGTCTTTCTCCTATCTTCCCCTCCCCTTTCAATTTCTCTCTGTCCTATCTAAAATATATATATATATAAAGTGGCCAATGGAACGGTGGATTTGTAGTGCAGGCACCAAGCCCCAGTGATAAATAACCCTGGAGGAAAAACAAAAAAAGAAACCAGGACCTTATCCTATAGAATACTCCAACCCAATCATAAAGAATTGTGGTAAATAAAGACAACGCTTGGACAGCTGTCTGTCGTCAAAAAGAACAGATCTAATCGATGAAGTTTAGCTTTTCATAAAATAATGATTAAAGTTTTCCAGTAATTACAGCATGGTACAGAACACAGCATAATCCATACTCGGAAAGAATAGCATTAAGCCTTCTATTGGAAATGCTAGCTAAAACAAACTTTTTACACAAATAACATTATCCCAACTTAAATGTTTACTAACAATTTGCTTCATTTTGTGATGTCATTTTAATTCCTAGCCACCACCTGATCCCAATTTTAATACATCCCAGTTTGATTGGAAGCGAAAAGTTAAATTATTTTCAAGCCATTCATTTTTGTCATAAAGATAGACTTGTCTCATAATATGACCTTAAGAATGAAACATTTAAAATTGGACAGAAACACATGTACTTTTCCAAAGATAATTATAGTTATTGATGAGAATTCCTTTTTTTTTTTTTTGTTTTATTTCATTTATTTTTTTTATTTTTTTTTTTAATTTTTTATTTAAGAAAGGATTAGTGAACAAAGGCATAAGGTAGGAGGGGTACAACTCCACACAATTCCCACCACCCAATCCCCATAACCCACCCTCTCCCATGATAGCCTTCCCATTTTCTAGCCCTCTGGGAGCATGGACCCAGGGTCGTTGAGGGTTGCAGAAGGTAGAGGGTCTGGCTTCTGTAATTGCTTCCCCGCTGAACATGGGCGTTGACTGGTCGGTCCATACTCCCAGTCTGCCTCTCTCTTTCCCTAGTAAGGTGTGTCTCTGGGGAATCTGGGCTCCAGGACACATTGGTGGGGTCTTCAATCCAGGGAAGCCTAGCCAGCATCCTGGTGGCATCTGGAACCTGGTGATTGAAAAGAGAGTTAACATACAAAGCCAAACAATTTGTTGAGCAATCATGGATCCCAAGTTTGGAATAGTGGAGAGGAAGTGTTAGGGAGGTACTCACTGCAAACTCTAGTGTAATCCTGCTTTCAGGTATATATTTTGCAGTAGTTTATGGATACGTGTGAACATAAGCTCTCTCTCACAGAAACTGTTGTATGTCTAGGTTATGGGACTTTGTTAAGTGAACTACCTGAGATGAAATTAGAGTGTACTATAAAAGGAAAGGTCTCACCCAAGTAATGAAGCTGAAGGGTTGTCATTCCACACGTGAAGTCTCTGGATACATTCTGAGGTGAAGCATGTTGAGATGGCAATCGTTGCTTTGGTTAGGTTGTGATCGGCGGATGCAATATTATTTGGTATGGATTGGGAGATGCATACGGGAAAGTGAGCCCTATCCAAGGGTGCCAGGACTGGGGGAAGTAGGGGCTCTATAGTGAAGATGTGAGGTTCCTGCTGTCTTAGGGTTCAAAAAGACAATCAATAGTTAATATTATCATCACATTACTAAAAGCAGGACCTGATCAAATTGTAAGTAGGGCACCAAGTAAAAACCCAGTGGTGAGGGGTAGACATGTAGCTTCCTGGGCCAGTGGGGGGTGGGAGTGGGCGGGAGGGATGGGTCACGGTCCTTTGGTGATGGGAATGGTGTTTATGTACACTCCTAGCAAAATGTAGACATATAAATCAGTAGTTAATTAATATGAGAGGGGGAAATCAATTGTATGTCTCAAAGGTTCTCAAAAGACAAACTGAATCTTTTTAATAGATAGGCTACTTATTTGATATGCGGACTCTCTCAAAAGCCTAGACCAAGTAGATTAGAAGCTTCCAATAGCACAGCTATATACAAGATACTGGGTACTGTACAGCAAACCATAACAAAGGGACTTTTCAAAGAGAATTCCTTTTTTGATTCTTAAAATGTATTTAGGGTTCCTAGGTATAAGTAACAATAACAAGATTTATTAGGAACCTGAGAAAAGGTTAGTTATGTGCTTGTCAGTCATACAATGTTTGCTTTCAAACAGTCTAAATTAAATCTATCCTCATCATTCTATAATCTAGGCTGTTTACTATTTCATACTACCAATGAAAAAAACAACTTTTTAACTAACTCTTTTCTCAACCAAATTACTGAAGTTTGGATTTTAGTACTAAACCATTAATTAAGGTTTAGTTTAGTGAGTTATTGTGCTCATTAATAATTGAAAAACCTGGGAGTCGGGCGATAGCGCAGTGGGTTAAGCGCACGTGGCGCAAAGCACAAGGTCTGGCATAAGAATCCGGGTTCTAGCCCCCGGCTCCCTGTCTGCAGGGGAGTTGCTTCACAGGCGGTGAAGCAGGTCTGCAGGTATCTGTCTTTCTCTCCCCCTTTCTGTCTTCCCCTCCTCTATTTCTCTCTCCTATCCAACAACAACATTAATAATAACTACAACAATAAAACAAGGGCAATGAAAAGGAATAAATATATAAATATTTAAAAAAAATAAAAATAATTGGAAAACCATAGTAAATTGGAAGTAGGTAAAATGAAACATTGAATATCATTTTTTTTTAATTTACAAAAAGGAAACACTGACAAAACCATAGGATAATAGGGGTACAATTCCACACAATTCCCACCACCCGAACTCTGTATCCCATCCCCTCCCTTGATAGCTTTCCTATTCTTTAACCCTCTGGAAGTATGGACCCAAGGTCATTGTGGGATGCAGAAGGTAGAAAGTCTGGTTGGCATCATGCTAGCATCTGGAACCTGGTGGCTGAAAAAAGAGTTAAAATATAAAGCCAAACAAATTGTTGACCAATCATGAACCTAAAGGCTGGAATAGTTCAGATGAAGATTGTTGTTGTTGTTGGGGGGGGAGGTCCTCCATTTTATAGATAGCTAGTAGGCCTATTTTAGTTATATTCCAAAGGGCCTGTGGCTATACTAGTTTTTTTTTTTTTTGGGGGGGGTCCCTGAGTCTGAAGAATATCAATTTATTTGTTTATTTTAAAAAATTTATTCAACAAAATGAAACTTTAAATTTTTTAAAATATTTATTCCCTTTTGTTTCCCTTGTTGTTTTATTGTTGTAGTTATTATTGTTGTTGTTATTGATGTTGTTGTTGGATAGGACAGAGAAAAATGGAGAGAGGAAGGGAAGACAGGAGGAGAGTAAGATAGACTTCTGCAGACTTAACCCACTGCACTACCGCTTAACTCCTAAGAATATCAATTTTTTTTTTACCTTAATATACTTTAAAGATTATGAAAAGGAATAACAAGTGAGAAAACAGAGCACCACTTTGCCTCAGCGCATGTGGTGCTGGTAATTAAGCCTATAAATCAACACACTGAGAAACATATATATCAACACACTGAGAAACCTCCACCACCTTTAAATTCTTGATATATAGAAACTGAAAGTTATATGATATCATTAATCACAAATATATGTCTCAGAATAGTGACCATTGAACATAAAGAGTGAAATTTGATATTGTACATTTCTGAATTTTCATCACATGGGAGTATTTCTTCAACCTTTATGCACAAAGTTCTTACTTTAGTTAATGAAGAACATTATCTGATGATGGAGCACAATGTCCTGTGTTTTTGCAAATAAATTAAAATGATTACATATTCAAATGAGGACTAATTAAATACAGAGCTATTCTCCTAATTTAAAAGCATAAATACTTTCATGAGCACATTAGGTTCTAATACCAAATACTACAAAAATTTTTTTGGTAAGTTTAACAAACTAGGCTTACCTTGCATATATAAATTTGGTTTATTTCTAAAACTACCTCTAAATCTGCTGATAGTATGCAGGGTAGTGAATTATGCATTAAGGTGTTTTAAATGCTTTTTCATCATTGGCACAAAAATAATAAGGAAAAATGTTAAGTGCACATATGACCATGCACAAGGGCCTGGGTTCAAGACTATGTTCCTGACCTACAGGGAGAAGCTTCCTGAGTGATGAAACAGTGATGCAGGAATCTCTTCCTCCCTCTGTATCCCCCCACCCTCTATTTCTCTCCATCTCTGAAGAAGAAAGAGGAGGAAGAAGAAAAAGGAGAAAAAGAAAGGTGGAAAGGAGAGAGAGGGAGAAAAGAGAGAGGGACAAGGTGGTGGCACACCTGGCTAAGTATGCACATTATAGAACACAAGGACTCAGGCTCAAACCCTCACTGTCTGCCTACAGGGGAAAAAACTTCAAAAGCATTGAAGCAGTGTTGCAGGTATATCCCTCTGCAGTTGCCCATTCTCAATTTCTTTCTGTATTTATACAAAAAGTAATAAGAAAAAATCTTCCCACTAAAATCCCAGGTCTGTTTCCTCCTTAATTTGAGGCTAGACCCTATAACTCTAATACTGGCTTAAATGCAACAAATGACACTCAGTGCTTTACCAAATAAGAGAAAGTCTAAGCTCCTGATACAAAGAAAGAACTAAAAATGCTGCAAAAGGGCAAGAGTCTGGCTCACTTAATGAAAGCCATTTTGGCAACACCAGGTAACCTCATCACCTGAGCTCCTAGTCAGGGAACCCTTGGATTCCCTCACAGATAGTACAGGACTAGACGTCTAACAGATCCCTCTTTCTACCATCACTTGTCACCTCTATCAGGAATGTCATCATATACCCTTTTGTGGGCCTCTCCAAGACCTTAGTTTCACTATAAACTAGTGAAGGAGCCTAGAATATCCTCAGCTATAACCATGAGCCCTGAGCTCATTCTGACAGGGACTCAAAGTAATACAGTTTCTTCTGCTAAGTATGAATATATATGGGCCCTGATCAGATTAATGTGGTAAACATTTCATTGTATTTATAGGGGCTGGGTGATGTTGCACCTGATTAAGCACACATTACAGTGCTCAAGGCCCTGAGTTCAAGTGCCTGGTCCCCACTTGCAGGGGGAAAGCTTCACAAGCCATGAAGCATGTCTGGTCCTCTCCCTCACTATTTCCTCCTTCTCTCTAGATTTATCTCTGTCAAATCAAATAAAATTAAGTTTAAAAAATATATTTATATATATTTTCTTCTTCAAGTTTGGGAGCTACTCACTGCCCTAATCCAGATTTCAAATTCTATTCTGCATCCTGACACCATCTACCCAGACAATATTTCTAGTCCACATCCATGTTAGCTATCATGCTTAAGCAAAGATTATTTAAGTTACAGGCCCCTAGGAATATACCTTTATTAGACTTCCTAGCTTCAGTCCATCCTAAGGTCTCTATTATATCTGCTCTATTCCTACTCTTCGGTTCCTGTTTTTTAAACATTTGTCCTGCTTTCCATCTTACTGCCTTCAGCCACCAGGTTTCAGATCCCAGCCTGATTACTGATTCCACCCTGATCGCTCTGGGCAGATGAACTCACCAATGTGTCCTGGAACCTCACTTCTCCAAAACCCTACCTCACTAAGGAAAGATAGAAACAGGCTGGATATACAGATCCACCTGCCATGTCAAGTGTAGAAACTGAATGGTTTCATTCTTATGTGGAATTTAGGAACAAACGACGTGAGAGAGAGAGAGAGAGAGAGAGAGAGAGAGAGAGAGAGAGAGAGAGAACAAGCACAAAGATAGAAAAACACAGATGTACAGAGAAAGAAAGCGGGCTAGATAGATAGGAAGAAAGAGAGAAGAAAGGGAGGAGAAGAGAAGACAAGAGAAGAGAAAAAAGCAGAGGTAAACAAACTGTTTCTAAGTCTGCAAGAACTATTGACTTATATTTGGAGGGTTGGGATACAGAACTTTAGTGGCTGATGCAGTATGGGACCTGTAATCTGATTATATTGTAAAGCACTATTTAATCACTAATTTAAAAAATCATAAAATGTAAAATTCACCACATTGACAACTGTAGAAAGTAGTTAGAATGTTTTTGTGCAGTCACAAATTTTTACACTATTTAACTTCAGAATAAGTCCATCATCCCCAAAAGAAATCCTATATCCCTCAATTTCTCCACTTTTTCCTACTTCTATGTCTTGGCAACCACTAATCTATTTTCTATCTCTAGATTTGTTTATGCTGAACATTTCAAACAAAGGGAGGTATGCCATATATGCTCTCTTGTTTCTGGCTTTTACTTAGTATAATGTATTCAAAGTGAATTTTAACTTAACAATCTATTATAAGCATCATTACATACACTGAACATTGACATCTGCTTCTTTCTTTTTAGTAACCGGATACTCCAACTTTATAGGAAGAACTTAATTTACTTTAGTGTTCTTTCAATGTTGGAAAATTGAGATTTTTTTTATCTAAACCACGTTGTTATGCTATTACATCTTTCATTGTTATAGTTTTATATTTGCTTTTAATAGTGCTCGACTTTGTGATAATTATTTCAACTCAAATTCTAAAAAAAAATCAATAATTTTACCACTTAATTGTTCTGTTTAGTTGAAGGAATCCTGATAAGTCAAAAAGAGAGCAATGAGGGGCACTGGGCAGTAGTATACCTGGTTGAATGTACATGCCATTATCATTTGGAAAGACCCAGGTTCAACCTCTGGTTCCCAGCTGCATGATGGAAAGTTCATGAGTAGTGAAAACGTGCAGTAGATTTCTCCTTATCTTTCTGTCTCTTTACTTGCTTTCCCTTCCCTCTCAATTTCTCTATCTTACCAAGTTAAAAAAAAAATAAATAAATACTTAAAAAAGAGAAAAGCTATTACAAATTGTGTTGCTATGAACATAGGTTTACACATTTCCTTTTGGCTGGGTATTATGGAGTCCTTGGGGTATATCCCTAGGAGAGGAATTACTGTTTCATATGGAAGGTCCATTTTAGCCTTGTGAGAGTTCTCCAGACTGCTCTCCACAGAGGCCGGACCAATTTACATTCCCACCAGCAGTGAAGAAGGGTTCCTCTGTCCCTATAGCCTCTCCAGCATTTGTAGCTGCTGTCCTTTTTGATGTATGCCATTCTCACAGGAGTGAGGTGGTATCTGAATGTTGTCTTTATTTGCATTTCTCTGAGAATCAGTGACCTGGAATAATTCTTCATGTGTTTGTTAGCCTTTTGCATCTCTTCTGTAGTGAATGTTCTGTTCATATCCTCTGCCTATTTTTGGATGGGGTCATTTGCTTTTTTGTTGCTAAGTTTGCTCAGCTCTCTGTATATTTTGGTGATTATTCTCTTGTCTGATGTATGGAATGTGAAGATCTTCTACCATTCTGTGAGGGGTCTCTTTGTTTGTGTGATAGTTTCTTTGGCTGTGCAGAAGATTTTCAATTTGATGTAGTCCCATTGGTTTGTTTCTGCTTTAGTCTTCCTTGCAATTGGGTTTGTTTCATCAAAGATGTCCTTGAGGTTTAGGTGGGAAAGTGTTCCACCAATGTTTTCCTCTAAGTATTTGATAGTTCCTGGTCTTGCATCCAGGTCCTTGATCCATTTGTAGTTGTCTTTTGCTTCTGATGAGATAAGGTGGTTCAGTTTCATTTTTCTGCATGTTTTGACCCAGTTTTCCCAGCACTATTAATTGAAGAGAGCCTTCTTCCTCCCTCATCATCAAAACAGCCTGGTACTGGAACAAAAATAGGCACACAGACCAGTGGAACAGAATTGAAAGCCCAGAACTAAACCCCCACACCTATGGACGTCTAATCTTTGATAAGGGGGCCCAAAGTATTAAATGGAGGAAGAAGGCTCTCTTCAATTAATGGTGCTGGGAAAACTGGGTTGACACATGGAGAAGAATGAGACTGAACCACCTTATCTCACCAGTGAGTACCCCCCAATACTTAATCTGCACCATTCCAGCCTTTAGGTCCGTTATTGTTCAACAATTTGTTTGGCTTTGTATATTAACTCTCTTTTCAGCCACTAGGTTCCAGATGCCAGTATGATGCCGATCTCACTTCTTTGGAGAGGACCCCACCAATGTGTCCTGGAGCTCTGCTTCCCCAGAGACCCACCCTACTAGGGAAAGAAAGAGGCAGACTCGAGTATGGACCAAGCAGTCAATGTCCATGTTCAGTGTGGAAGCGATTATAGAAGCCAGACCTTCCACCTTCTGCAACCCATAATGACCTTGGGTCCATGATTCCAGAGGGATAAAGAATGGGAAACTGTCAGGGGAGGAGATGGGATAGAGAGATCTGGTTTTGGGAATTGTGTGGAGTTGTACCCCTCGTATCCTATGGTTTTGTTAATATGTCCCTTTTAAATAAATAAATAAATAAATAAATAAATAAATAGAGATCCAAGGGAGTCCGGAGGTAGTGCAGTTGGTTAAGTGCACGTGGTGCAAAGCGCATGGACCAGAGTAAGGATCCTGGTTTGAGCCCCAGCTCCTCATCTGCAGGGGAGTTGCTTCACAAGAGCTGAAGCAGGTCTGCATATGTCTATCTTACTCTCCCCCTCTCTGTTTCTCCTCCTCTCTCCATTTCTCTCTGTTCTATCCAACAACAATGACATCAATAAAACTACAACAATAGGACAACAAGGGAAACAAAAGGGAATAAATAAATAAGTAAATATTAAAAATAAATAAATAAGAGAGATCCAAAGAGCCAACAGACATGTGAATAAAAGCCCCAAATCACTGATTTTCAGAAAATAAAAACAACAATCAGTATGACATCATCCCTCTGTGAACATCATACATCAAAAAGATATGAACAACAAATGCTGTAGATGTTGTGGGGGCAAAAGAACTGTCCTGCACAGCTGGTAGAAATGTAAATTGGTCTTCTCCCTGTGGAGGAAAATCTTGGAGAACTCTCAGAAAGCTAGAAATGGACCTACCCTATGACCGTACAATTCCTCTCCTGGAGATATATTTTAAAGAACAATACACTACAACAGCAAAATTTGTACTAGCCAACACCTGGAAGCCCAAAGGGCTTTGAATTCCAATCCCATCAGAATCCAAAGAGAGAAGATGAAAAAAGGAAGGACATTTGAAAATAGTAACAGGTGTGGGTGTGACTTGGGAAGACAAGGTAGGACTATAGAAAATCTCTGGGCTCGGCTTAGTGTTAAACTAGTGAGGGATTTATTCATAAAAGCAATATCAAAGTGAGCAAGTGAAAAGGCCTAAGAGGAATGTCGGAAACCAAAGTTCTGTTGGCTAGCTACCTGTGAAACTAAAAGCCCAGAGATCAGGAAGGACTCCAGTCAGTAAACACGGTGAAGGAGATGATCCCAAAAGAGTGAGCTGCTGCAGTTTCCTGTTTTTTGTCCCTTGTACTCACAATCCCTTGTACGATTGTGCAGTTCATAGTATCCGTTGCCATGCTTGATGTCAGCCGTGTGCCCTGCCCAACTTCCTGTCACTGGTGCCCAACTTCCGTCGCTGACAGGTATACTGTATCACAACACAGGACCATGGGGAAAAATAGACAAATATATAAAAATATAGTTATAGAAATAATGGTCAGTGCATACCTGTGACCTTGGGAGAACTACAGCAATTTTCAGTGGAGGGAATGGGGACACAGAACTCTGATGATGGGATGCTGTGAAATAGTACCCTTGCTACCTCATAATTTTATAAATCAATATTAAATCATTAATGAAAAAAATATATAAAAGATATTTCATGCCTTATTTTGCTTCCCAAGAGTCTAGTTTTACCACAGTAGCTATTAAAGAGAAAACCAAAACTAACATTTCAAACATCTACAGAAGTCGTTTTTATGTAAATTTTATTTAGTTTTAAAGGTTCAGTTTCTTATCTACGGTTTAAAAATGCTTTCCTTATATATACCTTTTGTTTGTTTGGATGGATGGGATTGTTTGTTTTCAGAACACACATTAGCATTGACATTCTATTTATAATGTTCTATGGCTTTTAAGCAGACTTTTCAAAATGCATTTAACAAAACACCATTTCTGTACTGCTTAAATGCACTGCAGATTAATAATTACATGAGTAGGCCTAGTGAGGAATCTTTAATAGTTTAAATGCCAATTCAGCTACTGTTTGAAAATCTTCATCCTTTACAAGATCATTCTAAAGCAGGCTTAACTTTTTTACTCACTTTAGACCATACATTTTTAAAAATATTTATTTATTAAATGGAAACACTGACAAAACATCACAGACCCCTGCAAGTGTCAACCCGGCTTTGACCTAGCACGTTATGATTGGGCCCTCCTCAATCGCTATCGAACAGGCCATGGCCGGTGCGCCGCTATGTTCCATCGCTGGGGAGCCAGAGACGACCCGAACTGCCCCTGCGGCTACAGACAGATTATGACCCACATAGTCAACGACTGCCACCTCTCCAGATTCAAAGGAGGTCTCAAAACTTTACATCAGGCTCAACCTGATGCTGTTGACTGGCTACGGAAGAAGGGCAAACGCTAGAAGAAGAAGAACTGAGAAAACCATAGGATAAGAGGGATATGATTCCCAACACCAGAGCTTCGTATCTCCTCCCCTGCTAGCTTTTCTATTCTTTATCCCTCTGGGAGTATGGACCCAGCGTCATTATGGGGTGCAGAAGGTGGAAGGTCTGGCTTCTGTAACTGCTTTCCTGCTGAACATAGGCGTTAAACAAGTCGATCCATACTCCCAGCCTGTCTCTTTCTTTCCCTAGTGGAACAGGGCTCTGGGGAAGTGGGGTTCTGGACATATTGGTGGGGTCACCTGCCCAGGGAAGTCCAGTTGGCATCATGGTAGCATCTGGAACCTGGTGGCTGAAAATATTCCAGCCTTTAGGTTCATGATTAATCAACAATTTGTGTGGCTTAGACCATATTTTATTCTAACTCTCCACCTTAAGCATAGGAAGCAGAACTTTGGTCATAGTAGGCACTTTGCCTTGTAACTGCACTCAATTAAGAAAAACACATATTGAGTAATTGCTGGAAATTTTTTTTCTAACCATTGAACCAGAAAAATTTCAACCAATAACCTATTCCTATCCCCTAATTCTTGACAAAATATATTTAAACTATTTTCACTATAACTTAAGAGGACACATTCAGTGAATTTTGTTTTCTTTTGCTAAAGAAGCGAGAATAGACCCCACAAAACCTTGATATGCATAATAAATGTTACAAATTAATTTTTATATTATAATAAATTAAAGTTTATAATATAGACACAGAAGATTACAGTGAGACACAAATAAGATCAAGATGTATGAATAGAAATCATATCCTGGGCATTAGTTTAGTGTTGCTGTACTCATGAAATAAAATTTGTACAACTCTGCTATAATTTTAAAAACACTATAAAATAGATAATAAAAATAATAGCTAATAAATTGTCTCCTTTTAGAAAGTTATTACAAGTGGCAGGATGGTGATTCACCTAGTAGAGCACACAAATTACCATGTGCAAGAATTCAGGTTTAAACCCCAACCCCAGATGCAGGGGGTAATGTCTCTAGTAGTGAAACAAGCTGCAACTGTCTCTCTTTCTCTTAACCTCTACATGTTCTCTCCCCCTCTCAGCTTCTTTCTCTCAGTCTCTATCAAAAAGGGCAAAAATATAAAATGAAAGAAAGAAAGAAAGAAAAAAGGAAAAAAGTGCCTTCCAGGTGTGGCAACTTCATCTTGCAGTTGCCAAGCCCCAGCAGTAAGCCCTCATGGCAATAAAAAAATATATAAAAAAATTTAATAAAAAGTAAAAAGTTATTACAACTCATTTCATTTGTTTGGATTGAAGTAGTATTGCATTATAACATTATATAAGTTTCAGGTGTGCACCATTTAAGATAAACATGCTATATTTATATTTGTTATATATACTCTATCTAAAGTTAACTGCCTGCTAAAAGTTCACTATTATCACTCACTTTTAAATTGTCTCCCTTTTTTGGGAGGCATGTGATGGTATACCCAGTTAAGCGCACAGGTCCTAAGTGCAAGGACCCACACAAGGACCTGGGTTTGAGCCCCTGCTCCTTACCTGCTGTGGGTCTGCTTCAGAAGCTGTGAAACAGGTTTGCAGGTGTCTTTCTCTCTCCCTCTCTTTCTCCCCTTCCACTCTCAATTTCTCTCTGACCCAATTTAAAAAAAAAGGGGGGTGGTAATGTCCTCCAGGAGCAGTAGATTCCTAGTGCAGACATTAAGCCCTAGAGATAACTGGAAGCAATGATAATAATAATACCAAATAAATAAATTGTCTCCTTTGTTTCAGTATAACTCACCTCCCTTCCCATTTGTCTTTTGATGATCATTAACTGGTCTTACAGTCCAATTTGTTTTATTTACATCAACTGCTTGCTTGTTTTCTTTACATACTACATGTGAGTGAAATAATATGGTGTTTGTTTTTCTCCATGTGGGTCATTTCTCCAGACACAGTACCCTCCAGATCTATCACTGTTGTTCCCACAGGATGGATTTCACCTTTATAGCTGAATGGTATTCCATTGTTTGTATGTACCACAGCTTTACATATTCACAATTTGATGGACACAGGTTATTTCTAGACCTTGGCTAAAGTAGACAAAGCTGCAGTAAATATAAGGGTGCAACCGACTTTAATTAGTATTTTTCTGAAATGGAGTCGGTGCATATTGTATTTTTGAGGACCCTCTACACTATTTACCGTAATGATTCCATTAACTCACATTCCAACCAACAATAAATTAAGGTACCTTTCTCTCCATAAACTTTCCAGCACTTGTACTTATTTCTTGTCCTTGGACAGTGATTGTTCTCACAGTTGTGACATATTATCTCATTGTTTATATTTGTGTTTCCCTAAGAAATAATGAACACCTTACGTGTGACTGTTGAATATAATATTCTTTGGGGAAATGCCTAGTCAGATCCTCTGTCCATTTTTTAGTTGTTATTAAGTTTTATGAGATCTTTGTTTATTTGTCTATTAACACTTTATCAGATGTATGACCTGCAAATATCTTCATCTATACATGAGATACATTTTCATTTTGATGGTAATTTATTTTTTGTCTGCAGATTTTTTTAAATTTAACTATATATGTGTATATATAAATATATATACACATACTTATATAAACCACTAACTCAGAAAAGATAAATCCACCCCCAATATTATTATAATGTTATTTATAATACATAAGACATGAGAACAACCTAAGTGTTCATTGTTGGCTGGATAAAGATATGTTGCATATACATATTTATAATGGATTTTACTCAGCCATAAAAAAGTTTATCCTGAAATTAGATCCAATATAAGAGGACCTGGACAGCACTATGGCAATGGCAGGCAAATGAATTATACCCTGTGATGTCACTTGCATATGGACCAAAAAATAGACCAGACACAGTACAATGAAAATCACCATGATGTACAGCATGTTGTATTAATATTGAAAGTTGCTAAGAGATTAGATGTTTATAGTTCAGTAAATTATAACTGTGTGTGATAATGACAGTTAACTATATTTATTGTGGTAATTATTATCAGGATTTTAGATATTTTTTTTTCTTTTTTTTTTAATATTTATTTTCCCTTTTTGTTGCCCTTATTGTTTAACATTGTTGTGGTTATTGATGTCATCATTGTTGTCGGCTAGGACAGAGAGAAATGGAGAGAGGAGGGGAAGACAGAGAGGGGGAGAGAAAGATAGACACCTGCAGACCTGCTTCACCGCCTGTGAAGCGACTCCCTTGCAGGTGGGGAGCCGGGGGCTTGAACCGGGATCCTTGAGCCAGTCCTTGCGTTTTGCGCCACGTGCGCTTAACCCGCTGCGCTACCGCCCAACTCCCAAGGATTTTAGATAATTTTAAGGTGCACAATATTTGCACAATTGTTAAACAGCTAGTGGGTATAGTGATGATTTGATCCAGAAAGTACTTAGGAAAATTTGAAAATATGGCATTTGAACAAGATTCGTTGTGTCTTATAATAACTGACCTGATAAATGTATTAAATGATTTGCTTCTCATCCCAAGAACTTTTCCTAGCAATAAATTAAAAGCTGAGCTATCTCTCTGAGCTCTGGGTTACTGTACTTTGTCTAAGTTCTAAAAAGAACTGGAGTCTTTGTTTCTAAATTCTAAACCCTAAATAACATACGACCATGAAGATGTATCTCTAACAGACTTACTTTATTTAGTGTCATCCTACAGAATACTTTATAGCAGTATTGTCATGTTGTATCTGAAATTTTATATATATTTATTTATTTTCTCCTTTGTTATTTTTTATTGTTGTTGTAGTTATTACTGTTGTTGTTACTGATGTCTTTGTTGTTGGATAGGACAGATAGAAATGGAGCGAGGAGGGGAAGACAGAGAGGAGGAGAGAAAGATTGGCACCTACAGACCTGCTTCACTGCCTGTGAAGCGACTTCCTTGCAGGTGGGGAGCCGTGGAATTTTAAATATGTTATGTATATGTCCCCTCACATAGAAAATCCAAGCAGATAGCAAAGTACTTTGAACAAGGCCGGAAAATCAGACTCTTTCCCTATGACTGAATAAAGTTAAATTTTTATAATTCCTATAAAATCAGGATAAAAATGGTTTTCTTTCCTTATTTACCATTGTAAAGTTTCAACAGAGATCACTTAAGTGAAATGGCTTTGCAACATCTAAAGGGCTACACTATTCATGCCATTCATTTTTAGATTATAAGCCTGCGTGCTCATGTGTTGGCCCAAGTCAGATCACTGGTGCAGAGACCTAGCCCAGCAGTTCATGAGATATTTTGGACCATATTCACAGAAAGAGAAAGAATAGGCTAGTTAAGTTGTATTCAAAAGCCTTGTTCAAACTTACCACATTTGAAATTCCTATTTGTACAATTAAAATATATTGGTGAATAGCCCAGACTTTGTCATTCTATCCATTAGAGCTCTAAAGAGCATCTCCACTAGATTCTTGAGGACAAACCCTTATTCAGGCAGGTTAAGGATAACCACAGTATCTGCCTTGTGAGACACTAGGGATTACTATGAGCAAAGAAATACTGAGAACTTGAATGACACCTTGTAAATTTAAAGCACATAGTAGATAGTATATATTATTATGGACTATAGTCATCTCAGCAATAGTAGTGCAACAATAACATGAAGAAGCTTAGACAAATGTTTTCCTTATAATTATGAATTTGCTACTTAAAACCTAATTTGCATGTATTATGCATAAACAGAAGAAAAGTGGTCTTGCATACAATTTACTTTTTATCTGGACCTGGGGACATTTGTTTCAGTTAAATGATACAATTCTTCATCACTCTGTGGGATGACTCGTAAAGTCACAAAACGTTTACACTTTATTGAAAAGACTTAAAACATGTACTTGCAATGTGAATGTTAGTTAACTTGCCCTTAAGGAGATTTATTTAATTTGATTAAAATAAAACAAGTGTATGTTAAGTAAATCTGAAAATAAGTTTGATGAGCTCAACTATTGGAATTTTCCTTACTTTGTGAAAATTAATACAGTTAAAGAAAAACATAAATGATTAAAACTAAAACATTTGAAGGAGTGTTACAAAGCCTGTATTTATTGTTATTGGATTTGGAAATTATCTCATTTTCACTTAGCTTCTGAGCTAAAAATAGTTTTAATTTGTTTTCTTTGTACAATTTCTGGATTAATTACAGTAGAACTAGCCAAGTGATATTATTGAATCACTTGCCTAAACTTGACACAAACACAATAATTAAACTGATTGCTTTTTAATTTCTCTCCTTTTCAATAGCTGAATGAGCTGAATCTACAGTTTTATGAACTATAAAGGCTTTACTTGAGAGTCAATGATTTTTCTCAATGTGTTTTCATTGTTGATTGTGAATTTCAGTGTTATTTAGTGTTATGGGAATTTTCATCAAAAAGGAAACACCTGGGTTCTGATTCCCTGTGATATCTCCTTAGTAAAAAAACAAACAAACAAACAAAAAAGTATTGTTGGATAATAACATATTTCAATTTTCTTACTAAAGCTGCTGATCTTGACATACATATATACAGCTTGGATACTGAAACTATTTCCTCTGGCATCAGTAAAAGTCACCTGTACTTTTTTCAATAGGTCCTTATACAAACTAGTTGGTGCCTCAGTCATGCCCAAGAAGTTTATTCTTGGCTGCTCTCCCATTTTGTCTGTCTCTTGCTTCTTAATGTCTGATTACATCTGGAAAGGTAATGTTCTTGTTAATGTACAAATAAAATGCTGCTGGGAATCAAGAAAGTGAAACATGATTACTGCCAAAGGTATAGTTTTTTTTTTTTCTTTCTAAAATGGTTACCTCAGCCACTCTTTATCTTTCCATTATGTTCTTTCATGGCTTGCCAATGAACTTTTCCCAGTGCTCAGGGGTCAACAATTTGAAAGGCATCCATTGGTTTCCCTTCCCACCGATTCCCAGCAAAGCTGTTAATAATGCACTGAAACTTCCTTTCTGATTTTCCGTTGGTGGGTGTATTGTTTTGTGATAATTTGTTGCACTGATTTAAATAATATATTTATGCAGTAGAGACAAAAGCAAAAACAGGAGAGTAAAGTTCGTGGACTAGAATGAGAGCAAACTTTTGTAAACTCTTAATTGAACTAAGTTAAATTTTGTGACTTTGGACAGTTTTAGAACAGAGTCAACAGAAAGATGGAAATAATTTGTTTCCTTGTATCTCAGAAGGATCTTCTACTCTACACCTAACCTTTATCATCTCAAGAGTTTGTATTTAAAATGTAAAATAATCTTACCTGGCATTCAGAAAATAAAAAAGGACTTAACAAGAAAGTGGATAAAGCATATAATCTATAAGTTTCTCCAGTGTTTCCAGTACTTTTTGAAACAGTAAACATTCATCAGAAGTCAAGTTTGGTCCTGGGTGTTCTGTCTTTACAGTATGTCCTCCAAGTTAGTTTATTTGCTCTTACATAGTGAACAATTTGCCTCCATGTTAGAGATGCCAAGTATTTATCCTGAATACAAAGGTAACTTATGCTTGTATACCTGTTATCAATTACCTGCTGGACATTCCTTAAAGATATCCCTTTGTCATCTCAAACTCCACAAATGCACAATGAATTGAACTCACCTTCCTGCCTCTCTTCTGACAGACTGCCTCTCCTCATTCCATATTTCTCTCTCCCGCTATTTCCATTTCCTTCTCCCCCTCTTCCTTCACCTTTTCTATGCCCTTTCCATAATTTTCTCAAGGTCATTACTGTAATCAAGACTGCAATTATTACTTGACTTCCATTTTCTTCTGCTCTTCTTATATCTATATATAAGATATGTCTCTTTCTTTCATGTCTCTCCTGTGCCTCCTTTCTCTGATACCATGGCTAATCAACCACTGTTTATTAATCTTATTTTTATTATCTTTATTTATTTATTTATTGGATAGAGACAGCCAGAAATCAAGAGGATAAAGGAGTGATAGAGAGGAAGAGAGACACAGCCTTGCTTTACCACTCATGAAGCTTCCCCCCCTACAGGTGGGGACCGGGGCTCATACCTGGGTCTTTGCACATTGTAAGATGTGCACTCAACCAGGTGTGTCACCACCTGGCCCCTAATCTTTTACACCATACCAGCCACCATACTAGGTACACTGAGAGTTTGATGCTTTTAAACTATCTCTAATGTATTATAATACTCCCCTAATTTGTGTCTTAAAAATCAACTCTTTCCCTCTTCACACATTAATCTTCCCAAATGCAATTTTGATAGTATTTTTCTAAATATCACATATCAATAGCTCTGTTACTTATATTATGATATACACTATTTAGGACTCTTGATGTAGAGCATCACAGGCCACTTACCTGCATTTTGAATTATGGCTATGTGTCCACTAGCAAAATAATACAGTTTTATCTTCATCTGCCATGCACATTTCCTCCAAACATTGCAGTGGGTCAAATCTCATGGGGGAGAGAGGTAGGACGTATAGTCTCATGCTGCCAGAAGCAGGAATCTCTGGGACTTCTTGGAGTGTTAAGGTTAATGAGATGCATGGATTAACTTTTTAGTTGAGCAAGTTAGCACCAAAACCTTTCTATCCTCATAATGCCATCCAGGAAGTTCAGAAATATGGATAGCAGATTTGTAAATAGCTTAGTGCATATTGATCAATTCTGGGCTTAGGACATCAAAAAACCTCTATGATGAATCGATGTCCATTTCTTTATGTTTAGAACAATCCCTTTAAAATTATTTAAAGAAGTAACGCATCAAATCTCATGGGGGAGAGAGGTAGGACGTATAGTCTCATGCTGCCAGAAGCAGGAATCTCTGGGACTTCTTGGAGTGTTAAGGTTAATGAGATGCATGGATTAACTTTTTAGTTGAGCAAGTTAGCACCAAAACCTTTCTATCCTCATAATGCCATCCAGGAAGTTCAGAAATATGGATAGCAGATTTGTAAATAGCTTAGTGCATATTGATCAATTCTGGGCTTAGGACATCAAAAAACCTCTATGATGAATTGATGTCCATTTCTTTATGTTTAGAACAATCCCTTTAAAATTATTTAAAGAAGTAAAGCATCTAACTACACATTGATATGAACAATAGAAAAGTATATGAAGTACAAATTTAAGATGCTCATATGAATACCCCACCCCACCACTTTACAGATATTAAGAATGACCAGAGTTACAAATGTGAGGTGTGCATATTACAATGTGTTCATTAATGATGTTCAGTTTCCTTTCTCACTTTAAAAATATCTTATTCCTCAGTATTTTTCAAAGCAATATGAGTTGTTAGAAACCAAAGTTCTGCTCTCAGTAACATTCTCAAAAATAGAAGTAAAGAGGAGGGCCAGGGATCACCTGGACCCCTCAGTCACTAGAGCACACCTCTGGCCCAGGCCCAGGATGACCACTGTAAAGTCCACCACACAAATTATAGAAATTAATCATACAAGACTTTCCCATGACTTATGTAATTTAATTTATTTACTAATAACTATATATTATATACTGGCAAGACCGGTTGCTTCTTGTCTTCTTGGTCTAAGATTATAGGTGATTTAATATTTCAAAAAATATTATTAGAAATGCATTAGCAGGGAGTCGGGCTGTAGTGCAGCGGGTTAAGCGCAGGTGGTGCAAAGCACAAGGACCAGCATAAGGATCCCGGTTCGAACCCCGGCTCCCCACCTGCAGGGGAGTCGCTTCACAGGCGGTGAAGCAGGTCTGCAGGTGTCTATCTTTCTCTCCTCCACTCTGTCTTCCCCTCCTCTCTCCATTTCTCTCTGTCCTATCCAACAACGACAACAACAATAATAACTACAACAATAAAACAACAAGGGCAACAAAGGGAAATAAATAAATAAAATAAATATAAAAAAAGAAATGCATTAACAATTTAATCCCAATGTTCAATCAGTTTACTCATTTGAAATTTTAAGTGCTTAGATTGAAGGAATATATACTCAGAACTGGAACCTATGCATTAAAAGCTTTGAGACATTAAATCAATTTTCCTCTCATATTGATTAAATAGTGATTTATAAGACTATAAGTTACTAGGAGTGTATATTAGCACCTTTCCTACCACCAAAGTTCTATGTCTCTACCCCATCCTCCTACAGTGGAGCTGAAAATTTATCCTACGCCCTTCACCACCAGATTTTTTTTTATATTTATTTTTATTTATTTATTCCCTTTTGTTGCCCTTGTTTTATTGTTGTAGTTATTATTGTTGTTGTCGTTGTTGGATAGGACAGAGAGAAATGGAGAGAGGAGGGGAAGACAAAGTGGAGGAGAGAAAGACAGACACCTGCAGACCTGCCTCACCGCCTGTGAAGCGACTCCCCTGCAGGTGGGGAGCCAGGGTTCGAACCGGGATCCTTATGCCGATCCTTGTGCTTTGCGCCACCTGCGCTTAACCCGCTGCGCTACAGCCTGACTCCCCAGTTGTTTTTTTTTTTTTTTTACATTGGTGCAATACTCCAAACTCAGTCAGTTTCTGCTTTGCATTTCCCTTTGTGTTCTTTTTCTCTCAATTTCTGTTTATGAGTGGGATCATCCCATACTCCTCTTTCTCTTTTTGGCTTATCTCACTTAATACAATTCCTTCTAGCTCCATCCAAGATGGGTCAGAGAAGGTGGATTTACTATTATATTATATTTACTATTATATTACTATACTGAGTAGTATTCATAGCTGAGTTGTATTTCATCGTGTATATACACCACACTTTTTTAGCCACTCACCTATTGTTTGTACATCTGGGTTGCTTCCAGGTTTTGACTATTACAAAGTGTATTGCTATGAACATAGGTATACACAAATATTTTGGGATGGGTGTGCTTCACGCATTAGGATATATCCTTAGGAGAGGGATTACTGGGTCATAAGGATGGTCCATTTCTAGCCTTGTGAAGGTTCTCCAGATTGCTCTCCACAGGGTTTGGACAAATTTATATTCCCACCAGCAATGCAGGAGTGTTCCTTTGTCCCCACAACCTTTCCATCATCTGTTATTGCTGCCGTTTCTGATGTATTGCATTCTCACTGGGGTGAGGTGGTATCTCGTTGTTTTTATTTGCATTTCTTTGACAATCTATGACTCAGAGCAATTTTTCATGTATCTGTTGGTCTTTTGTACCTCTTTTGCAGTGAATATTCTGTTCCTATCCTCTCCCCATTTTTGAATTGGGTCATTTGCATTTTTGTTGAGTTTAGTGAGCTCTTTATATACTTTGGTTATTAATAACTGTCTGTTGTTTGACATGTAAAGATCTTCTCCCATTCTGTGAAGAGTCTCTTTGTTTGGGTGATGGTTTCTAACTTTTAATAGGGGTAGAGGATATGGAATTCTGGTGGTGGGAACTGTATGGAATTGTACCCCTCTTATCCCACAATCTTGTCAATCATTATTAAATCACTAATAATAATAAAAAAGAAGTTACATGCCCGTGTGGCCTGGGGATGGCACACCTGGCTAAGTGCACAAGTTATCATATGTATAGAACTAGGTGTAAGTCCCCATCCCCACCTGCAAAGGGAGGGCATGAGCAATGCTGTAGGTTTTTCTTTTTTTCTCTCTCTTTTTAATATTTATTTTTCCTTTTATGCCCTTGATGTTTTATTGTAGTTATTATTGTTGTTGTTACTGATATCATTGTTGTTGGATAGGACAGAGAGAAATGGAGAGAGGAGGGGAAGACAGAGAGGGGAAGATAAAGACAGATACCTGCAGACCTACTTTACCAGCTTGTGAATCGACTCCCCTGCAGGTGGGGAGCCAGGGGTCTTTATCTCTTTCTATCCCCCTTCTCTTTCAGTTTCTCTGTACTATCAAATACAAAAATGTTACATGACCAGACCAAAAAAAAAAAATAGAAATAAACAAAAAAGACAGAAAGAAAAAGAAATGTATCCACTAGCACAGATGCTCTCTGACCACTAGGTGGTTCTATAACCTACTGATGCAATTCCTACTTGTTTCCCAAAACAAAAAAGTTTTTAAAGTAAAATTACTGTTCCTGCTCCTTCCCTAGTAGTTTCTATTGTGATTTTCACTCTTCCATGTTTAGATAACTTTTGTTCACAAAGTCAGTATGCACTATTTCACCAAAATTGCTGCTTATTTCCCATTGGGTAAAAGGCCTTTTCCTCCACCAGGCTAAGCTCAAGCTATTAGTCTGTAGGCTTTTTCTAACCGTGGATGTGAAAAGAAATCCTAGACACTGTCGTGGTTGCAGCAGGACTAGAACTTTTCTTCTCATGCTTCATTGATGGCTTCACAGCTCACTGAATTTACCCATTCAACACATGCGTTTCAATGTCTATTTGGGAAAACCTTGTGGGTCCAAAATATAGACACTGGATGATCTGGTCCTTGAAAGCTTTACTATCATATGTAAACAAAGTGGTTCCACCAATAATCATCCTCCCTACTGGATCTCAGTTCCCTCTTTTTGTCACAGGGTATCAGGAGCCTGACTTCTCCTCTGACTTACTCCAAGCAGTCTTATTCACTCAGTACCTACTTCTACTGCCTGGCTCAGGGAAAAACTTATGGCCTGATTCAGTGAGATGCAACTCGGGGGTTGGGATGGGGTGGGGTTGCTTCGAGGACTACTAGGAAGCAGTTGGTTCTTTTTTTATGTTGGCCTTGAATCTGGGCACTGAACATAAATATGAGTCTGTCTGTTGGCCTCCCCCTTAATATCATTTAAACTGAAAAAATGAAGCCAGAATTAAGAGCAAGGCAGAATTTAAAAGATAGAGACTGTAATGATGATGTCACTGGAGTCCTTGAATCAAAACATACCTGAAACTTGAGGTGCTCCTGAAATATCAGTAGATTTCTTTTTAGTTTGATCTTATTTGAGTCAGATTTTCTTTCACTTGTATCAGATGTATTAAATAATGCAGAATAAATAAATATAAAGATATTATTACAATACAATGTAATACAAAAGTGATATGATATAGAGTGGTATATGTTGTTATTGAAACTATAATAGGGAGAGTGTCTATGTTTCATTTAATCACCAAGTATGGATCTCTGTTATAAGTTTACAAGAGTGTCCTTAACATTGTGGTCTAATAAGTTGTGCAGCAATAGAGCACAGGACTAGCAAGTGTGAGGTCTGGAGTTCAAACCCTGGCACTATATATTCCAGATTGATAACTCTGATTCTCTCTCTTATGTAAATGAATATTTAAATTAGCTTTTGAAAATAATGTTGTCATAACAAAGCAAACTGAGTATGACTTAAATAACAAATATGTTTTTCTTTTGCACTTGTTTTATTGCTTTGTTCTCTCAGTTTGGAGACTGGATGGTTTGAAATAAAGATGTTAGCAGAGTTGAGTTTTTGCTGGATCCTCTTTCTTTAGTATACAGATGGCCTTTTTCTCCCTATGTTCATATGCTCTCCCTTTGGTACCAATTTGAATCTAGTTCACTTATTTTTGTAAGAATACCAGTCATATGTGATCAGGGCCTATACTAGTGACATTATTTTGACTGAGTTACTATTTTATTAAGGCCTTATAAACAAATGCAGTCACATTCGAAAGTGTTTGGAGGGGCATACAGTTCTCCCTCCAAGTGAGGGGGATACAGCTGAGCTTGGAGGGAGATACAAGTCAGCTCACAATGAACATCTAATTTGCATGGAACCACAAATGAAAATGGATTAGTGTTCTCAGTGAGCTTACAGACTACATAAGGGATAAAAAGAGCTATAAGAGAGCCAAACAATGGAAATATGCACATTTATTGAGCACATTGCTGGAAATTGTTAGAGTCCATTCCATTGCAGATAAGACTATTTCTGTGATATAGCCGCTATTGAAATCAAAGGCTAAATGTAGATATTACATTGAGTATACAGCTATATCTTTTCTACTAACCTTAGAAATATAGGGTACTCATTCTAGAAAGGACTTTTGCAACTTTTGTGTCAGGAAATTTTGCTATTAAATTTAATATTTATTTATTTATTTATTTATTTATTTATTTATTCATTATCAGAGCACTGCACAGCTCTGACTTATGGTGGTGTAGGGGATTTGGGACCATGAAGCCTCAGGCATGGAAGTCAGGCATTACTACTATGCTATCTCACCAGTCCTTTAAAATTTTTTTGTAAGCATCATGTTGAAATATTGTTTATCCTGATTACTGAGTTTGGTGATACGAGAATCCGGCATAAAGCCCAGCCAGTCTATCTTGGCATTACTCTCGATCGCACTCTGTCATTTCACAAACATCTCATAAAAACTGCAGCAAAGGTGGGCGTGAGGAATAACATCATTGCAAGACTAGCCAGCTCCTCATGGGGCGCAAGCGCTTCCACACTATGATCATCCTCTCTGGCATTATGCTATTCCACTGCAGAATACTGTGCCCCAGTATAGTTCCGTAGCCCCCATGTCCACTTGGTCGATTCCAAATTATATTCCTCCATGAGGATAATTTCTGGAACCATCCGTTCCACCCTGGTTCCATGGCTGCCAGTTCTTAGCAACATCGCCCCGCCAGATATTCGTCGGGATGCGGCATCATCTAAATTCATTTCCCACGTCTACGCTCGACCGGACCTGCCAATATACGCGGATATCTTCGCTCACCCTGTTCAACACTTGACATCTCGTCACCCAATCTGGTCCCCTACTCCTACACTGAACTTCTCTGTTCCAGTCTCTTGGAGACAGAGCTGGCAGTCAGCTGAGGTAAAGAACAAACACCTCATCACAGACCCCTGCAAGTGTCAACCCGGCTTTGACCTAGCACATTATGATTGGGCCCTCCTCAATCGCTATCGAACAGGCCATGGCCGGTGCGCCACTATGTTCCATCGCTGGGGAGCCAGAGACGACCCGAACTGCCCCTGCGGCTACAGACAGACTATGACCCACATAGTCAACGACTGCCACCTCTCCAGATTCAAAGGAGGTCTCAAAACTTTACATCAGGCTCAACCTGATGCTGTTGACTGGCTACGGAAGAAGGGCAAACGCTAGAAGAAGAACTGAGTTTGTGACACTCCTTAACATTTTGTCTTTGGTTGGTGCTTCATTAACTTCACCCAAATCCTGGAACTGTTTTTTACTGTCCCTTATTTTACAATTAAGGAAACTTAAACACAACCAGGATATTGTTCAAGGCCACTCAGCTATGTAGTGGTCAAAATGTACTTTAACATCTACACTATACCATTTTTTCCCTGATATTAATAACAAAATATGCAGCATGATCTAAGATGCTAGGTGTGGTAATTTTGCTACCTCCATTACTGGTTATCTGAACATATAGCTTTTCAGCACCACACACTTTTTAAAATTAATTAATTAATTATTAGATAGAGACAGAGATAAATTGAGAAGGGAGGGGGTGATAGAGAGGGAAAGAGACAGGGAGACACCTGTGACTCTACTTCACCACTTGTGAAGTTTTCTCCTGCAGGTGGGAACCAGGGATTTCCGCCAAGGTTCTTGAACACTGTAATGTGTGGACTTTACAAGGTGTACCACCACCTTCCCCCATCACCACAGTCTTTAAGAGACTTTCCTGACTAATTACTAACTAACTGACCTCCATGGTAAAACAGATCCTTAGATACTGGGTTGTTTCATAACTCCATAATTCTATGAAGGACTTAATTATCATACTACTCCCCTCTCCCCCAGTCTCTTCTATTTGAACTGCTTGGTTGGAGATAATTCCAATGGTCCAAGTAACCAAGTATAATGACAAATAATGCTACATTGATATTGAGCCACAAATTTGTCTTAGAGAACATAGAAGATCCAAGTTTATGGTCAGTCATTAAAAACAACAACATATAGGGAGTCAGGCAGTAGCGCAGTGGGTTAAGAGCACGTGGCTCAAAGAGCAAGGACCAGTTTATGGATCAGGGTTCAAGCCCAGGGCTCCCCACCTGCAGGGGTGTTGCTTCATAGGTGGTGAAGCAGGTCTGCAGGTATCTATCTTTCTTTCCCCCTGTCTGTCTTCCCCTCCCCTCTCCATTTCTCTCTGTCTACCCAACAACACGGACAGCATAAAAACAATAATAATAACTACAACAAGGATAAAACAACCAGGGCAACAAAAAGGGAAAAAAAATAGCCTCCAGGAGCAGTGGATTCATGGTTCAGGCACCGTGTTCCAGCAATAACCCTGGAGGCAAAAACAACAACAACAAAAAATATAGTACTATTCAGTGTTATATGAAAGAATTGATTTTTTTCAATACTGAAAAATCATTCTTGTTTAAGGTAGAATATTAAAAAAAAAACTTTGTTAGAATATTTTCTAGGGTACTGTTCTCATAGCCAATTTCCAAATGACTGCAGAATCCTTTATAAGTGCAACATGACTGAAGTATATCCAACCTCACTTGAAAAGCTTTTCAACCTAACCTCCCATCCCCCAAACATCCCTTACTTTTTCCCCCACCTACTGAATTTCTGATAGTCTTAATAAATAAAGTATAAAGCTTTTCAATCTACAATAGAAGTTAAATCTAGAATGTTAGTGTTCCTGAAAGAAGGAACACATGATTTAAATTCACTTTAACATCTAAGTGGAAGCTATTAGATCCTTTTCAAAGGAAAGTAGAGGAATAGGGAACATGAGCTATATAGAGTCCAAATAGCAGGCTAGGTGCTGACTTCCTTCACAATGTTGTCTACAGCTGCTCTTATAAAAGACGCTATTGCCTGAGAGCATTTGGATAGCAACTCCATTAGTCAGGGTTTGCAAACGATTTTGGAAGCTTGTTCTCTGCTGAAATAATGCGAAATATTTGTTGCAATAATGTGCAAAATAAGATCATGAAAATAATTCGTGCTGGAAAAAAAATCCATAGCCCATGTGGAAACCAACAAGATTCCCAAAGGAAATATCACTTGGCAATATTGCTTAGTAATATTGAAGCTAGGAGGATCCAAGTCAAAATCTTGACTACCAATTCTCTTAATGTAACATATATATTTTTTACTTTCCAGTTATTCTACCCTCACAGATGACTTTCCTTTACAATGAATGAGGCTAGCCTGTCCATAGCCAACATTGTCCTGCATCCTAGGCCATCTTGGGGCATGGGAATGTCTCAGGTCATGTGACATCCTCTCCCCTGCCCCAGTTACTTTCAATTCTTCAAACACTTGAAGTCTTCCTTTTACCTGGACCAGGATCAAGTATTTTGATAGAAAATTAGAATCATAAAGTGAGGGAAAGAGAGAGAGAAAGAGGAGAGACATCTATAGCACTACTCTGTAGCTCAGTGAAGATTCCCTCCTGTGGGTGGGAACCCCATCACTTTGCGTAATAACACATTCACTCTATGGAGTGCACCTCTACCTGGCCTCTACATGGACCAGTTTCATCCTGCTATTCCTCCAGTCTACATTTTCTTATCTTTCAGAAAGCAACTATCAAATATCAGTTCCTCAGGCAAGCTTCCCCTGACCTCTGCAAATATTCATTCTTCCTTGGTCTTCCTCACACTTAAGCAATCATTTATATAACCGTGCATAATAATTTTGTTCAGTGCCTTCATCATACAACTAAAAGTTCCAGTAGAAATCAGACTTTACCTTTCTTACTAATGATTACCTACATTGACCCATAGCAGTGGTTAACACATAATATTCAATAACTATTTATTTATTATTATTATTTTCTATCTTTCCTTAGTGTTGTAGGGCTTTGGAGAGATGAGGTTCCAGGACATATTGGTCATCTGCCCAGGGAATTCAGGATAGAATCATAGTAGCATCTGCAACTTGGTGTGAAAGGTATTTTTAATGAAAAATTCAAACCTATAAAAATAACTTGTATAGGGAGTCGATCTGTAGCACAATGGATAAGTGCAGGTGGTGCAAAGCACAAGAACTGGCATAAGGATCCCAGTTCGAGCCTCTGCCTCCCCACCTGTAGGGGAATCGCTTCACAGGCAGTGAAGCAGGTCTTCAAGTATCTATCTTTCTCTCCCCCTCTCTGTCTTCCCCTCCTCTCTCCATTTTTCTCTGTCCTATACAACAACAACATGAATAACAACAACAATAATAGCTACAATAATAAAACAACAAGGACAACAAAAAGGGGAAATGAATAAATAAATATTAAAAATTAGCTTGTATGAAAGGGATGAGTTTAGTATAATGAACTTCGATGTATCAATAAACCTACTTCTATAGTGATGAATTCATGGCCTCTCAATACATCTGTACCCTTCTACTGCTCCTGGATTATTAGGAAACTAGTCTCAGGTTCAGAAACATTGCATTCTACATATTCATATTTCAGATATATTTGTAAAAGAAAGGGACGAGAACAAAACTACCATATGTCTACCAGTGTTTTTGGCAAGTTTACGCAAGCATTTACCACAGCACTTGGTATCTAGTAGAGATTTAGAAATGATTTAGAGTATCAAAATACATTCTTTTTGGACATCACCCATGAGGTGAGGGGAAAGGAGACTTAATTCTATCTACTGTAAAGATTTAAATATGTGGCATGGATATTATACTCTGCTATCCTTTGCCCTCACAGGTATCACTTTTCAACCACAAAACTTTTGAGTAACACAATATTTTAAACAGCTACTATCTGTCAGTTGGATTTGCTCATGAGATAAGACCAATTTGCCTTCATTGTTCTGACTGTCCAAATAGGCATATCTAAACTGCATAGATGGCTATATCCAAGCCAATCCTCTTGCTCTCTGTTACCTAAGGGCTGCCGTGTCAGATGCTTGCTTCAGAGTCTGCTCTGGCTCATGATGGATGGTACAGCAGCTGTCCAGGGACCATCTTCGCCATTTCTAGTACAGGGCTGGGTAGAGTTGGGGAGATAGTCACTCTTAATCAGGAAAAGTAGCACTGGAGGGGTAGCTTTTTGACCCTCGCTGTTGCAGTATTCTGGTGTTTCAACATCTACCTTTGTAGCAGGGTTCTTATTAGTTTCTGTTCTCTCATTCCTCTTCTAGCTTATTGCCAGATCTTCCTCAGACCTTTTAAATACTGTCCTTCATCTCCAGCCTTCCTCATTGCATTGAACTATCTCTAGATAACTTAGACTTGCCTCTGGGGGGGAAAGCATTAGGCTAGCATGAGGCAAGGCTGTTGGTGTGAAGTGACTTCTTTTTATTTTCCCCGTTTTATTGCCCTTGTTGTGATTGTTTTTGTTGTTATAGCTGTTAAATAAATATTTATTAAATTAATGTATATATTAAAGGTAGTCTAGAACTCTCCTAGAAGAGTCTTGTTCAAACTCCTAATTTATAGGGGGAAGAAACCAAAGTCTAAGTATATTTGCTTCCCTGCCCACAGTGGTACCCAAGAGCAAAATTAGAGACAGAATCCAAATCTTTTCACTTCTCCAGCATACTTTTATGTCCTGATGGAAAGTTCATAGTCTAGTGATTTATCACACTGAAGGGGATAGCAATTCTTTGCAAGGTCTTCAGGACTCTAATGAAACTTCAAATTTGTGTCTTATTTAATACTCACTTTATTTAAGACGAGCTCACAGACTGCATTTGTACCCCCATCCCTTGGGTGCTAGATCAAATGTTAATTGTCGAGATGAAAAGATAACATGGCAATTTGGCAAGGTTTTGCAACAGTTTAATGGGATCACAGATGGAATCATTTGTAGGAGGGAGGGATATTTTTCCCATGGTTTTGTACCAAGTAAAATTTATCAGTTTATACTAGGTTCCCAGTTCCAACAAATAGAAGTTTCTAAATTCAAGAGTCAGAGTACATGCTATTCTCTCTTCAATATAATCATGACTTGCCTTTCTTGCCTGTCTCACATTTGACAAGCTGAGAAATAGTAAGCATTTCCTGGGTTCTTGCATGAAGCAAAATAGATGCAAAACTCCTTTACACTGCCCTGTGCATTTAGATAGGCAGTCATTTCAAGGGACCAACAAGAAAAGACATTGCTTTTACTTATTTCTTCTGCAGCCTGAGTTAATAGTTCATTTAAGGTAAGCATTAGTTGAAAGCCTCCCCTTGCCAAACATTATGTTCAGTGGCAGGGATGCCAAGATGAACAAGGTAAAGTTCCTAGCCTTTTGAAGCTCTAGAGATGTAAAATAGAGAAACACAAGACCATTCTTGTACAATATGTTAAGTGCAGGAATGGTGGTGTGATAGAGATGTTTTAAGAGGTTGGGTGAAGGTAGAGGAGAATCTTCCTTTAGAGTCTACATGTGAAGCAAAAGCTTAAAGGATCTGAAGGAGTTATCTTAGAGTGTGGAAATATGTTTCCAAGTCAGTGTAAGAACAGGAAGAGAGGCATGGACTTGAGTAAAGAACATTGGCTGAGCCATCACATAAAAAAAAAAAAAAAAGAGTAGTGATAAGCAAACCTATCTGAACTGCTAAGCCTTTGTAATCCTCAAAATATTAAATTCATTTTCCAACTACATTTTTATCCTATCTTAACACCTATTTTAGTTATGTGCTACCATTTATATTACATAGGTAGATACTATTCTTTTGTGAACTGTCTTCTTTTAACTTCATCCTAAGTAAGTGCTTTTATAAAAGAAGCCCCAGAAAGTCATTTATACCATGTGAGGATATGTCTGGAGGAGGACTTAGATCTGATCATGTTGGGAACCTGATCTTAGATTTCCAGTCTCCAGAACTGTGGGAAATAAATGCCTTTTGTTTTTAAGTTTATAAACATCTGTGATATATTGTTACAGCAGTCGGGACAGGCTAAGACAAACAATGTCAGCGATAGTAGTGGCAAATACTATATGATCAGTTCTTGGAATATGTCAACCATTGCCTTTGATATTTTACATTGATGTGCTTGTGTAACCTTTACAATATTCTAGCACACAAGCTCTATTGCTGTGTCTATTTTAACAGGGGCATAAAGGTTAAATGTCTTGCTCAAGTTCTGGCATTTTGCTTAGGAGAATATCAAATATCAAGAAAGCTGTCCTATGGAATTGAAAAAGGCTTGTCTAGATGCCAGAGGACAGAATTCTGGTCTCAACTCAGCTGTTAAACTTTGTGTTCTTCAGAAAAATCTCACAGACTTTATGGTCTACAGTTTTATTCTGTGAAGTGTTACTACTCAATAACATTTAAGATCACTGGATCATGGATATTATTTCTAGTCATGCTGTCCTATCTATAAATCAGGGCTAATAATACCAATTTTGTAGAATTATGAAACATTCATAGGATCATAATCAGGATTAAATGTAAAGTGCTTAGTAAGTGTACAGTAAATGAAATTATAAATAAAATGCTGTTAATGGGGCCAGGAGATAGTTCACTCAGTAATATAAATATTTTTCCATGAACAAAGTCATGGATTTGGGCACTGACACCATATAGAAGCACCACTGGGAGCTCTGGAAGAGCTCCATACATGGTAGAGAGTGCTGTGGTATTTCTATGTGCACTATACCTGCTTCTTCCTCTCGCTTCTCTCTTTTTCTGAAGCATAAGAGAATGAGAAGATTATTCCAGAGAAGTATATAGAATACATTCTAGTATAGAGAATAAAATTCTATGCTGCACTAATTTTATATATGTGTGTGTGTGTGTGTGTGTGTGTGTGTGTGTATAATCTCTATAATTCCCTTTGGAAGTCTTCAAATTGGATAATTCTATTGTTCCAGTAAACAGTTTAGTTCTATAACAGTTTTATGGCATCTGAGTGGTGGATGTGTTATGGTACAATTTAAAGAGAGGCAGGCTGTCCCATACAACATATATAATTTTGCAAGGCAATGTTACCTCAGTTAAAATATATCATCTATTTACAAATAAGAATGCTTTAACTATAACACCCCATACAAAAGAGTATGCTGGTTGAAACTCATTTTAGACATGTCAATTTAATTCCTCCATTCTTTCACATCTGTAAGAAGTCAGAAGTTGGTGCTCGGTGGTGGGGAATACACATTCCCTTATGCAAGGACCTAGTGCAAGCCTTTGATCCCCACCTGCAGGACCAAATAGTGAAGTAGTGCTGCAGGTAGCTCTCCCTCTGTACCTCTCCCTTCCCTCTCAGTTTTACTATGTTTCTATCAAATAAATAAATACATATTAAACAATAATTCAAATAAACAAATCCATTTATAAAAAAATAAGGGCTGATTTATATGACTACAAATTAATGAGTGTACATAAACACCATTCCCAAAAGGTTGTGCCATCCTACCCCCAACACCCTACCACCCTGTGAAGGCAAACATTCACCCTCACCCTCAACCCAGGGTTTTTACTTTGGTGCCCTACTCCAAATTCAGTCAAATCCTGCTTTGAGTTTCCTTTTCTGTTATTCTTTCTCAACTTCTGTTGGTGAGTGGGATCATCCCATACTTAATCTTTATCTTTCTGACTTAGCTCACTTAACATAATTCCTTCTAGCTCCATCCAAGATGGGTCAGAGAAGGTGGGTTCATTGTTCTTAATAGTTGTGTAGTATTCCACTGTGTATATATACCACAGCTTTCTCAGCCACTCATCTGTTGTTGGGCACCTGGGTGGCTTCCAGGTTTTAGCTATTACAAATTGTGCTGCTATGAACATAAGTGTATACATATCTTTTTGGTTAAGTGTTATGGATTCCTTGGGGGTATATTCCAAGGAGAGGAATTACTGGGTAATATGGAAGGCCCATGTCTAGCCTTGTGAGAGTTCTCATACAAAGGTATGGTAGTTGACCTCCAAAATATTCTCCATGATTGATAGTTCCCTTCTACTCTGAAAAGGAATGACTTGTGTAGCCATTTAAATATTGTAGAAATGATGCTGTTTAGCTTCTAAGACTTTTGTCTAAAAGACTTATATGTCTTCAGCTGTATTTTCTTTTGAGTTGCTCTCCAGGACATTTAAATGTCCCATAAAGAGCTCCATATGATAAAGAGCTGAACTACTCTGTCATCCAGTGAGGAAATAAAGCTTTAATCTAATAGCCTTATTTTTAGGGTAGGTAACTATGGAGACATAACAAGAATGTGGAAATCATGTGCCAGAGATCAACATATTAGAAACAATGTAATCAAAAACCAGTATGATTTAATCATTCCACAATGACAGACAAGAGACCTACATGACCAGACCAGTTATCTATGGTCTGTGACCCTATACAATGACCACCCATTTCCATCTGTATAGCTCACAAAAACAAGTCAACTTGTGCAAATAAAAACTGATTAATCATGAATGATGGGGGTGAGAATAAAAGTTCTATAAAAAGACCAAAGGTGCTTGATCTCTGGGCTTCCTTGTTGTTATTCATTTTTAGAAGTAAGTTACTATTGGTGGGTATACTGTTTGCTAAATCAACATACCATTAATTATTTTCCTAATAAATTTTAGTAACACACAAATTGTTCTTATACTCACATATAGTTGTTTGAATTCGTTTTAAAATGAGCAATAATTTGAAAGAGGCAAAAGAATATTGTTTACTACTAGGTAACAATATGAGTAATTCATCATGGATATAGATCTTCCAACAACAGTCAAGCTTTCAGATGACTGAAACCCTGCTAACATTTTTACTGCACATTTATAAAAGACCAGACTTCCAGCTGATTCTCCCCCAAGTTCCAGATACAAATTCCACAGAAATTATCATAGCATAAATAGTAGTTGGTTTTAGCCACTCTGTTTCATGATCATTCGTAAAGTCACAATAGAAAAATAAATTCAAAGTAATCATTGCAAAACTTAAAGAAAATATTTTAGTTGAAAACATATATTTGTATAATCTAACTCAGGCCACCAAGGAGATGTAAATATTCAAAGAGAGGGAAGAAAAATAGAGAAGAGGCATGAAGGAGATGAGACATTTTGCAGTAGATCTTGAAAAAGGTCTGCCTAGGAACAAGGATCAGTAAAAGCTTTCATAAGACAAGGTGTTGCTCAGGCAGGAAGGTTAAAAACTAGGCAGATGCATCTACAAATACATCAAACCAAAAGACTCTTTCACATCAGAGTCTCATTTACAAAGCTGAGGCTTCATTCACCAGCTACTTAGTCCTGATGACTTTTGAATAATAAAAGCTGTTAGAATAAATTTCCACTTAGCAACAACTGCTCATGAGTCAACTGTGTTACTATTCATGCTTCTATGTTAACTATATTAAAGAAATGCTCACTTCCTAGACCTCTAACAGATTCCCCCCGCCTTTTTATTTTTAATTTTCAATGGTCATTTCCATCTGGAATAGAATCACAAGTTATTTTGTGGGCATCTCCAGAACCTAACCCTTTCCATAAACTAGGAATGATAAGGTCTGCCCCACTCTCCAAGGGATCTTAGTAACTCTACTCTGACAAGGAAGACTGCTTCTGTAAGGAATGCAGCCTTGAAGTTTCCCAGCTTTGACTATAGATTGTAAGCTAAGACTGACAAGGACATGGACATTATATAGGATTCTCTGCTAAATATGAATATACATGGGCCTGAGTCATATTTATGTGGAATATATATATATATGTATATATATATATATATACATATATATATTCAAGTTTGGGAGCTATGTTCTGCCCTAATCTGTTTTTCAGGTTTTATTCTCTACTCTGACATCATCTTCCCAGACAATATTTCTAGTCCATGTCCATTAGCTATCAAGTTCACGCAAAGATTACAAAAATTATGGATCCTAGGAACATACCTAAAATAAACTTCCTAGCTTTTTTTTTCTTCTTTTTTTTCTATCCTTGAGTCCATGTTCTCATCTGTTCTACTCTTACTCTTTGGTTCCTGTTTATTAAATATTTTATCGTGCCTAATATCATTTTGTCTTTCAGCCACCTAGTTGCAGATGATACTATGATTCCATCCTGACCTCCCTGGGAAGATGACCTCACCAAGTTGTCCTGGAACCTTGCCTGTCCAGAGCCCTACCCCAACTAAGGAAAGATAGAAACAGGCTGGAGGAATGGGTAGATACACCAACATCTATGTCCAGTGGAGAAACAATTACAGAAGCCCAAACAGAAGACTCTTCACTTCATAAAGTATTTTGGTTCATACTTCCAGAGTGGGAAAATATAAGGGAAGATGACCAGAGGTCTCTGGACCTCAGTTCCACCAGGACCCAAAACAGTTGTCACCAGGAAGCTTTGTTCTTACAATTACTCAAAGGGAAGCACATCTGGAAAACACCAGAGGAAGTCAAGTACAGTTTCATTAATCTGAAAGAGAAAAGGGTTAAAGAAAGACATTCGGAAGTAGTAATAGGTATAGGTTTGACTTAGAGAGGAAGTGAAGGCAGAACTATAGGAAAAATGGGCAAAATATATAGACATAGATATTATATAGACAGACATTACATAGATATAGATATAAAGTCAATCCATATCTGTGACTTTGGGAGAACTATTTCAGTTTCCACTGGAGAGGAATGGGAACACAGGACTTTGGTGGTGGGAATGGCATGGAATTATACCCCTGTTATCTTACAATTTTATAAATAACTATTAAATCTCTCACTAAGAGTAAATAAATAAAATTAAAAAATAAAAAATGCTTATTTTCTTGCTTCTAGAAATGCATGTTATATATTGTGGGCATGGATTTTGAACACTGAAAAAGCTGGTTAATTCTATAATACTTTATAGTGTGCTGATTCGTGATAATTGTGTCTTAAGACTGACTTAACATTATTTAATATGTAAATGATACTTTGAGAAAAGAGAGGAAAAAGGAATTGCAACCTCTCTGTTTTCTCCTACCTCTGATCTCAACTACACCATAGTGTCTACTACCTTGTATATTTTGTTCTTTAGACACCAATCATGGTCTTCTGGCTTAGAGATTATTTTCTTTCTTTTTTCATATTCATTTTTTAAATTTTTTAATAACATTATTATGGGAGTGGCTAACGGTTTATAGTGCAGTTGTTGGCACATGAATACATTTCCTCATCTTCCAATGATAGGTGTCTGTGGAGCTTTCTTTTTTTAATCTTTATTTATTAGATAGAATCAGCCAGAAATTGAGAAGATAAGGTGAGATAAAGAGAGAGGGGGTGGGGGTCGGGATGTAGTACAGCGGGTTAAGCTTACATGGCACAAAGCACAAAGGTGGGCGTAAGGATCCCGGTTGGAGCCCACTGCTCCCCATCTGCAGGGGAGTTGCCTCACAGGTAGTGAAGCAGGTCTGCAGGTGTCTGTCTTTCTCTCCCCCTCTTTGTCTTCCCCTCCTCTCTCCATTTCTCTTTGTCCTATCCAACAACAATGACATCAATAACAACAATAATAACCACGACAATGATAAGAAAGGGGGGGTATATAAGGGAAAGAAATAGCCTCCACAAACAGGGGATTCGTGGTGCAGGCTGAGCCCCAGCAATAACCCTGGAGGAAAAAAAAAAAAGAGAGTGAGAAAGAGAGACACCTACAACCCTGCTTCACCATTCGTGAAGCTTCCACCCTGCAAGTGGAGCCCAGGGTCTTGAACCCTGGTCCTTGTGCATTGTAGCATGTGCACTCAACCAGGTGCCTCACCACCCAGTCCCTCTCTGGTGCACTCTTTACTCCAATTTAGGTCCTTTTCTGCTATCATGCACCAACACCCCAACACCCTTTCTCTACTCAGCAGTTACTTTCATTGATTTGAAGAAAGTCAATCATGCTTCATGTTTTGTCCTGATCAGTGTCATCTCCATCTCCTGGTTTAGCTTTTCTGGACAACTTTTTTTTATGAGGAGACTTTAATCACAACCACAAATCCCTATTACTCTCAAAGCTGTTGTGTATGCCTAAATTGTGAATAGTTACAATAAGGAAATTTCAGCTGAACTTAGAAATGTCTTTAAGTTCACCTTAATGTTATCTCCTGAGAAAGCCCTTTCAGAAATAATCTGTCAAAAAAGTAGATCCTGCCCATTTTTTGCCACCTAAGTACTTTGCATATATCTTTCTTTTTACACACTATAATTTGTATTTCTATCTATTAATTATTCCCAGAGACAGAATGCTCTAACTCCAACCCTAAAGGGTCTTAAACAAATTATTTGACTATGCTTTCTTACTTATTTTTATTCGTACACAGAACTTTTAGTTTTCAACTTCACCTACATTATACTCCAGACCTATCTTTGTGTACCTAGAAGCAAGTCTCTTGAATATATCTATATATTGAATATTTAATATATCTATATTCACTAGCCACTGGAGTATATGCATGTAATTCATCTTCTAAAAGGAAGTTGCAAGACCTTTTAAAAACTGAATTCTTCTCTCCCCTTTATAAATTACTTCTTTCAATTAAAAAGTTAATTTCAAGAAAATTATATGAAAGCTAGAAATTACAAAAGTAAGCGTTAGAAAAACATATATTCATGGAATGTCAACCCTTCATCCTCACTACTCGGGTAAGACCTTTCCTTTCATAGAATTCTCAAATTCCATTCCAAGAGGTTCACTTCCTAACAAAGTCCCAAAACCTATATATAGATCAGGATACATGTTCACATAAATTAGGGCATATATATCTGAAAGCAAAAATACACAATAGTCTGTAGTGAGTCAGTTTAAAGTTCATAATGAAATAGTGTCTACTTATACTTAGATACCCTCCTCACTACTTCCTATTACAGTTATCTCACTCACTCCAAAGCTACCCTTATCAAAGCAAGGACTGCAAAAGCTGAATAAGGTCAAGAGACTGGCATACTTTAATGATGACTCTTTAGTCACTATCAGGCCACTCCATTATCTTGGGTCCTATTCAGGGAATTCTGAGATTCCCAAACAGACATGATAGGCCTACACCTCAAATAAATCCCCCTCTCCATTGATAATGGTAATTTCTATCAGGGATAACAAAACAGATACCTCCATGGGCCCCCATAGAACCTTGCCCTGAACTTGGATCAACAACTGTAGAGAATGTTCCATCCTCCGAAGGGAGGATGGACAACATATTCTATGTTACACCTGAGGAAAATGGGTCCTGATATTGGGGCAGCTTGGAATGTTTCTACTCATGACCACAGAATGTGAGCTCAGATCTACAGGGATGTAGACGTCATATAGGCTCCTAAGCTGAATATAGACCCCAGATCACATAAAATCAATGGGGTTTATAGTTAACAATATTTATACCCCTTTCCCATAAATAGGGAGCTACTCTCTTCCCTGATGCAGCTTTCTGGTCCTTCTTCCAGCCATGACACCATCTCCCCAGATAATAACTTGGATCCACCTGCATATCAGATTTCAGGCTCAGGGGAAAAAAGAAAAATAAATTAAAAAAAAACAAGTATAGCCACAGGCCCTTTGGAATATAACTAAAATATGCCTACTAGCAATCTACAAAATGGAGGACCGCCCAACTCTTCATCTGCACTATTCCAGCCTTTAAGTTCATGATTGGTCAACAATTTGTTTGGCATTGTATGTTAACTCTTTTTTCAACCACCAGGTTCCAAATGCTAGCAGGATGCCGACCAGACTTTCCTGGACAGACAATCCCACAAATGTGTCTTGGAGCTTCCCCAGAACCCTTCAACATTAGGGAAAGAGAGACACAGGCTGGGAGTATGGATCAACCAGTCAAAGCCCATGTTCAGCAGGGAAGCAATTACAGAAGCCAGACCTTCCACCTTCTGCATCCCACAATGACCTTGGTCCATACACCCAGATGGATAAAGAATAGGAAAGCTATCAGGGGAGGGGTTGGGATACAGAGTTCTGGTGGTGGGAATTGTGTGGAATTGTACCCCTCTTATTCTATGGTTTAGTCAATGTTTCCTTTTTATAAATAAAAAATTAAAAGAAAAAGAAAAACATATTTTGAATATGTGAAATTAGGTAGAAAGAGAGGAAGATAGTTGGCCCTGTAGAAAGCACATCTTTTATGTGTGAAGCCCTTAGTTCAATCCCTAGCACCACAAGGAGCACTGTGGATGGTACTGGGAGAGCTCCACAAATGGTTTAACAATACATTGGTATTACTCCTCTTTTTACCTTTTCTTTCTCCTCTTCCTCCCCCTCTCAGCTCTTGTTCACTTTAAGACATAAAGAATAAAAAAAATGTGTTAATAAAGCTGCTTAGTGATGATATCACATATGTACTATGCCCCATATTCATTCACAAATACTATATAAAAAATCTGGAATTGGTAGTAAAATAGTGGCCCAGGAGGTAAGAATTTTGGATTTTTAAGTATGAAGTTTCAAGTTCAGTCTCTAACATCTCATATTCCAGAATCACACTCTGGATCTCCTCTATCTCAATGTCTCTCTGTCTTTCTCTCTCAATAAAATAAGTATTTATTTAAAAGAAAGAAAAAAATTGGTTAAATGTACCACAGTCCTACCAATAACATATATGCTTATAGTCAATATTTCCATATGTTTCCTCTGTTTACTTCTAGTCTTTGCTTTTCTACATACTTTTCCTGTGTGTGTATGTGTGATAAGATAGGTATAGACAACTGTAAGGCATCAGTAAATTTTGTTTTATAAGAAAGTAAAATATTCCTTTATCCCTTCCACAAATATGATTGAACATCTGTGCATCCTCTTGTCTGGCTCAGGTTCCCATCATAAATTATACAGGACCCAGCACATTCCAAAGACTGAACTCTTACCATCTTAGCCAGACAGCCTATATTTACTTAGACTACTGGTTTGTGAAGAATTTAAAGCAGTATCTCTAGTTTAGTTAATGTAAAATGTCCAGGTGGGGGTATAAAGTAATATTTAATTATTTTCATTTGAACTTAGAGTGTCACGATTTTGACCAGCATTTTATAATTCATTTTCAGAGATTCTTTTTTACAAATAAATGTCTTATTTCTATCAAATGTCCATTTGCAATCTTTTTTCTTTATGTTATAAATATCTTTTTATGTTTTACAAGTCATTTATTAAATATGTTCAAGTAGCCTTTCACTGAAAGAAATTCAATTTTATTGTGATAAAATCTATCATTGTTTAAAACTTTGTATTTTGTGCTTATAAAGTTTTATTTATGATATCTGGCTCATTTGTGTTAACCTCATTTTTTTTATACTGGCTCCTCCCTGAAACCATAGAATAAAATTTCCAGCAACTACAAGATTATAATATGTTTGCTTTAAAACAAAATCATTAAAAGTGAGGGCCTTGAGTCTCTGCTAAGGTTGGGTTCCATGTATACTCTGGCTGACCAAGCAAGGACTCTTACCCTTGCTTGCCCCTGATAACAGTACAGTGTGGATTTAGCTCCATCTACCACATGTGAATGAAGAACAGTATCAAAGGTATCATTTTTAAAGGTATCATTTTTAAATATGTACTGATTCTTTTCTAAAATTATCTTTATTTATTTATTGGATAGAGACAACCAGAAACTAAAATGTGAAGGAGTGATAGAGAGGAATAGAGACAGAGAGACATTTGTAACACTCCTTCACCACTCACAAATCTTTCCACATAAAGCTGAGACAAGAGACTCGAACCAGGGTCCTTGAGCATTGTAGCATATGTGCTCAACCAGGTGCACCACCACCCAGCCCCTACAGGTATCTTTTTCAAAAATAGGGAAATTAATCTTGAGCAAGCAGAAGCAATATAAATGTTTGCTGCACTTCTTACTACCTACCCCATAGATTGTTGTATTTTCTGAACTCCTATACTAGTGTCCATCATTAGTCCATTAAATATATTTTATACATCCCATAGCTTCCTAATCTTATCTGGTAATATTCAGGAACTTAATCTAGCTTCTGACTCCCACTCCAGCCCTGAATATAGGTAATTGGACTACAAAGGAATAACTATCACCCAGACTAGTATTACCCAAACTAGACTAATCATTAAAATCACCACATAAGTTTTGAGAATACAGATGCTTATCTTCGGTCACTAAAAACAAAGCATGGAGACACCTGAAAACTGCATCTGAAAGTCTTATGAGTTGTCAGTTCAAAATAGAATCACAGTAGCATGGCAGGTTTAGCACATGTGGTGCAAAGCACAAGGATATGTGTGAGGATCACGGTTTGAGTCCATAGCTCCCCACCTGCAAGGAAGTCACTGCACAAGCGGTGAAGCAGGTCTGCAGGTGTCTATCTTTCTCTCCCCCTCTCTGTCTTCCCCTCCTCTCTCCATTTCTCTCTGTCTTATCCAACAAGGACATCAATAACAACAATGATAGCTACAACAATAAAACAAGGGAAACAAAAGGGAATAAATAAATAAATAAACAAATATTAAAAACAAAACAAAAGAAAAACAAATAGAGAGAATCACAATACTCTAAAATTCCAAGCCTGAGTTGCCCAAGGACCATCCCCTAGGAGATGCAGGGGGGTGTAGGTTGCCTCTTCTTTGCAGCTGATATTGCTGTTTGTGTGGCTTTCTAAATGCTGGCTACAGAGCTGTCTATGGACTCTTTGGAAAAGGGAATTGGTGAATTACAAATATAAGTATGTCAGGGTTTATCCTTTGACAAAAAAAAAGAGCCCAGGATTTGTGTATTATTGTACTCAGAAATCCTGTCAGACCCTGCAACCATGGAAACACAAATCCTACAATTCATACCAACTCCAAGTACAGCTGCCCTGGACAGCTATAGAGCAGCCTCCTGAGATCTGGCAAAGCTATAAATGCTTCTGAGGCTTTTTCTTCACCACTGCAGGTGTTTGGGAGCTGGACCTTGAAATACAATCATTTTTTATTCAAATCTTGGTCTCGTTCCTTCCCAGGTGTGTGACCCAAGGCACCACACTAATTTCTCCTGATGTGCTATCTGGACTTCAAATGTTACTTGTGAGATAACATCGAGAGTACGTTTCAAGTGCAAGCCCAGAACCTGGCACAGAGGAAGTGCTCAGAAAGGAGAAAGGAGAAGGTTCAGAGACCATGATTTGAAAGCTAGTCTCTCAATTAGGTGAATAGTCTGAAAGAAGCTGAGAGATAGTTCATCCAGTAGAGTGCACATTTTAGCATATCTGAAGACCTTGATTCAAGATTCTAGCACCACATAGGAGCATCAGTTACAGCAAAATGGAGCTCCTTGAACAATGGCATGGTGCTGTGGTGTCTCTTCCCTATCTCCCCATCTGAAATTAAAAAATAAAAGAGCCGGGGGGGGAGGTATGGATTGTGGCAGAAATAGTGTGAATAAATACTCAATTTGATGTATAATCTTATAAATAACTATTTAATATGAGAAGGGAAAACAGATTGAATGGCTTAACTCTTCAAATGCATACATTTCAGTTACGAATATATACGCATTTAATCTAAGCTCTTAAAGTTTTCATTTTGTAAACTGATAGAATTCTAACTCTGGACTAAAATTGTTGATGAATTAATTTTAATTTTAATTTATTTATAAAAAGGAAACACTGACAAAACCATAGGATAAGAGGGGTACAACTCCACACAACTGCCACCACCAGAACTCTGTTTCTCATTCCCTCCCTTGATAGCTTTTCTATTCTTTAACCCTCTGGGAGTATGGACTCAAGGTCATTGTAGGGTAAAGATGGTGGAAGGTCTGACTTCTATAATTGCTCCCCCACTGAGCACATGTGTTGAAAGGTCGATCCATACTCCCAACCAGCCTCTCTCTTTCCATGTAGGGGCTGCGTTCTGGGGAATTGGAGTTCCAGGACACATTGGTGGGGTTCTCTGTCCAGGGAAGTCTTGTTGGCATCATGCTAGCATCTGGAACCTGGTGGTTGAAGAGAGTTAACATACAAAGCCAAAACGATGTTGACTAATCATGAACCTAAAGGCTGGAATTGTGCAGATGAAGAGTTGGGGAGTCCTCCATTTTGTAGATCACCAGTAGGCATATTTTAGTTATATTTCAAAGGGCCTGTGGCTATACTAGTTTTTTTCTTTTTCTTTTTTCCCCTGAGCCTGAAATCTGATATGCAGGTGGATCCAAGTTATTATCTGGGGAGATGGTGTCATGGATGGAAAAAGGACCAGAAAGCTGCATCAGGGAAGAGAGTAGCTCCCTATTATGGGAAAGGGGTATAAATATTGTTGACTATAAACCCCATTGATTTTATGTGATCTGGGGTCTATATTCAGCTTAGGAGCCTATATGACGTCTACATCCCTGTAGATCTGAGCTCACATTCTGTGGTCATGAGTAGGAATGTTCCAAGCTGCCCCAAATATCAGACCCATATTCTTCAGGTGTAGCATGGAGTATGTTGTCCAGCCTCCCTTCAGAGGATGGAACATTCTCTACAGTTGTTGATCCAAGTTCAGGGAAAGGTACTAAAGGGGCCCACAAAGGGGTCTATTGTGTTGTTACTGATAGAAACAACAGGTAACAATGGAGAGAGGGATTTATTCAAGGTCTAGGCCCATCATGTCTGTTTGAGAATCTCAGGACTCCCTGAAAATGGCCCCAGCTGATGGGATGGCCTGATAGTGACTAAAGAGTCATCGTTAAAGTATGCCAGTCTCTTGCCCTTATCCAACTTTTGTATTCCTTGCTTTGATAAGGATAGCTTGGGAGTGAGTGAGGAAAGTATAGTAGGGAATAGGTAAGAAGGATATCTAAGTCTAAGTAGACACTATTTCATTATGAAATTCATACTGACTCATTGTAGACTATTGTGTACTTTTGCTTTCAGGTATATATTTTGCCCTAATTTATGGATACATGTGAACATATGCTCTATCTTATGGGACCTGGTGTATATCTAGGTTTGGGGACTTTGTTAGGAAGTGAACCACCTGGAATGGAATTAGAGAATCCTATCAAAGGAAAGGTCTCACCCTAGTAATGGGGCTGAAGGGTTGATATTCTAGGACTGAGGTCTCTGGACACAGTCTGAAGTAAAACATACTGAGGTGGTACTTGTGTTGATTAGGTTGGGATCAGCACATGTGATATCATTTGGTATGAATTGAGAGAAGCATGCAGGAAAGTGAGCCCATTCTAGAGGTTCCAGGACTGGGGAAATATAGGCTCTATAGAGGAAGTGGGAGGTTCTTGCTGTCTTAGGGCTTAAGAAGGCAATAGATATCCTACTGGCAATTGGGTTAAGTTTGAATTATCCCTCTGTTAGAGTTTGCTGTATTATACACAACATCACCATAATTTATGTCCTTTGAAATTATTTGTATATAGCCGTGCCACCAGTTCCTTCTGTTCTCCCTTGTCTAAGTTTTTAAGAGAGTCAACATATCAAAGACTCAGCCTATGGTTTTTGCATTAAAAATTTTGAAACATTCAATCAATTTTTTCCTTCTCATATTAATTAAATAGTGATTAATATGACTAAAAATTGATAGCAGTATACATAAATACCATTCCCATCACCAAGACCGTGTCTCATCCCACCGTACCCCTAACCCCCACCCCATGAAGGCAAACATTTACCTTCATCCTCAACCCAAGGTTTTTACTTTCATGCCCTACTCCAAATTCAGTCAAATCCTACTTTGAGTTTCCCTCTGATCTTCTTTCTCAACTTCTGTTTATGAGTGGGATCATCCCATACTTATCTTTATCTTTCTGACTTAGCTCACTTAACATAATTCCTTCTAGCTCTATCCAAGATGAGTCAAAGAAGGTGGGTTCATTGTTCTTAATAGCTGTGTAGTATTCCATTGTGCATATATACCATATCTTTCTCAGCCACTCATCTGTTGCTGGGTACCTGGGTTGCTTCCAGGTTTTAGCTATTATGAATTGTGCTGCTATGAACATAGGAGTACACACCTCTTTTTGGTTGGGTGTTATGGAGTCCTTGGGGTATATCCCCAGGAGAGGAATTACTGGGTCATATGAAAGGTCCATGTCTAGCCTTGTGAGAGTTCTCCAGACTGCTCTCTGCAGAGGCTGGACCAATTTACATTCCCACCAGCAGTGCAAAAGGGTTCCTCTGTCCCCACAACCTCTCCAGCATTTGTTGCTGCTGTCCTTTTTGATGTATGCCATTCTTACAGGAGTGAGGTGGTATTTCAATGTTGTCTTAATTTGCATTTCTCTGACAGTCAGCGACCTGGAGCAGTTTTTCATATGTTTGTTAGCCTTTTGGATCTCCTCTGAGGTGAATGGTTTGTTCATATCCTCTGCCCATTTATGGATGGGGTCATTTGCTTTTTTGGTGCTAAGTTTGCTGAGCTCTTTGTATATTTTGGTGATTAGTCTCTTGTCTGATATATGACATGTAAAGATCTTCTCCCATTCTGTGAGGGGTCTCTTTGTTTGTGTGATAGTTTCTTTGGCTGTGCAGAAGCATTTCAATTTGATATAGTCCCATTTGTTTGTTTCTGCTTTAGTGTTCCTTGCAATTGGGTTTGTTTCATCAAAGATGTCCTTGAGGTTTAGGTGGGAAAGTGTTCCACCCATGTTTTCCTCTAAGGATTTGATAGTTTCTGGTCTTGCATCCAGGTCCTTGATCCATTTGGAGTTGATTTTTGTTTCTGGTGAGACAAGGTGGTTCAGTTTCATTCTTCTGCATGTTTCAACCCAGTTTTCCCAGCAACATTTTATTGAAGAGAGCCTCCTTCTTCCATTTAATACTTTGAGACCCCTTATCGAAGATTAGATGTCCATAGGTGTGGGGGTTTATTTCTGGGCTTTCAATTCTGTTCCACTGGTCTGTGTGCCTATTTTTGTACCAGTACCAGGCTGTTTTGACGATGATAGCCTTTTAATATAGTTTAAGGTCTGGGAGTGTGATGCCTCCATTTCTGTTTCTTTTCTTCAAGATTGTTTTGGCAATTCTGGGTGTTTTCTGGTTCCATACAAATGATTGTAGTTTTTGTTCAATTATCTTAAAGAATCTTGGGGGGAATTTGATGGCTATCACATTAAATTTGTATATGGCTATGGGGATGGTTCATTGTAATGATATCAATTCTTTCAATCTATGAGCATGGGATATCTTTCCATTTCTTGGTATCATTTTCAAAATTCTTTGAATAGTGACTCATAGTTTTCAGTATATAAAATTTTCACTTCTTTGTTCAGTTTTATTCCTAAAGATTTTCTTGATATTTCTGTGTTAATGAATGAGAGTGACTTCTGGATATCCTCTTATTCAGAGTTAGTGTTTGCATAAAGAAAATCCACTGATTTTTATACATTGATTTTGTAGCCTAATAACTTGCTATATTGTCTAAAGATTTCCAGTAGTTTTCTCCTGGATTCTTTAGGTTTTTCTGTATATACTACCATATCATCTGCAAATAATGAGAATTTGACTTTTCCCCTTCCAATATGTATTCTACTGATTCTTTTCTCTTGCCTGACTCCTATGTTGAGAATTTCTAATATTATGTTGAAGAGTAATAATGGATAGCCCTGTCTAGTTCCTGATCTGAGGGGGAATGCTTTAATCTTTTGTCCATTGAGTATTGGATGTAGGTTTGCTGTATACAGAATATGCTATTTTAAGTATTTTTTCCATCTATTCCCATTTTTGTAGTGTTTTGAGCATGATTGGGTGTTGGATTTTTGTCAAAGGTTTTTCTTTGCATCTATTGAGATAATCATGTGGTTTTTGGTTTTGCTTTTGTTGATTTGGTGAATGACATTGATTGTTTTATGTATATTAAACCAGCCTTGCATTCCTGGATTAAATTACACTTGGTCTTGATGAAAAACCCTTTTAATCTACTGCTGTATCTGTTTGTTTAGGATCTTGTTCAATATTTAACATCTATGTTCATCACAGATATTCGTCTATTGTTTTCCTTTTTTGTTGTGTCTTTATCTGCTTTTGGTATCAGTGTGATGTTAGCTTCATAGAAAGTGGAAGGGAGTGTTCCTGTTTCTTTGACCTTTTGGAAGAGCTTTAAAAGTATAGATATTAACTGTTATTTTTTTTATTTTTATTTTACAGAATTACATGTCGACTAGGATTTGAATCGACATTGTCGGGCTGGCTTCGCAAGAGGAGACAGAAGACCCGGGACTCGTGGCTGGGCTGTAGGCAGTATCTCTTTATTCACGCAGAACACAGCACAATCTAAACCGAGCTAAAACTAAAACTAACTAAAATGAACAATGCTGTCCTTATATATACTTTCCAAGTAGGGTGTGAACAGGATGTGACTTAGAGAGGGTGGAGAGAAAAGTGACTGGTGAAAATCAGGGTGTGACAAGGAGAGGGAGCGGAGCAAAAAGACATCATGAACCAGTGAGGATTAAACCAATGCCATGCAGTGGTTATGTAAATAGAATGCAGTGTTAAGCAGGGGGGATTAAACCAACTGAAATAGAAGGGGTTTTTTAGAAGCAGAATTAGAAGCATACCAACACAACATCATTCTCACTACTAGAGTTCTGAACCTCACTCTCCTCACTGCAATCCACCACAGTTCCCCTAAAGTTGTAGACATGGGCCAACCATCTTCTGCACAACTATCTGTCCACATTTATACATAGTTGCCCCTTCTTTTTCTGATACGATCCTCTCTTCCCCTGTAAGCCACTCATAACATCGTAGTTACCTCCATATGTCCCTCTCCTTTTTCTTCTCTTTCTCTGGGTGCTGATGTAGCTGGAGTGTGGGGCCCTCTAATCTTCATCTCATCACTTCTCCCCCGCTGGGAGTATCAATCAAGGTTGTTTATGAGGACCAGAAGGTAGGAGTTCTGGCTTCTGTCACTGCTTCTCCACCGAGCATGGTTGTTGACAGGTCAAACCGTACCCCCAGCTTGTTTCTATCTTTTCCTAGTGGACCATAGCTCTGGAGATGTGAGGGTCCAGAATATGTTGGTGAGGTTGTCTGCCCAGAGAAGTCGGGATGGAGACATGGTAGCATCTATAACTTGGTGTCTGAAGGGTAGCATGACCTAAGTTGAGACAAGATGGTTTATGAACAGGAACCAAACGTAGGATTAGAGAAGATGAGATTATAGATTTTAGGGTAGAAGAAAGCTAGAAGAACAATTTTAGGCATGTTCCTGGGGGCATACAACTATATTAAGTTTGCTTGAGTTTGGTAGCTAGCCTGAAGTTGCATGAGAATACTGTCTGAGATAATGGTGTCAGAGTAGAGAAAAGGGCTAGAAAGTTACATTAGGGCAGGGAGTAGCTCTCATTCTCAAAAAAAAAAAATCTGTGGCTAAAATTAAATATTTACCTCTATTCACCTGCTACAGGGCTCATATGTAAATACATATTTATATTTAGTGCCAGAGCTTGTGTATAGGTATTAACTATTTTCTGCAGGTTTTTTAGAATTCATTTGTAAAGCCATCTGTTCACAGACTTTTGTTGTTGGGACAATTCTTAATAACTGTTTCGATATTTTTTCTGTCTGGGATTGGTCCACTTAGATTTTTTATTTCTTCTTAGTTCAATTTTGGAAAGGTGTATTTTCCTAGGAATTCTTCCATATCTTCTAGATTCTCTAGCTTGGTGGCATATAGGTGTTCGTAGAAGCTTCACATTTGTTTTTTGTTTGTATGTTTTTTATATTTATTTATTTTCCCTTTTGCTTCGCTTGTTTTTTAATTATTGTTCTAGTTATTATTGTCGTTGTTATTGATGTTGTCATTGTTAGGACAGAGAGAAATGGAGAGAGGAGGGGAAGACAGAGAGGGGAAGAGAAAGATAGACTCTCTGGGCCTCTTTAATGTTAACATACTTTCTGTTGTTTAAGGCTGGAAAGTTTTCTATTATTTCTTGTAGGATGTTTACTTCCCCTTCCTTTCTTCCTCTGGTAGGTCAATTATGGGAATGTTATTTCTTTTGAGATTATCCTATATGTCTCTGTTGTTTTCAGTGTCTATCAGTGTCTTTTATTTTAGCTCTTTTACCGCCTTCTTAGTTTTCTCTAACTCATCCGCTGTCCGGCCAATTCTGTTTTCTGCTTTTGTTAATCTGCTTTCCCTTCCCTCAGCTTCTTTCTTCAGTTCAGCTATTTTTTTCCTTGCTCAGTTACATTATTAGCTTGTTCTGCTAGTTGTCCTTTTAGCTCAGCTATTTCAGCTTTCAATTCTCTATTTACTTTGAGGTAGCTAGTATTTTCATTGAGGGCCTCATCTTTTGTTTCCCTATTTCTGGTAGATTATCCTCAATAACTGTCCTCACTTCTGTGATTAATAGGTCAATTAATGTTTGGATATTTTCCTCATTTATAGTTTATTTTGGCTTACTTGGATGTTTTTCTGGTCTTCTGATTCATTGTAGTAATTATTTAGTTGCTTTTGATTTGACCATATTATTTTTTGGTGTGTTTTGTATTTTTGTACCTTGGCGATTTATGTTCAGTTGTTTTGTTGAGTAAGTAAACATCTCAATAAACCAAAGGCCTCTTGCAACTGAGGTCACAAACTTCAGCAAATACAAAAACAACAAAATGATTAATGCAGTTCAACCAAAACCTGTTAGCTACAAAAATCTCTCTTCACCAAAAACAAACAAAAATCCAAAAGCAAAACAAAACAACAATAACAGAAAACACACAAAATAAGAACAGACAACTACAAACATCCACTATCAAGCATAAATTTAATAGATTGTGGGTAGGGAGAGAAAATAAAGGGAGATGTAGGCATTCTTCATAGTGGTTTGGTCCCCTTCCCCCCATCTCTAGTTGATTGTGGCTTAGCCCTGCTAGTTTGGTGGGCCCGCTTGTCCCTGCCCCAGGAAGGAACCCTGACAGAGTTCCAGAGTGACAGAGTTCGAGAGTTCTTGGCACTGCTGCGGGGGAAGGAGGCAGGAGAGTTCTGTTTGGTGATTAGTTTGGGTTAGTTTATGAATCGTTGTTCCTGAATAAAGAAATACAGCTTCCCTGCCTAGCCGTGTGTCTCTGGTCATCTCTGTTACCCGCCCGTGAAGCTAGCCCAGCCAGCTAGAGACTCCAAAAATAAACAACAAATGGCGCCCACGTGGACCTGACCTGCGCATCTCTCATATAAGTGAAAACAATTTGGCTACCTATGTACTATGGCCTTCTCTTCTGCTTGTGAAGAGATCTCCAAAGGCCTCTGCTCTTTCTTCACCAGACTGTTTTGCTGTTTCTGGAACATTTATCTCTGGACCACTCTGTGGTTTCCACTCGCTCGGGCGCACTCAGAGCAACCAGCGGAGCTGGGAGGAGCCAGCAGGCAGGGGGATGAGGAAAGGAGCTGCCGTTTCCACCGGGTGGAGCAGCCAGCTAGCCAGCCAGCCAGCCACGCCGGGACAACCCTGCGCACCGTGCCCGCAGCCCCGCAGCCTGCAGGGGGCTGACGCCAGCACACAGGAGCCTGATGCCAACATGCAGGAGCCCGATGCTAACATGCAGGAGCCCGAGGCCAGCCCACAGGAGCCGGCTCTCCACCGCGTGGCCCAGGGCACTGGGCGCGGGCTCCCTCCACGCTGCTTGACCACTAAAAGCATGGCAGCAGACATGGCAGGGCCATGGGGCAGGGCCGCGGCAGCCTATCCTGGCTGCCATCCCAGGGCACCTCAGCCCGTGCCTTCTGCAGGTCTGGCCCGCCTGCCCTCGTGCTATGAAGTCTGGACAGATCCCAGTCCCCCCGGAGACCTTGGGCTCCCTGCCAAAACTGGGCCTCCTGGCTGAGATCTCCAGCTTGGGTCTGAAGGCAGACAAGCTAGAACACACAGAGATTCATCCAGAGATTGCAACCTACAATTCCTAGAAGTGGAGCTGCCCAAGAGGCCACCACTGGACAACACATTCCCAGAACGGCTAAGACAGTACAGATCTAAATTCGTGTTTAAAATGACATGTCTTTGTAACAAAAGTTTCTCTCCTTGTATATTGAAGACCATGTGTATGTGTGTGTTTAAAGTTTGGTAACATTAACTTTAAGGTTAAGAATATAACTTTAAGGCTAAATTCTTACCAGGCAAAGTTAAATTAAAAAGGTTTTCAACGTAATTCTCATAAAGATAAAATTAACTTACATTTAAAGTCTGAGGTAAAAATTAGTTAACAATCAATATATTTTAACTAAGTTGGTCTAAACAAGACCTGAGCACACCTAGGGTGTGTCTCCATCTTGAATGGGTGTAACAAAAGGTTAAATAGACTTGTTGATATGTAAAACTCTCGATTACCTTCTCTATTAGAAATGGTAGATTACACAATGGCTATGCTAATTATTCTCATGCCTGAGGTTTTCTTTCCTGTGCACACCTAGGGTGTGTCTCCATCTTAAATGGGTGTAACAAAAGGTTAAAAAGACGTTGTTGATATGTAAAAGTCTCAAATTCCTTCTCTATTAGAAACGTTAGATTGCGTTATGATTATGCTAATGACAAGTTTTGTTTTATAGTATGTAAATTGCAGCCAGCTGCCTTTGGGACTCTAGGCCATTCCCCACCCCCATGCAAATGTCTGTCGAGGCAAGTATGCCCCCCAGAGTCAAGAAATGTTTTCTTTTAAGCTGATAAAGTTTTGCCCACAGAGGCAAAAAAATGGCCCTCTCAGGCCCTCCCTTGGCAACACGCTGGTTCTTGTTACTTGCTTACATGTTTCTCCATGTTTGTGCCAGTTTCTTTTTTGAAAATGCCTGTATGATATAAGTTTCTGTTCTCCCCACACCCCTGATGCTGTAGTCATTTAGATAAAAAGAAAAGGGGGAATATGTTGGTATTCTTCATAGTGGTTTGGTCCCCTTCCCCCCATCTCTAGTTGATTGTGGCTTAGTCCTGCTAGTTTGGCGGGCCCGCTTGTCCCCGCCCCAGGAAGGAACCCCGACAGAGTTCCAGAGTGACAGAGTTCGAGAGTTCTTGGCGCCGCCACGGGGGAAGGAGGCAGGAGAGTTCTGTTTGGTGATTAGTTTGGGTTAGTTTATGAATCGTGGTTCCTGAATAAAGAAATACAGCTTCCCTGCCTAGCCGTGTGTCTCTGGTCGTCTCTGTTACCCGCCCGTGAAGCTATCCCGGCCAGCTAGAGCTTCCGAAAATAAACAACAGGGAGAGAGAGAGTTAAAGAAAGAAAAAATTTTCTACATCAGACTTCTTATACAAAATAGATCACAAATAAGTACCAGTGATACAGTAAATACAGGAGCAAAAACTGAGATTTTCCAAATCAGAGAGAAGGAAAGAAAATGAGAGAGCAAAGAAGAAAAAACAAAATAAACAAAAAAAGAAAACATACAAAGAAAACTATTACTAGGACAATAGAGAGCACAAGCAATCAGCAATAAATGCAATGAACCACCAACTTTGGCTAATTTTGGTCAGAATACTATGAAGGGGAAATAAATAAACAGCAATGACAAAAAAAATCTAGCAAAAATAAAACAAGAAAGAAAAGTGGAAAACAAAGCAAAACATCTAAAGGCCAGTCTACAGTTTAAACTATTCCAAATTGTCTATCCAACCCCCCTCCTCCTCAGCAATTATAAAAAACAACATAAACTAAAGAGCTAGAGAGAAGGAAAAAAGAAAGCTAGAGTGGTATACTCTCACTGCCTCTGAAGAAGCAGAAGACTGGTTATGGAGTTGACCAGTAAGAGAGAGTTCCAGCCCTCTTGAGGAGAGAAACAGTTTGTGTGTGTGTGTGTGTGTGTGTGTGTGTGTGTGTGTGTGTGTGTGTGTGTGTGTTCCTTCTGATGACTTCCTACTGTACTTGAAATCTTGAGAATGAGGTCATCTCTGCAGGAGGTCCCCCTTGTCTGTAACTTGTTCCCTTACCCCTCTGGAGTGAGGTGACACAGAAGAGAAATTGTAACTCACACAGCTTGGTTCAGGATCTGGTATGTTCATTGTCCTATCTGTAGCCAGTTTCAGCCTATATATATCATTTGTGCCTCTCGTACTTGGTTCCATCTTGACCACTCCTGTACTCCTTCTCCACCACTGGCCTGGAAATCCTGCCCTCACTCCAGATTTCCAGGATTTAAGCAGCTGCTTTGCAGAAAGAAAGTCAGGAGATGTTATCACTCCACAATCTTGGCTCTCACCTGCATGCATCTCTTCATCCTTTCCATTTGATAGTGCATCTGCTGTTCTCAACCAAATCAATGCAACCGGTACCACCTCAATATGTTTCACTTTGGGCTGTGTCCAGAGATGCCAGACTTGGGATGTCAATACTTCAGCTCCATAACTTTGGTTCATGGGGTTCCTTAGCTCCATTTTGGGTTGTCCAATTCTTAACATAGTTACAAAACCAGGGTCCAAGTGATAGGGTACATTCCCACAGGTATCCATAAGTTAGGGGAAATACATACTTAAAGTAATTGTGCAATAGTCTGCAGTGAGTAGACTTAGACTCAATAACTGTAGCAAACAACTGAAAAAGACCCCCCCCAAAAAAAAGAAAGAAAAGAAACAATAAAGAATTAATCAAATATTTTCTTCTTAGGCCTGGATACTCTCCTCTTCTACCACCTACTTCAGAATAAGTTTCTTAAAGACAAGGTGACACTTTGTCTCCTGGTATTATTAGAATAGTAATTAGAAAGTGGTAGAGTTGGTGGGGGGGAGGTCTCTGTTTTGTGGATAGCTAGTAGGCATATTTTAGTTATATTCCAAAGGGCCTGTGGCTATACTCGTGCTTTTTGTTTGTTTGTTTTTTGTTTTTTTGCCTGAGCCTGAAATCTAATATGCAGGTGGATCCTAATTATTGTCTGGGGAGATGATGTCATGGTTGGAAAGAGGAACAGAAAGCTGGATCAGGGAAGAGAGTAGATCCCAAATATAGGAAAGGTGCATAAATATTTTTGACTGTGAACCCATCGATTTGATGTGATCTGGGGCTCATATTCAGCTTAGGAGCCTATGTGACCTCTGTATCCCTGTAGATCTGAGCTCACATTCTGTGGTCATATTCCAGATACTAGCATGATGCCAACCAGACTTCCCTTGGTAGAAAACCCGGCAATGTGTTCTGAAGTTCTGCTTCCCCAGAGCCCTTCCCCACTAAGGAAAGAGAGAGACAGGCTGGGAGTATGGATAGACCTGTCAAAGCCCATGTTCAGCATGGAAGCAATTACAGAAGCCAGTCCTTCCACCTTCTGCATCCCACAATGACCTTGGGTCCATACTCCCAGAAGGTTAAAGAACAGGAAAGCTATCAAGGGAGAGGATGCAATACAGAGTTCTGGTGGTGGGAATTGTGTGAAGTTGTACCCCTCTTATCCTATGGTTTAGTCAATGTTTCCTTTTTATCAATAAAAAAATTAATAAAAAAGTAAAATAAAAATAAATTAAAAAAAGAAAGTGGTAGAAGGTTAAAGGTACTATATGAATGACTTAATAAACTGATGGATCATATAAAAGAGTTGAATTGTGGTGTGAAGCAAAGGATGGGCACCAAATACAAATTTATTGGCAAAGGGAACAAACTCTTCTAAAGTCAGCTCTTATTTTTACTTTATAAGTGACAGGAAATAAATATTTTAGTGTTACTTGAGTCTAGATACTAAAAGAGAATCAGTAGGCTGTTGAGTATCAGGTTGAGACACATCGATCTCTGGGAAGGAGCTGAATAAAAGCAGGTTCCCCACAGACCATCTTGGATTGAAGCTTGGCCAATTATTGCTCAACTAACTTTTCATGTGATCAGCATATTACTTGAATCAATCAGAACTCAGTAGGATTCTAGCCTAGTTTTCATAACAAGCCACCAATTGGGAATTGGTAGAGTTCTAATTCTATTTTGCCGAGCTGACTAGAGAACTAACCCAAGTTTCTTGTTTGTTTCTTAATGTGTATATAAGCCCTATGTTTCCCAGGTAATTCTCAGTAAAACTCAAAGACGTCTGGAATCTTTGTCTCCTGAGTTGCAGTCCTAATAAAACCCCACATTAATGTTCATATTTTGCTTCAACCAGGTCATTCTGGGACAAGAGCAATCTTTTTTCAAATTCTAATATCAAGTCTAGTAGGTTTAAAAAATGAACTAGCTTTCCAAGGGACCACTTTGGCTTTAGGGTGTGGGTAAAAATTCAGTAAGATTAAATGCACAGCAGGCCAGGAGCTGATCCAGTGGATATGGCATTGAATTCTTTAGCATAATGTTATGAGTTGGTTCCCTAACATCACATATACTAAAGTGATGATCTGGTTTCCTCTCTCTCAACTAATAAATAAATGAATAAATGTGTTTTTAAAAGATTAAATGCACAATGTATATGAAGTACATATAGCACATGGGTTGCTTAATCAGTAAATGTTCAATAGCTTTATTTAATTAAATGAACTAACGTAATAGATTGATTAGCTTTCAATGCTAGGGCCAAGAGATAGCTCAGTTCGTAAGCCATACGCTTTTCTTTTTCTTTTTCTTTTTATTTAAGAAAGGATTAAAGAACAAAAACATAGGGTAGGAGGGGTACAACTCCACACAATTCCCACCACCCAAATTCCATATCCCACCCCCTCCCCTGATAGCTTTCCCATTTTCCATCCCTCTGGGAGCATGGACCCAGGGTCATTGTGGGTTGCAGAAGGTAGAAGGTCTGGCTTCTGTAATTGCTTCCACGCTGAACATGGGCGTTGACTGGTGGCTCCATACTCCCAGTCTGCCTCTCTCTTTCCCTAGTAGGGTGTGTCTCTGGCGAAGCTGAGCTCCAGGACACATTGGTGGGGTCTTCAATCCAGGGAAGCCTGGCCAGCATCCTGATGGCATCTGGAACCTGGTGACTGAAAAGAGAGTTAACATACAAAGCCAAACAAATTGTTGAGCAATCATGGACCCAAAGCTTGGAATAGTGGAGAGGAAGTATTAGGGAGGTACTCACTGCAAACTCTAGTGTACTTCTGCTTTCAGGTATATATTTTGCAGTAGTTTATGGATACGTGTGAATATAAGCTCTCTCTCACAGAAACTGGTGTATATCTAGGTTTTGGGACTTTGTTAGAAAGTGAACCACCTGAGATAGAATTAGAGTATACTATGAAAGGAAAGGTCTCACCCGAGTGATGAAGCTGAAGGGTTGTCATTCCACACGTGAAGTCTCTGGACACAGTCTGAAGTGAAGCATGTTGAGGTGGCAATCGTTACATTGGTTAGGTTTTGATTGGCAGATGCAATATTATTTGATATGGATTGGGAGAGGCATACGGGAAAGTGGGCCCTATCCAATGGTTCCAGGACTGGGGGAAGTAGGGGCTCTATAGTGGAGATGTGGGGTTCCTGTGTCTTAGGGTTCAAAAAGACAATCGATAGTTAATGTTATCATCACATTATTTGGTAATGGGGTTAACTTTGAAAAGTCCTTTTGTTAGGGTTTGCTGTACAGTACCCAGTATCTTGTATATAGCTGTGCTATTGGATGCTTCTGATCTACTTGGTCTAGGCTTTTGAGAGAGTCCGCATATCAAATACACAGCCTATATATTAAAAAGATTCAGTTTGTGTTTTGAAAAACTTTGAGACATACAATTGATTTTCCCCCTCTCAAATTAAATAACTAGTGATTTATATGTCTACATTTTGCTAGGAGTGTACATAAACACCATTCCCACCACCAAAAGACTGTGACCAATCCCTCCCACCCACTCCCTCCCGCCACTGGCCCAGGAAGCTGCATGTCTACCCCTTACCACAGAGTTTTTTACTTTGGTGCCCTACTTACAATTTGGGTCAGGTCCTGCTTTTAGTTTGCCTTTCAGATCTTCTTAGTCAACTTCTGTTGATGAGTGGGATCATCCCATACTCATCTTTATCTTTCTGACTTAGCTCACTTAACATAATTCCTTCTAGCTCTGTCCAAGATGGGTCAGAGGAGGGGGGTTCATTTGGCTTCATTGATCTTTTGTATGGTTCTTTTATTGTTGATGTTGTTTATTTCTGCTCGAACTTTAGTGATTTCTGTTCTGGTTGATTTAGGGTTCCTTTGTTTCTCTTCCTCTAAGTCCTTGAGGTGTGCAATAAGGTCATTCATTTGAGCTTCTTCTTGGTGTTTAATATGTGATTATACGGCTATAAGTTTCCCTCTCAGTACTGCTTTAGCTGTGTCCCAAATATTTTGATAGGTTGTGTCTTCATTTTCATTTGTTTCCAGGAACATTTGAATTTTCTGCTTGAGTGACTCTCTGACCCAGTGGTTCTTAAGGAGTATGTTGTTTAGTTTCCAAATTCTGTGACTTTCAATAATTTTCTGTTTGTTGTTAAATGTTAGTTTTACTCCACTGTGGTCTGAGAAGATACTTGGGATGATTTCAATGCTCTTGAATTTATTGATGCTATCTTTGTGGCCTAAAATGTGGTCTATCTTTGAGTATGTGTTATGTGGATTTGAAAAGAAGTTGTATTCCAGTTTTCTGTCGTGAAGGACTCTGGAAATGTCCAAGAGGTCTAGTCTGTCAATCTCTTCATTCAATTCACTTGTATCTTTATTGGTTCTCTGCTTTGTTGATCTGTCTAAGTGTGAGAGTGGGGTATTGAAGTCTCCCACTATTATTATATTACTATTGATGTATTTTTGAAATTCTTTCAGTAGGTGCTTGATGTATTTAGATAATCCCTCATTGGGTGCATAGATGTTAATAATTTTAAGTCTTCTTGGCTGATTAATCCTCAAATCATTATGTAATGTCATTGCCTATCTTTTATTACTTTAATTAATTTAAAATCTATTGTGTCTGAGATGAGAATGGCTGTTCCTGCCCTTTTTTGTGGTCCTTTAGCCTGTATGATAGTTTCCATCCTTTCACTTTAAGTCTGTGTTTATCTTGTTGTGACAGATGGGATTCTTGCAAGCAGGATATGGTTGGGTCATGTTTTCTGATCCATCCCCCCACCCTATGCCTTTTGATGGGTGAGTTTAAGCCATTGATGTTTATTGATATTATGGATTTAATGTATTGTAGTGCCATTGTTCAAAAAAAATTTTTTTTGTTTGCTCTGATATATTGCCAGTATTGTAGTGATGTTCTTGTTTATAAGAGGTCTTTTAGAACCTCTTTCAGGGCTGGCTTGGTGATGGTTGCCTCCTTTAACTGTTGTTTGTTTAAGAAGGTTTTGATCCCTCCATCTAGTTTGAATGAAAGTCTAGCAGGATATATTATCCTTGGTTGAAAACCTTTTTCATTCAGGGCTAGATAGATATCTTGCCATTCCCTTCTGGCTTTTAGAGTTTGAGTGGAGAAGTCTGCAGATAATCTTATGGGTTTTCCCCTGTATGTGACGTTTTGTTTCTCTATTGCAGCCTTTAGGATTCTTTCTTTATCCTTATTTCTTCTCATTGTGACTATGATGTGTCTTGGTGTCTTCAGGTCTGGGTTGATTCTGTTTGGTACTTTCTGGACCTCTTGAATCTTGATGTCCTTTCTGTTATTCAGGTCTGGGAAGTTTTCTTCTATTATTTCCTCTAGAATGTTTGCTTCCCCTTCCTCTCTTTCTTCCTCTGGCAGGCCAATTACACGAATGTTACTTCTTTTGAGATCATCCCATATGTCTCTGTTGTTGTTTTCAGTGTCTCTCAATCTCTTTTTAAGCTCTTTCACCTCTTTCTTCATGTTCTCTAACTCATCCGCTGTCTGACTAATTCTGTTTTCTGTTTCTGTTATTCTGCTTTCCCTTGTCTCAGCTTCTTTCTTCATTACAGCTATTTCAGCTTTCAGTTCTCTAATTGCCTCAAGATAATCAGTATTTTCTTGGGGGTCTCAACTGTTGTTTCCCTAATACTGCCATTCCTTTCCTCCAGTGTTGTGATTAATAAGTTTATTATTGCTTGCATACTTTTTTATCTATGGTTACTTCTGGCTGATTTGTAGTTTCTTCTGGGCTCTTGTCTTCATTCATTGGAGTAGCAGTTTTATTTATTTTTGATCTACCCATTTTTTGATTTATGTGTTTCTTTTTTTTTATATGCTCTGTTGTTCCTCAGTTGTTGTGTCTTGAGTACAAGAATCACTGTACTAAATACCTTTATGACAATTGCAATCACCAACCTCAGGAATTACAGTAGCAACTGAACCAAGTTTTGAAGCAGTTTAATCGTTTCCAGTTAGCCAAACAATTTCTCCAGTCCATGAAAAAATAGTAACGAAATCCCAGTGAAGAAGAAAGGGAAAAGAAAGAAGGGATAGCAAGAATAGAAAGTTGTGCAAATCTACTATCCACTGTATATTCTAGGGGTAACAAGAGGGGAAAGGCAACTAGAGCAGAGATACACACATAGAGAGTCCACTCTGAGTCAAATTTCTTCCCTAAAATAATTCACAAATTTAGAAAGGCAAAGAAGGAAGGAAGAAGTGTATGACAAGATAAAAAAAGAAAAAAAGAAGAAACAAGGGACAAGAGAGAGAAAATGGAAAAGATAAGAAAAAGAGCTGTAATTAAAGAGCAGTGAAAGGAAATGTTTTTTTTATTACTTTATTTTAAATTTAATTTAATTTAATTTTTTAGATTAGCTAGGAGGGGGAGGGAGGAGAGAGTCTGTAGAGGAGGTAGGATTAAGGAGACAAGTTCCTCCCACAATAGGTAAGATGCCCACTACCCTAGCACTGAAATATATGCTAAGAGTTAATTCTGATCAACCTAAGGGGGGGGAAGATATATGCATTTATATAATATTAATAGTAAAATAGAGCATGGTAAAAAATAAAATAAAATAAAATAAAAACCCTGTCCCAGATTACCTCAAACCTTGTGATCAGATGCAGCTGATTGTTAAGTATGAGGAAAAAAAAAACCCAGGAATAGACAAGGATAGCTGAAATAGACAGTTATGCAAATCTACTATCCACTGTATATTCTAGGGGTGGCTAAAGGAGGAAGGGAAGTTGAGCAGAGACACTCGCAGTGAGAGTCCACACTGAGTCAGAATTCTTCCCCAAAATAATTCCCAAATGTGCACCAGTGAATTCAAAAAAGCACACTGTTTGGTGGTGTGGGGGCTGGGGGCTGTGGCTTTGGAAGCTGTCTGATTAAGGAAGAAAGGATGACAAGAATGAGAAAAAGAAAAAAAAATGAAGAGAGAGAGAGAAAAAAAGTTAAGAAAAAGAACAGTCATAAAAGAGCAGTGAAAGGAAAGGGTTTTTTAAATTTATTTATTTTTAATTATCTAATTAGCTATGCGGAATGAGGTGGGGGGAGTTGGCTACTTAGAAAGAAAAAAGGCCAGAGGTTTCAGAAGTGTATAGACTTAGAATGAATGATACTCCCTGGTGGGACAGGAATTTGGTAAAGAAAGAGGCTCCTAGCAGGGGAGACTGCTAGGAGCTGGTCCCCAGGGACTGGTTATCGGGGGGGGGGGGGGGCAAAGGGGAGGAGGTATGCTTAAAAATTAAAAGGAAAAAAATTTTTCCCCTTTTTTCCTACTCTAATTCTTAACCCAAATTAAGTTATAGTCACCTTCTTGGTGTCACTGCTAATACCCCTTATTGACTGGCCTACTAAAGGAGATGTGGTCAGAGCTCAAGCCACTAGCAGCTTCTCAGTCCGCCATCTTCCGGGAACCTCAGCCATAAGCTTTTCTATGTGTGAAAACCCAGATTTGAGCTCACAGAGACACTAGAACACCAGGAACTGTGGAAGCTTCATAAGTGACTGCGAGTGCTGTATTATCTTTCCCTCTCTCTGTCTCACTCTCTGTATCTCTGTTTCTATATAATTGAAAGGAAAATGGAGGTAGAGAGAGCTCACCAGAAGCAATAGTGAAAGACAGAAAATCCCACAAAGCCCAATAATAACAACAGAATAGTTCTTAATGTTAATTTATATTAAAGCAGTAAATCAAATTTAATAAAGTATTAAAATCACATAAATAACATCAAAAATGTGTACCCTCCAATATGTTGATGAAGTGGGATTTCTGGGGAGGGATCCTTAATCTACCCCCCAAAAAAAATAAAGCTGCTAAGGAATTTTTTTCATTAGTGATTTAATATTGATTTACAAACAAACCCATTAGAAAATGTGTGAGGACATGGGCAAAAGATGTCCAGAGAGCCAAAAGGCACATGAGAAAGTTCTCAAAGTCACTGATTATCAGAGAAATACAAGTAAGACAACAATGAGATATCATTTTATACCTGGGTGTGGGGACAGAAATAATAAATGTTGGAGAGGATGCAGGGTTAAAGGGACAGTTCTCATGAACCTAAAGGGTGGAAAAGTTCATATGAAGAGCTAGGAGGTGTCCATTTGTAGATAGTTAGTAGTCCTATTTTAGTTATATTTCAAAGAGCCCATGACTATACTAGTGATTAGTCAACAAATTTTTGTTTCTATATGTTAACTTTTTTCAGCCACCAGGTTCCAGATGTTAACATGATGCCAAACTGGACTTCCTTGGACAGACAACTCCACCAATGGGTCCTGGAGCTCAGCTTCCCCAGAACCCCACCCTGCTATGGAATGAGAGAGACAGGCTGGGAGTAGGGATCGACCTGCCAATGCCCATGTTCAGCGGGGAAGCAGTTAGAGAAGCCAGACCTTCCATCTTCTGCACCCCATAATGACCTTGGTTTCATAACTCCCAGAGGGTTAAAGAATAGGAAAGCTATCAGGAGAAGGGAGGGGATACAGAGTTCTGGTGGTGGGAATTGTGTGGAGTTGTACCCCTTATCCTATGATTTTTTTCAGTGTTTCCTTTTTATAAATAAAAATTACAAAAAAGAAATAACAATACACATAAAAAAGGAACACTTTTGCATTGCTGCTGAGACTAAATATTGGTCCAACTCTTGTGGAAAACAGTATGGAAATTTCTAAGAACACTAGAAATGGTTCTACCTTATGACCTAGCAATTTCTTTCCTGGGGATTTACTCAAAGGAAACAAAAATGCCTATCAGAAGAGAGATCTGTGTATACCTATGTTCATAACAGCAAGATTTATAATAGCTAAAACTCAGATGTACAATGACAGATGTGATATATACATAATGTATACTCAGCTATTAAAAATGATGAAGTCATCTCATTTGCCTCATCTTAGATGGAACTTATAAACATTATGTTAAGAGAAGTAAGTCAAAATGAAAAGAGAAAATATCAAATTATGTCACAGGTGAAACTTTGAAAAAGATAAATATGACAGAGAGGAAAAATACAAAGCAAAACTTTGAATGGGAGTATGTATTGCATCAAAGCAAAGGATTCTGTGAAAGGAGAAGGGAGATGGTGGAGGAAAGCTTTAGGTCCTGTTGCATGCTGTACAGGGAGATGAGAAATTGTACTATGTGTCTACTACTGTAAACTATTAAACCCTTCCTAGAAATATTTGTTAGCAAGATCATAAAATTACAGGGGTATAAATCTACATTGCACCCACCACCGATGACAAGGAATCTTGAAAGGACTATGGAAGTCTCTTCCCCCCAAAAGAAACCAGGTCATTATTGTCATTATTGCTAAGACATTTTTATGCAAGCAGTAAACAGGAGTCAAAGTGTTGTGTATTCATGAGAGGAAACAGAAATGCATTTAATGTTTTCCTAAGAACACTACAAGAATGACAAAGCAATTTCCAAATATGTTATGAAAAACTGGAGTTTTATAGGTAGTGAAAAAATAAGCAATATTGATAAAATAATGCTCATTTGGATGTAAAAGTTATGAATATCCTTTATTACAATAAAATTATAGTTTTCTGGACTTTTTCTGCAAGATAATAGAAAATCATTGCATTTGATCTTTTTTCCCTCTAAATTAACCTTTAACTTAACAGAGCTATAAAATGTTTTATTCATATCAGCACTAAAGAAAAACTCAAAGATGTCTGATTTTTCTGAATAAAAGTTCATTGTGAGCATTTTAATCAGATCTCCAAAATGAACCTATCAACAGCATTGATTTCCTTTATCTTGAAAGTCAAGAGGACTTGTTTTGTTTTAATACTAGAATAGAACGTGACAATACTTCGAGCACTTTCTCCTCCACAAGAGTTACTATGAAATATCCCACGAGTTTTCTCAGGCAATAGAGTGAATGAGGAATTCTGCCCCACATTCACCAAAATCACTACCTCCTTGATAATGATGATTCCAAATACTTTCACATAGTCCCACACATAGTGGCTTATTTTTACTCTAACATTCTCCTTTTTATAAAAGTAAAAAAAATTACTAAAAGGAAATTATTTTATTTTTTAATATTTATTTGTTCCCTTTTGTTGCCCTTGTTGTGTTTTATTGTTGTAGTTATTATTGTTGTCTTCATTGTTGGATAGGGCAGAGAGAAATAGGGAGAAGAGGGGAAGACAGAGGGGGAGAGAAAGATAGACACCTGCAGACCTGCTTCACCACTTGTGAAGCGAACCCCCTGCAGTTGGGAGCCAGGGCTTGAACCAGGATCCTTATGCCGGTCCTTGAGTTTTGCACCAAGTGCACTTAACTGGCTGCACTACCACCCGACTCCCTAAAAGGAAATTATATGCGGAATATTATATCATTTGTTTGAAATACAGCTCTTGAACATACACTCATGATTCCAGCAGAGACCAAGCTTTTCTTCACTTTCTTATAGTTAACAGCATTCCTTTTTATCCAGAGATTTAGATAAGAAATGAAAAAAGAAAAAAAAGCAGCTAGAATTTTCCCAATGTTATAAATCAAACATCATGAACTAACTTTAATCACACAAAACAAAGAATCTCAGAATATGGATGCTTTCATGCCAATGGTTTTGATGTACATCATAATAGGCATTCAGAGCCCAACTTACCTCATTTCACGTTGTGACTCTTTTTAATCTCTTGTGTAGTGATGCTAAAGACATAGAAGAAGGAGTCAGTCTGTAGCACAGTGGGTTAAGCGTAGGTGGCGCAAAGCTCAAGGACAGGCCTAAGTATCCAGGTTGAAGCCCCAGGCTCCCCACCTGCAGAGGGTCGTTTCACAAGCGGTGAAGCAGGTCTGCAGGTGTTTATCTTTCTCTTCCCCCTCTCTGTCTTCCCTTCCTCTCTCCATTTCTCTCTGTCCTATCCAACAACGATGACATCAATAATAACTGCAACAATAAAACAACAAGGGCAACAAAAGGGAATAAATTTTTAAAAATCACTTAAAAAAAGCATAAAAAAGAAGGCATAGAAGAATGCCCAAAGAGTAACTATGTGTGTTCTGAATGGGTACACTGTTATGCCTGCCCATTATTTTCACACAGCAGCCCTCTATATTGTTCAGTGTATTCCATCTGTCACCAATGATTGGTCCAGGGGAGCCACATGACCTAAATTTGCCAACTGGTATATTACTCTGGGAATGTTGAAACTGTTCTATAGAAGAAGGAGGAGGAGAAGGGGGGGAGAGGGAAGGGGAAAAGGAAGGGGAAGGAGAATGGGAATGGAAAGGGAAAAGAATGGAAAAGGAGGAGGAGGAGGTCATTTAATATGGTCCCTTCAAACTCCACGGAAGGAGGTCTTTAGGGTCCTGGTGCATGAGGATGGAGGGATACCTATATCAGGGTTGAGAGTGTTTTGCAGACACCTATCACAGGGAGATGAGAAAGTTTACCCATGTATGAACAATTATACTGTAGTAAACCATTACCTACTCTTCCAATAGAATAATACAATGATTAAAAGAAGACTTTTTCTCCTTGGAATAGGTAAAGTTATAAGCTACAAAGACTGGGCAATGTCAACAGTCATTTATTCTTTGTGACAGTCATTTCTGCATGTAGGAATCAAGAAAAGCAAAGCAATGAAAAATTAAATTTTCCCCAGAAATAGGAATTGAAGAGGAATCTACTCAACTGTGTCATTCCCATTCTGAGATTCTTGTAGAAACCTTAATAATACTTAGATTTGAATAATTACATAAATGCCATAAATTATTTCAACCTTAGGCTAAATCAGTGGTAAATTCTTATAGAACAGAGGAAATGTCACTCAGTAAAAGGGTACACTGAAAAAAAATATGAAAATTCTACCAGAGTAATAAGATTATGGTATTCCTATCTCTTCCTATAACCCAGGAAAAACAAAAAGATCCAGTTGAATGAGTGAGCCAAAGTTGACAATGATTTTTTTCAGTAAGTCTGCCTTGTTCCCTAAAAAGCGAATTATTGTTAAAGTAATGTATATGGGAAGAAGAGGAATCTTGAATGAAGAATTATTTTAATATTGCCCTTAATGAGGAGAAAGGTGAATACAGGCCCACAAGCTTATTTTCATCCCATTCTTGTTTGGAAGCTCCCAAAACATAACACTTGCTACACAGAACTACATTGCAATCTGACCCCAGAATCTTTCACTAGCATCTATATGAATAGACTCAAGTCTCCCATTATTGTAGTTTTTCAAGTAAATGTACCTATACTTATGCTATTCTATGAGGGATTTGGCTAGGGGTTTAATTACTCTTAGTACTGAGACCTTTTGTAAGAACCCAGAAATTCCTGGATTGCAATATAAGGAAATGATGGAGAAAGATGTTTCCCATTTCTTTGGAGCATGGTCTCTTTTCCCCTGAATATTTTCCTTGAGGATTTTTTTTGTCCAGCATTTATTTTTAATATTTCTTGAGTACATTTTTTTGCCTGATGTTATCCTGAACAATTTGTACCTATGAAACTATTTATTTTTCACAGTAACCTTTGAGAGATAAATTTGTCATGTTCATGTTGCAGATGAGGATAATGCCACTGACCCTGTGCATAGGATGTGATCTGAGACAACACCACTTCAAAGCCAGAATTTTTATATTTATTTTTATTTATTTATTCCCTTTTGTTACCCTTGTTGTTTTATTGTTGTAGTTATTATTGTTGTCATTGTTGTTGGATAAGACAGAGAGAAATGGAGAGGGGAGGGGGAAGACACCTGCAGACTTGTTTCACCGCTTGTGAAGCGACACCCCTGCAGGTGGGGAGCCAGGGATTGAACCAGGATCCTTATGCGGGTCCTTGTGCTTAGCGCCACCTGCGCTTAACCCGCTGCGCTACAGCCCGACTCCCCAAAGCCAGAATTTTTAACCATGGTGAAACTATCTCATTTTTTTATTTTATTTTGAAAATTTTATTAGCATCTCACAGTGGTTTATAATATTTTAAGATTCAGGACATTGTCCCCACCATCAAAGTTCTGATAATCACCAGAGTCTTAGAGAAAACTCAACTAAATGTTTTGGTAATGTCCTATGATTAAAATATTTACATTATTCATATGAGTGAAAACATTTAGTAATTGCCTTTAACCTCCTTAGTTATTGAAATACTTTTGATTTTATGAAAGAAAGCAAGACAAAGGGAGAGAGAGGACGGGGAGAAAGAGATATATAAAAACACTGCTTAGCTCTGATTTATAGTGGCACCTTGTATTGAATCAGATAATTCTGGATTCCCAGGTAGCTTAATCCTTGTTCTCTTAACATATTGAACTATCTCCTTGGCCTATACTGTGTTGTATTAATTGAAGATATCCTATATGCCTAGCATTGGGGATAGTGTGGTAGGCCAATCAGCAAACAGTATATCCTCATAAGCTTATTTTTAAAAATTTTTAAAAATATTTTTAAATTTATTTTCCCTTTTTGTTGTTGCCCTTGTTGGTTTTTTATGGTTGTTATAGTTGTTGTTATTGATGTCATTGTTGTTAGATAGGACAGAGAGAAATGCAGAGAGAAGGAGAAGACAGAAGGGGGAGAGAAAGATAGACACCTGCAGACCTGCTTCACCGCTTGTGAAGGGCCCCCCCTTGCAGGTCTTCACACCATATGTGCTTAATCTGCTGTGCTACTTCCCAACTCCCCCTCATGAGCTTATTTTACAGTGAGGAGATAAACACTCATTGATTATTGAGATGCATAATCTTGTAAATTGCAACTGCTATGAAAGAAGCAGTGGGAATTCTGATAATACACACCTGGTCTAAGTAACAAAAGGTTTTCTTGTTGAAAACCTTTGGGTTCAGAGATAAATGAGAATTAGGAATGAGTTAAAGGAGGAAAGAAGTGGGGAAGGGAGAATGGAACAGACTTAGGGGAGTGTATGCACAAGGCTATGAAATGTGAGTGAACGAAGATGCACAAGATGTAGGAAAGGACAATGGGGCCAGAATACAAACCACTGGGTAGACAGGACTGCTAAAACAGACCTGGACTAATAGATAGAGCCAAAATCTCTCAGAAACTTGTAGGTCACAGAGATGTTTAATACTAAACCAAGGACTAAGAACCAAATATGGAAAGACAAGAGTTTGCTATCTTATTTGCAGGTCAGAGTATTATAATCAACACAGGCAGAGTATTATAATCAACAATATACATTAAGCTTAATGTTGAGATATATTGCTCAGATCCACACTAAGACATAGATTTACAGACACCCTGATAGGGAGGCTTTCTGGTGATTAGTCTCATGTGGAAAGTGGGTGTAAAGGCTTCAGTTTGTGCTCAGTAACATTTGCAAGGACATAGAAAAATAGAATTATTAGTTGACCATGACCACACAGGGAAGTGGCTTTATCAGCCTTTGCTTTTATTTTCAATAAAAGTCAAGTGCAATTTATGTGTGGTTGACCTCTACTCCATAACTCATCTTTTCTAGCCCAGCTCTATGCAGCTTCTGAGAGCAGAGTCTGTGAGAGCTGTGGTCAAGGCCATCGAGATCTTTATTTCCAGTCTGTCTCATGATGGGGAAGAACATTTGAAAGGCAGCCTGTAGCCTGAAGTTTTTGATCCTGCATTACTATCTACACAAAATAGTGCAAATTTTAATGCATGATAAGTTAAATCATTACTAAACAAGAAACTCATTCTCGTAGGGTTAGAGTTCCAAGACCAAAGAGGCTGAAAACAAAACAAAACATGAGACTTTTTTTTTTTTTGCCACACCAAGAGAGGAAGAGGTAGAAAAATTCACTATCTTGGAAGGAAATCTGTGGTCTCAATTTCCTCCTTTTTCTTTCCTAAATAATTTTATTGGTGGCTTAGCAATTTACAGTATGGCTGTCGATACCTAGATACAATTTTCCATGTCCCTCTGATATATGCCTTAAAAACACTTTTACCCACTCCTCCAACTGACATCCTTTTCCACCATCATATACCAGGCCCCTAATACTCTCACCATTTCTTTTCTATTTTGGAGCAATCCACTACACTGAATCCAATTCTTATTCTGTGCTTTCCCTTTCTGTCCTTGTTTCCTACAGTCTGGAGATTTTTCAGAGCAGTAGAAATGGACCTACCCTAATGACTTTGCCTAGCTTTTTCTAACAGAAGAAACCAAAAGGCCTAATCAAGTGATTTTCCATTTACTCTAAAAGAGGAATGATGGTTTAACACAATTTTAAGTTCACATTGTCCTTTCTATTGTTCCTCTATCTAAAGAAAATTCCCAAGAAACATATTTCTCCTTGTAGCCATAGACACAAGTGATTAGACAAGAGAGTGAAATGGTAGGATGAGCATTTCTTCACACCTGAAAGGTGGAGGGAACTCTATTTATTTGCTATATTTTATTCTTCATTTCTTTCTCCAGAAGAGTAGTTGTACATCATCCGATAGGTGAGATAAGGACAGAGGTATTGCCTTACTGGGCTCGACCCTCCCTCCTATTTCTTTTGGGAGCTTTTTGCCCATAGGGAACATTTGCTTTGTCCTTCTCCTTGACACTTGCATAAAATCAACTATTGGTCTGGGACAACAAACAACAATGGGACATTGGGCACAGATGTGTCAGGTTGTGAGTTAAGAACAATTACATTCTACTTTTCATTGAGTCAAAAGTTTGAACAAAGTTGATTTGATGAGAAAGAACCAAAAGCCATGTGAGCAGACTTAGAAGAGAGCAGAGGTGGAGCTCTCATGGTGCTGACTTCCACCCTCAGCCCTTGCTGACAGAAGGCTATTCAGCCCAGCTCACCAAATCCACAGGACCTTGTTGAGTCTTGAAAAGTAAATCCCTCGCCTAAAAGTTTAGGCAAGTAGAGTTGATTTATCTTCATTGT